>NW_020291167.1:0-311588 GCF_003184625.1 Aspergillus neoniger CBS 115656 | reverse complement strand
ATATATTTCTAGAATTATTTTACTCTATCTACGAGGTATAATAATCTCTTTTTTTATAAATAACCAAGCTTTTTATTCTACCAGTTAAAATTTAGCTATATTTATAAAAAATATTATTAGATTCTATTTACTTACAGAAAATTTTAATTACTTATAAATCTTATATTTTACTATTACAGAGAATAATTTAAAAAATAAATAAAGCTATATTATATTTAACTTCCAGATCTCATAGCTAAATTCTATCTTTATTTTCCTTTATTATTAAAAATATATAAAGTTCTTTTCTCTTTTATAAAATATGGCTTTAAAAACTCATGATTAAACTTTTTATCTTTTATTATTAAGATTATGTAGTTAGATTTCTAAAAACTTATAGAAACTCTTTTATCTATAATTATAATAAATACTTACAGTTTCTCTCTTCCAGAGATTATTAAGTATATAATCTAAATATATTATTATAATATATACTTTTTATTTTTTATTCCAGTTATTTACCTCCGCGGTTAATTCTTATTAAGTAATAAATAACTAGTAGATAATATAATTATAAATATTATAATATTTATTAATTTATAAAGGATGAATACAGACATCAGAATATTTAAAATTTATAATAAAAATTTTAAAGTTATTTAAATTTTTATAAGTTTTTTTTAATTTTATAATAATTTCTAGTTTTAACTCTAAGTTCATAATCTGCTTGAGTAGATTAAGTTATTTATAAAGATTATTTAAAGAAATTTATATTTTGCTAGATTCTTTTATAATTACTTCAGTATTAGTCTTACGGATCAGTAAATCAGAGAATTTAGAGAATTTTTTATAAAAACAGTTTCTAATATTTTACATAGATATAATTTAATAAATTATCTCACGGGGTTTAAGTGACAAGATTATAAAAGTAAATATAATAAGATAATATAAAGAGTATATCTTAATTCGTGAATATAAATATAATATTAATTTTCTTAAAGTATTATTATTAACTATCTTTTTTCTTTATCTATGAATAGTAAAGTATTCACGGGTAGCCTGTGAATCATATAATAAATACTAGCCAAGCCTCACGGCAGGGCTGCTGTCAGTATAGATATTCCTCGTGATTAAGTTATCGCGAGGGTTATAAGGATTTGTGTCCTTACAATTATCTTATTCTTTATCTACAAATAATAGAATATTTACAGGTAGCCTGTGGGTCATATAATAAATCTTAACCAAGTTTTGTAATAAATCTATTATTAATATAGATATTTATTATAAAGTTTCTATTACAAGAATAATAAGAATTTATATCTTTATAATTATTTTATTCTAGATTTATCTTATTACAATCAGTGATATATAATATTATTCAAAATAAATTAAATATTATCATAATCTCTATGAAGTTTTAAAAAAAGGCAGGGAAAATATTATCTGTTTTTTTTTTTTTTAATTTATAATATTCTTATAAAATTCTTTTATAGTATCTTTTATAAGATTCTATTGACAAAGTCCTTCTTATACTATATTTTTTTTTTAATTTATATAGATTATTTTTTTCTAGAAAGTTTCTATATATTCCTGTTCATGGGATCTTTTTATAAAAAATATATAATATTATTTCTTATATATAAAATTCTAAAATTCAGTACAAAGTCTCAGGCTTCTTATAAATTGTCTTTGAGATTCTGTAATATATATATTGATAATAAATAAATCTTTACTTTAAAATATAAATCAAGATTCAGGACTTGGAATTTTTAATAAAAATTTATATAAATTTCTTTTTGAAATCTAATTTTTTATAATTTTTGTTATATCTGTAATAATTTGTTAACTGCTTATTTTTTATAATATATATTTTTTATTTTTATAATATTATTTTAATATATCTTTTTTATATAGTCAAAATAAAAATATTTATTATTATTATTATATATAGTTGTCTCTTTTTTTTAAAAAAAAGTAAATAACTTTTCTACAGATAGATATTATATCTTCTCTAGTATATTATTATTATATAAAAGTTATATCTTTTATTATATATCAATATATTATTATTATTACTGCTGAACAGGCCTATTATAATTATTATTCTAATTTTCTTATTAATTTATTTTTATTATTTATAGTTCTTTTTCTTAATTTTTTATTTATAATAAGCCTAGGCTTTCCTGCGAGGATAATTATAATAATTATTTATTATTATCATCATTATTAATATAATTGTTTTCTATTTTTTATAGCTCTGCCTGTGTCTTTTATATTTTTAATTATAATAAACAATTTATATTTTTTATAAATATAGTTAATACTATCTGGTCTCCTGCAGTATCTATTATCAATAATTTTCATTAGAAAAAGACTACGGTAAGTAATATCTTTAACTAATATATAAATAACTCTGCTCATAAAAAATATTTATATTTATAAATTATTTCTATCTTCTGCAGGTGTTTCTAGATCAATATAAAATTAGTTAATCTTGTTAATGATAATAATTAAAAATACAATAATTATTTTTATATCAATTATAAGACTTGTGAGTTCTACTAGTGAGAATATGTATTTTTAAATTATAAAATTTTATTTTATTTTTTAATATTTATTATTAAAACTATATATTTTTTAAATTTATAATATCTATAGTATTTTTTATAAGGAAAATATAGAAATATTAAATGTATAATTATATAGTTTATTAATATTTCTGAAATTTCTTTCTGGTAATTATTTTTTTATATTATAATTATATCATTAAACCTGGTTATAATAGCCTTTATATAAATAATTCTTATTTTAAATTAATAATAATTTATAATAGAAAATAATTTAACAAATTTTTAAAATTACATTTTTAAAAATATTTTTTTCAGGCTGTATTATAAGTTTAAATTAATATAATATTAGAATTTTCTAAAAAATCTTTAAAATTCCTACTATCTTACTATAGAAAATATAATATTTTAAAAATTCCTATTTCTAGTTTTTATTTTTATATGTCTTATCTAACCTCTTTATTATATTATTATAAATTACTATATTACTAATATTTCAATATTATAATAAAATCTTTTTTTTATAATTTCTTTTTATTTAAATATATAAATTACTCTAGTTGTATTATTCAGATAAATAATTATATTTATAAAAAATTGAATATGTATTAAATCTAGAGAATATTTATTTATTTTATTTATTGAAACCTCAGATTTCAAGAATAAAAATCTTTATTATATAATTATATATTAAATAAAATTAATTATACTTTATAACAGATTATTTATTAAGATTATAATTCTACTAATAATTTATAAATTAATAATATTCTATGGTTTATTAATATAATAATTAGGCTATTTATATTTATTTTATGAAATTTATTAATAATAATTCTATTATTCAAATATTTGTTATTTTACTTATTCTAACCTTCTTATTAAATTAATAAAGAACTGTAATTATATTTTATTTTATTTTATTCTGTTTATTCATTGCACGATCAGACTTTATATTATAAATAATTTGATAAATTATTTTTAATATAAAAAATTGCTTCTTAGTCCTCAAGAATATATTATCTATTAAATAAAAAAATAATTGATATTTAAACAGGATTACAAGAGCTTTAGTATTTTATATATAAATAATAATTAGCCAGCTGGCAGCAACGAGGCTGGCTAGCTGAGTCTACCGTAGTATAGGGATCTATCCCATAACACCCAAATATCAATTTATTTTATAAATATAGGCTATCTTTGCCATTATTCAATGGATTTGGTATTTAAATATTAATTCCTTACCTAGTCAACAGGCTTTCTATCCTGACAAGTAGATCCGATCAGAAATAATTACTACATAACAACTAGGTATATTATATATATATATTTTTTATAAGAATTCCTGGAAATCAGCTTACCTGCTTACTGTTATATTATAGTTAAAATCTAGGTTTACTTTTTTTGATATTATATAAGCTTCTGGATTAAAATATAATTAAAGTGAAGATTATACACCACATGATTGGAACTATATGATTTATATATCTTAGATTTATAATTAAAATAAATAAATCATGTGAATTGAAAATAAAATGAATTTTATTACAATTTAAAAGCCATCATTAGAGACTGTATTCAATTTATAATATAGTTAAACCTACAGATACTCTATTATAATCATCTTAATATTAATAAAACATTACATAAAAATAAAATACTGATCTGGAGTAATTTTAACTAATTTCTTTGATTTTTCTATAAAAATTAGCTGAATACTCAAAATAATCAATTTACTATATTTCTTGCTAATTTCTTCTAGTTGCTTATTTCATGAGAAATAGAAATAAAATAATCAAAAATTTTAATATTTTATATATGAAGCTATGTGTATATAAATATTTATACTATATCATTATTAATCTTTTATATTCAGATCTTGGAATTCCTCTGCTTTATAAAACTTTTTTATGATTATATTAATTATATTAATCTTTTTAATATTTCTGTGATAGGATCTACTTGTCAGGATATAAAGCCTATTAATCAGATAAGAAATCAGCTATTAAATACTATAGATTCATCTGATGATGACAAAGATAGTCTATATTTATAAAATAAACTGATTCTTAAAGAATCAGTAGCATATTATAAAGAAATCAATATTTTATAGATATTAAAGAGATATAGAACTATTATTAACAATTTTATAACTCTTATAATTACCATAATATATTATTTTAATAATCTTAATCTTAATAACTGGATTATTTTATTATAAATAATATTTTTTTATTAGAATAAGCCACCTGGCCCAGGTGTTAAAGATAATTTTTCATATTTTTAATTTAAAATAATAAAAATCTAATAATAAAAAATAAAGAATTCATAAATTATATAATACAGATAAAATTATATATTATTTCTTACTAATTTTATAAATTATTAATTATAATTATATAGATAAATCCACAGTAAAAAAATATAAATAAAATTTTTTTTATATTATTTCTTTTTCTTTTCTTTTTTTATTCTGTAGTTATCATTTCTTTTATTTTTTTATAATTATTTATTTATTTTTTATTATTATTTTATATACTTTTTATTATTTTCATTATTATATATTAATTACTTGGTAATTAAGTATTTTTTATACTTATTTTTTATTTTATTTTTTCTCGGATTATATATTTTATATTAGATTTTTTAATATATCTTCCAAGACAGCTTCTAAGAAGGAGATTTATATATTATAAAAATAATTTATTAAATTTACCTTTTTTATCCTGTGTTTAATAATAAGATTATAAAAAATAAAATTCATAATTAAATTTATTTTTTATTAATTTTAATTTAATATATAAAAATTTATAAATTTAAATAATTTAATAAAATTTTAAATATTTAGGGAGCCCCTTCTAAATATTATTAATTATTTAATAAAAATAGATAATAATAAATAATTTTTAATCTAGAGTACTATAATTTAATTTAATACTAGAAAATTTATAAGATTAAAATATAACTGAATAAAGTATAATTTTTAATATTAAATTTAAATAAAATATTATTTATTTTTTTAATATATTAGTTTTTAAATAGCGGGGTTTCATAGGGTTGAAATATATTAATAAAAATATTTATTATAAAATAATAATTAAATAATAGAAAATAATTTATTTAAATAAAGTTAGATAAATTTTTTCTAGTTTTTACTTATTAATTATTTTCTAAAATAAGAAAGTAAATGATAATATAATATAAAAATAATTTTAAATAAATTATTAATAAAAACTTATAGAATTTAACAAAGATCTGGATATTATAATAATTTTTAAAATTTAATTATAAAATAATATTATTTATTTATTAAAAATTCATGGATACTCTTTCAGAATTAATAATATATTTTAAAAATCTAATTAAAGATTAATAAAATAAATATTCTAATAATTTTATATAAAATTAAATTTCTCAGAATCTTTCTAAAATTTAATAAATATTTTTTATATAAAATTCTTTATCTAATAAAAAATAAGAATATTATTTAAATATATTATATAAAGATTATTAAGAAGCTCTTGACGTACAGTATATATAATTTTAAAAAATTACTAGAATATTTATTAATCTAAATAATATAATTATATATTTAAAATAAATATATTAAGTATAAAATATTATCTTTTATTTATTATTTTTTTAAATATAGATTTAGTATTATATATTCTTGATATTAATTATTAATTTTTAAAAAACATATATTTTCTGAAATTTTATCAAGAATCTCTAATAGAGGAGATAAGGAATAGTAATTTTTAATAAAAATTTTATTAAAATTTTATAGTTTATATAGAAATATAAATAATTATTTTTTTTAGATATAAAAAGAATAAGAACTCCTGCAAGATTTTTTAAGAAAATTAAATTTAATTTAATTTTAAGTTTTTTTAATATATTTTTATAAGATTCTAAGTTCAGCTTCTGACAAAAGATATATAAAATTATAATTAAATTTAATATTAATAATATAGTCCAAAGAAATATAAAAAAATAAGTATTTATAAAAATTTATAAAAAATATATTTTAAGGTTATTTAAGTTCAAGAGAGATTATCTTGGAATTTAATAATAAATTATAAAATTTTTTTCAATAATTAAATAATTTCAGGAAGTTTAATAATGGTATAAACTTTTATTAAATTTTAAATTATTTTAATAAATTAAATAACAGAAAAAAATAAAATAAATAATATATTAAATCATTATTATTAATTTTATACTGATAAAATAATACATAAATCTTAAAGTATAAATCTTAAAGTATAATTATTAATAATAATATTAACTTATTTTTTAATTAAAAATTTTAATTAATTTTTATATAATATTATTTAAAAATACAAATACTCCCCCGTGAATTAATAATAATAATAAAAACTTTTTATATATTATAAATAAAAATAATAATCTGATTAATAACTTTAATTTTAAATATAATAATTTAGATATAATAAAATTTATAACTTTTAATAAATTTATAATTAATAATATCTACTTTAGTATAATTATCTAGATCTATAAAAATTTCAAGATTATTTTAAATATAAACAAAAATATAAAAATAATATATATTCTCTATTATAAATAAAAAAATTTAAAATAATAAAAATTATTTTAATATCTTTATTTTTCTCTCTGAATCTGACAAGGATTAGTAGACTTTAATAAATTAAATTTCTTATTTTTAATAAAATATTAATTTATAAGATATTCGATACTTTTATACATAAAATATTATAATTAATTATTTTTTCAATAAAATCTTTTTTATAATTTAAGATATCTTTCTTAATAACTTTATTAATATTTTCTTGGAAGTGCTTATATAATTTATAATTATTAAATTTATTATTATTTTATTTCTATTTTTCTTTATTTTCTTGTAATTCATAATAATAAATAATAATTATTATTTTATCCTGTTCCTCTGGCAGGTGGAAAATATATTTTTAAATATAATAATTTAAATTTAATAATAAGTTAATAAAATATAATAAAACTTTTTTTTACTTGATGAAAATTGAACAAAGTTTTATTTTAAAATATTAAAATAACCATAAAACTTTTTTAAATTTTAATTATATTGCTGGTGAGCTTATTTAAATTAAATTATAATACTGAGTAAAAAATAATAATATTTTAAATTAATATAAAAATTTAATTTTAAAATTAAAATTATAATTATTTAAGAGATTTTTTTTAAAAACTTTTATTATTAATAAAATAATACTATCTCTACCTGTATACTGGGTTTATATAATTAATAATAATAAAAATCTTATATTTTTCTAATAAATATTTAGATATTTTTTAAAATATATATTTTAAATTAGTAATCTATTCCTGAGATTATTAAAAATTAAGAATTAAAATAAAATAAAAATATTTTTAAACTTAATCTCTCTCTTATCTTTTTTTAATTTAAAAAAATGAATAATGTCTTAAAATTACTTAATTTAAAAAGATATTTTTTAAAAATAGATTATTCTCTGTTACAGATTAATAATTTTTTTTAATTAATTAATATAATTTTCTAGCTGCTGGATCTTTTTAATAATAAAAATAGTATTTAATAATAATTTTAAATTAATTTAATCATTAAAAATCTTTATTTTTTTATTATTCTTGATAAATGGCATCTTTCTTAAATAATTAAAAAAATTAAAATATAATAAAATTTATTTATCAGGATAGAAAATCTGTTAATTAAATAAGAAATAAATTATTAAAAATTATAAATTCATTTAATAATAATAAAGATAATCTATATCCACGAGATAGATTTCTTTGAGAAATTAGTGATATATTATAAAGAAATTAGTATCTTATAAATATCAGGAAGATATAGAACCACTATTAATAATCTTATAATTTTTATAACTACTATAATATATTATCCTGATAACCTTGATCTTGATAGCTGGGTTATTCTATCACAATTTCAGTGTTATTTTAGAAGATCTTTAAATTATAATATTTATATTATTGAAAAAATTTAGAATTAAAGAAAATAGCATTCCTGTATAATATTAGCATTATAGATATTTACTAGAGAAGTTGTAGATTTGTTCTAAAAATACATAAATAAAATATAACCCTAGTTAGATCCTGCCAGGCACAATCCAATATAATGATATTATTATTATAATGTGCTGCACTTCCCTGATCGAGAATTTTTGTATGTTCTCGATATGATTAACAATTGGCTTAGAGTATTTAAAAGTCCTTGCTTTATTTGAGGTGTGTAAGTATTATGTTCCCATTATATTTGAGGTCTAAAGCGTGTTCTTAGAGATGTTCAGATTTCCTTCTAGAAATTACTTGAGAAGATTATTTTGTAATTATTAACACCATAGTCGCAATTATCAAGCTGACCAAATAAAATTAGTATCAAATGATAACGGCTACATTCAGAAGAAGCCTATCAAATTTTGTAGCCTGTAGGGGCCTGCGTTGCGGCGTAATTTCAAAAGTTAGACTCCTGCGCCAACAACGTGTACAAAGCCTTTTATCATGAGGTCTTACATAGGTGTCTATATAAAGATATTACACTGTAAAATCTTAATACCATAATATAAATAACTTTTGTAATATTCTATAATTAGGGGCTTCATATGCATTGTTTTGGTAGGTAAACTAGTGTAAGCTTAGTTAGGAAGGTGGGATGATTAGGCATATATTGTGGGGCAACGATCGTACACTTCATCAATGACTGTCATGTGACACGACAGGTCGCCTTGTAAGTACTACTGTCACATGATACTCATGCAGGCTACCTTTCAACCACACCAGGTGGGGTTGAGTGGCCAAAGCACCTCTGTTGCAGTGAAACAACCCTCGAATACAAGACTTCGGACTTCCGCACCCACTATATGTGGTTATCACATATGAGGCATAGGAATGCTGAGTTTATCACATGAAAGTGCTGCTAACATAGTGAGTGACCTTGGAATGAGGCACTGTATTTACTTGGGTGCCGGGTTTGGAAGAAGCCAAAGGCCGAAGGGAACAAAGGGGCCTCTGTGATCTTCGTCCTTAGCGAAGACGAAGCTATGTCTCATCGAGGTCTCACATCAGACAAAAGGGTCAGGCGTTTCCTGCCCGAACCTGTCGAAACCTCTTCCCGCAGTTCTAGGGACCCTAAGGCTACCTTCCGAGAAACCAGCCCATCGACACAGAAGGGCTCACGAGGCTCCAACGAACAGTCACCTAAACCTAAGAATAGCTCGCGTCAACTTGTAACAGAAAGGTCTCCGCAGCCCGTCCGCGATAGTTATGGAACGAATGATATAGTTTCAGGGCCAGCGGTCAACGAAGCCGTTAGCTTAACTGTGCCAACTGGGGTGGCCCGGGAACACAAGCAATTCAAGAAAGAACCACGCTCTGTAGGTCCGAGAAACTCCGTGCTCCTGTTTCCCAGGAAATTCACACCACAACTCGTGGAGACTGGCAAACGATCGTTTCGGCGACAGCAGATGAGGCATATTCATCACAGTGAAAGCATACCAGAAGCATTGCCTCGAATTCCAAACCACGAAAGTATTAAGGACCAATTCGCCGATGATGTCACCGGCATAGAAGAGTCTTGTTTTTCATATGCAAATTTGCAACGACGCCAGGAAACCAGAAGACATTCTTTCCAAATACCTGATCTTCCTGCAATTCCATCGAGTTGTAGTGAGGATTCTGATGATTCAGAAGTTTCTCCAGGGCAACCATCATTATCTACTACCCATCCTGGGGCTTCTATGAGACAGAAGACTCATTTAAATGAGCGTCATGCAAATCAATTATCGGAGTATGTGGTAGCTCTAGCGGCCCATTCTGCAGAAAATCAACTAAAGGAGCAGGCCCTCGCGGCTTTCCCTAACGAACAAGTCTATCAGCCCGTGGATCATTTCGCAGTTGATAGAGAGGATGATGACTCTTCGAAGGATGAAAAGTTGCAAGTCCGTACAAACATATTTACATCAGGCATCCATCGAAGGGCCTCGTCCGCAGATCTACCATGGGAACTCGAGTACTTGCGCAGGCATAAGGAGGAGGCCGAGATGTGTGATCGTGCTATGGCTGGAACAAAAGGACTGCATTTCTCACCTACTGATAGGCGACCTTTTGACGGAGTGAGCGGGTCTTGCGGAAACTGGGCCGGTGGGTTTGGTTTGACACAAATCAAGCCAGGCATAAGCCCGCCCATGCTTGGAGAGGATCTTGTATTTCCGCAAAGTGTTTCACCCGAAGCGACAATATGTGAGAGCAGCAATGTTGAACATTACGTCACGCAAGACAAACAGTATCACAATGCTGGGCTTTGGTATGCAGACCGCCACCTTTTCGATGATTCTGATGGTGGCGGTCTTTGGATGGGAACTTGTAAATCCAACAAGCGCCTTCCGCGGTTGGACGTTTCGCAGTCATCGAGCCCGCGGTCAAGCGGCAATGCCGGTGGATATTCTCAATGCTCAACCGAAACCCTCACAGGTCATGAGAATTGGCCGTCGTTGGATTTCTCAAGGGATGCCGAAAGTTTGGACTCGAGGCACACGAGACAACATGCTAGCGACCAGGACCTTGATCATGAGTTGACTGATAGCTTTGTGACTCAGATCTACAATTATTTGTCCCTGGGCTATCCCTGTGTTGCTCGCTACTACGACCATGAGCTCAGTATCGTTTCTGGAATCTCTGTAGCAGATCTTAGACGTGATGACCTCAAGACAGATGCGAAGGGTTACGTCAGCGTCATGGATGAAGGTCCAACGGATCGGAAGGTAGAGAAGGGCCTATGTATGCGATGGATGGCACTGCGTTTATATATACAAGAATGGGCTAGGAAACGGCCCAAAGTGGCTGACGACGGTATTCATGGAGCATGGGGGGTGTGTGAACGAAAGGGTAGCTGGGCCATCTGATACAGCTCTATTATGAAAGAAAGAACTGTCCTGAATCATATGTGAAAACTCAGGATACAAGATCTAGGTATGTCTCATATTCATGGGTGGCATTATTGTCTTCTATTGCAGGGTCCTAAGCGATGAAACCACGGCTGACACATCAATCGCATTGGTTCTATCCAGACTAATACTACCTCAAACCTGCTGCCCATGTTGAACGTATGTAGTAATCATTCCTCTCCGTCCTCCGTAGTTATGCCATCAATTGGTATGTTACTCCGGTGAGCTCTTTCATGCACGATTCCTGGGAAGATTTTTTGTTCTGGTATAGGGTCCGTGTTGAGCGTAGATTTGGCAGCAGTGCTAGTGCTGCTAGAAGATGTGCTAAACTCCCCAGGATCAGTGGGATCTTGTGCTGGTAAGCCGCCAACGGATGCACTTTTTCTGACATTTGGGCTCGCGGCCTGCGGGTCTATGCAGTCATCTCGTACACCTGCTCTTTGGTACTGAGAAGTTGAAGAGTCATCGGTACAATCCAATGAGACTATGACAGCATAAGCACCAGATTACTCGGTACCTAGATATGTAAAAGCATACCTGAACCCGGATCACCTCGTACCTGAGGAAGCAGTGGCCCCGAAGATCCCAAGTGACTGATAGCGGCAACATTGGAACCTCTCAACCGAGCTGTTGTATCGTCCCCCGTGTTTGCATGTCGCTCGATCCTGAGGAACCTACAGTTAGCCAATATCCTCTTTATTGTAATTAATAGCACGGTATCATTCCACGCATGCCAAAGGATTGAAACCTACAGTGTCAATTCCCCGATCAAAGTTTCATGCCTAAACTGTTCACGAATGTCAGGAACATTGCTTTTGGCAACATTGTTTCCTGCGACACCCTGTAGGCAGCAATCGTTGCCTAGCCATCTCTTCTTCAGAGATACTTCAAATCCACTTTGTTCGACTGAATGCTTTGCAAGCTCACACATATCTACCGCACTAAACTTGTAGATCTGCGCAGCGACTGAATATTCCTCGATAAGGGGCTCCTTGGTAAAAGCAAACTGCAAGGGATCGTCAGTAGACAAGGAAACGTTGAGGCCTCTCTTGAAAAAGTTCGCACAGGGGTTCTTGTCATAGGTTAGAAACAGCGCATTGTTACTGAGGGGTGACATAGCAATGCCTATCTGGTCGAGATAATATAGGTACTGCAGCAGGGGAACCTTCCTCAGAAGGATTCCATGACTGATACTATGGCAGCACAGAAATCCCACTGCAAGATGATCGGGATCCCCAGCCTCGCCACAGTGTGGCCTCAAGACAAATGTGTTAAAACCGCGTTGCTTGCGCCAGGTATTGAGAGATGCGATGTTGGCAAACATGAAATATAACCAATAGCTATACGGAGGGTTTTGCTTCGTATTCCATTCCCTTGGAATTGGATATTTCCTGTACAGTCGCCGCTCTGCTTTGCTCTCGTCGTCAACACTGTCAAACCCAACCACTCGTTGCAAAAAAATATGGAGCTTGGGGTGGCTATTTGGATCCTTTGTCACTTCGAACAATGGCTGGAAAACGTTTGTGATCACCTGCTCGAAATTCTCCATCATGCCGCTCGATTTGTACACATCATACAGCCGAGGTACCTGGATCAGCCAACGGACATTAGGAGAAAAGAGCTTATTGTCAACAACCCAGGCTGCAAGCTTGTCCCACTCCTGAATGGATCGTCCATATATGGAGATGCGCCATTCCACCATTTGGTATTTGCTTGATTCCAAGTCAGAGATTACTTCCTTGGTTATCTCGGCCAGATAGCGTCCCTTGATGAAATTATCTGTTTTCAGGAATATTTCACGCAGCCTTGATTCACCCACAGGGTTGTACTTGAGGTTAAACTTGTCAAAACGGTGAAAAGAATCGGTATGTGCCTATACCACATTTAGTAGCTAAACGGTTAAGGGTAATACTTTGAGACATACATGCATATCAAGCGTATCGATACTCAAGTCATAAGCCGTCAAATTAATACTCTCAAAGACTTCTCTCAGTGTCAGATGCTTGCCGTCTCGAAACAATACTACTTCGTCCGGGGATTTCTTCATCTTGCTCTTGATGAAACGAAGAAGGTGTTTCTGATTCATACACGCAGAGTGATGAACATGTGTGTCGACTTTTCGGACATTGTAAAAATCTCTATGAGGTACTTTTTTGCTGTCGGCGATCTCTTGGTATTCGTTTAGGAGAGCATAGAGCTGGAACTTCCCTTCCAAGTAGGAAAGCCGCTTGAACGCAAAGCTTTTAGCTGGGCCGTCTGTTGAAACGTCCGTTACCGCATCAAGGTCCATATAAAAATCCCGTAGGGATGGGATATTAACCACAGGCTGTCGTAAATCAGCCGCTGCATCGTTTTCATAGACTTGATATACACTATTTTCATCCAGTCTGTATACCCAGTGGGACTCTGTAGGAAGCGGCAAACAATGGGCCATGTCAAAATCTTCTCCAACGTCTTGCCCCATTTTCCGTCTTTTTTGATCGATACGGGAGCTATCGGCACTTCTACCGATGTCCCCCTCGTTATCCCAGGCTGGTTCCGGGGGAGGAGGGTATATCTCCCAGTCGGGATGATCTTTCGGGTTATCCTCAGGCCCCTGCAGAGACAGCTGTATATACTTCGCCCGGCGGTCGAGTAAGTTTTTCATCTTGCGACATATAACATTCAACTCAGAAGTGACCGCGCTGCTATCTGCTGCGATGTTCATCATACCCTGAACTGGCCCCAAGGAGTCGCTAGTATTCTCCACATTATGCGAACGTGACAAGGATGTTTCTTCCTTTTGGGGTCTTATGACATGCACTTCATGTGGCTCGGGATATTGTTGCGAAGCAGAAAAGTCAGTAATACTTTTCCCAGCTGGGAAAGTCATTTCTGGTTTGTTGGCCGGGGAAACAGCAGTAACTTTAATAGCTGGAGGTGATCCTGCCATGTCTCTAGGATCAGAGTCGCCTACTAAAGTTGCCATAGCCGATGCTTCGTTGTGATGATCCCCATCAAGGTTCCGAGATGCGATCTGGTGATGCTGGTAAAAGAGCTTTGCTTCAGCGTGGCTCATTGACTTTTCGAAGGCATAATCATAGGTGGGCGTCTTCAATTGTATATCCCTTGGAAGAATACTTCCGAAATCTGTTTCTGTTGAATTGACGTCGCAGTTGTTCGGCTCAACCACTTCTATCCTTTCGTCACCAGGAACAAGCGATGGGCCGTCGACATTGTTGTTAGTTTGTAGATGAACACCATTTTCTGATGGATCTTCAGATGTGCTGGCATTGGCATCCAGCCTGGGAGCATGACCTGAGTGTGAAGAGGTCATCCCTTGACAACTGCCAGGGCAGTTTACACGAACAGGTGCTTCTGTACAATATTGTGACACTGGTCAGGTCCAAGCTGGCTGGACGAAATTTAGTATGAGCAAACCGAAGGCTTCACCGCTGAACGTAAACGTAAGTTTATGTAATTCCAAGTAATACCCGCTGCTATTGCGCCTGTCGGGGACCAGGATGTATTGGTTGTATCAGACATTTTCATTCAATGTGTACGTGCAGCTGGTAAGATAAAATAGGAGTTTCGCGGGGTAAATCTTTCATTGATTTGATATATACATACTAGCATTTGTATCTAATACCTTAGGTAGTACCTGCCTTGTTACTCGGCATATCTTCCACACTACGCTATGCGGAGGCCCTAAAACTCGTCACATGATTCTACTCGCTACAGTACTATGATGTAATTAGTAGTTATTTTGTAGCAAGCTAGTTCGGCTTGCAGAAAACACAGTAGTATGCGGTACCTCCCCATACACGTAACGTAATTTCGGAGAGCACCCGAAAAATCTCGCTCTATCTAGGCAACTGCTAAACAGATGACAATCTCACACCGTACAAACTGCATATTAGATCTAATTTGACATAATTGTATTCTTGATCACCATAAGCACAAAGTAGATCGAAAACCAAGTCATATAAATTCCCAATAAGTATTTTAACTAATCTAATAACCTTCATACACTCCAAATCCCCTGGTAAGAGCAAAGTAGTAAAATATTATGCTCAAATAGCCGGGAAGAAGATTTTCTAATCGAATACTATATAAGTATTGTAAAATCGCTCTGATCGATTTAGAAAGTCAAAATCCAGGATCAGCTACTAATCAGAGTGCTGCTGGTACAGCAGAGACAGAATCCGGTATAGGATGCAGTCCGTATGGTGTAAAATGCCATCCGATTAGCAGCCACCTCTTTGTATCAATGCGGACTGGTGTAATTTACTAAAACTATACTGTTGTGGTTTTATAGTTACTAAGTTAAATGTGAATGTAGATTCTGATACACAGTACTGTAGATTGGCATGCATGGCTTATTCGTGCCTGCCAAAAGGCCGCAGTAAAGGGAAGCCAGCGCCCCAGTAACTCGAACAAGCCGGGCCTAACTGTATAGCAACAACCTCAAGCCGCCTATTGAAGGGCACTTGTGTGATTAGAACATCAAGAAGCATTTGTGGAGTGCTAAAGCTAGACCAGAGGCCCAGTCTTGAAGGTAACGCTCGAGTCAGGACTTTGTTGAAATTAATTTCTGAAGTTTATTTTGTGGCTCGGGGTGGTTGGATGGTAGGCCTTAACTGCGTTTTACTTTACAAAGTACGAAGTGCGGAGTATTTCAGTGGTATCTCAACTGAAGCCTGGCACGCTCGTTATGTTTAATGTAGACATATTTCCCCTCTGCCGCCTTCGCCTCGATTCTTTATAGTAGTATATCCATAATGGACATCGTCTGCAGCCAGAAACATCCGGTTGCCCTGTTATGCCCACCTGGGCATCCGTCGGGCCCGATTTCTAGCCAGATCTACAGTAGGTAGTTACAGTGGGCAAGTTACCCGAGTCTTCGGTGTTCAAGGTGCCTGGGTACCTTATTTGTACTGCATACTGTAAAGGGGAGTGCACCGCCTCGCCCAACTGTTGTTCCGGATTCCGGTGCCCCCCCCCCCATACTCCGTAGAGTGTGACGTATCCCGCTAGTCTAAACATGACCCCTAGGCAGACACAACTACTCCTATTTACCAAACTATCACCCGGTGTTCTTCCATACATACGATCATTTTTAGTTGATAAAGGTATACAATTCAATCTCGCTCGTGTCATACAGATTTGGGGCGTCACTTGTTACCTTTTGCCACATCTGACAGGGAACAATTGTGTTAGGTTATTACACAGACATTTGAAGCTTTTGTGGTGAACCAGCTGGTAGACATGGCGACCCTGAACTTATCGGCAAATGGACCTTCGATATCAAAGAGCTATCAGAATGTCGTGAACTCTTCTTTTGCGGGTTCTGACACAAAATCTCCTACTTATGGACAATGGGCGATCTTCTCTGTCTCTACACCACTCGTCAATGCATTCCAGAAAGAGAGTTCTAACAAAGAAAGTGTCTTGAAGGTTCAAGATACCGGAGGTAAGTCTCTCCCACTAACTAAATGAAACTTTAACTGACTATATTCTACAAGCCGGGGAATTGGCGGATCTTATCGATGAATTTTCAGAAGGGAAAATACAGTTCGCTTATGTCAAGGTTGTAGATCCGAACACGGGTCTTCCCAAGAATGTTCTCATTGCCTGGTGCGGCGAAGGTGTCCCTGAACGGACAAAAGGATATTTTACCAGTCATTTGTCTGCCGTTTCGAAGTTTTTGCACGTTAGTTCACACTTGCCCCATTCCTACTTCTTATCTGACTCAAAGATCTACCAGGGATACCATGTACAGATAACTGCTCGCTCGGAGGGAGACCTAACCGCCGAAGGAATCATACAGAAAGTTGGCGACTCATCCGGCGCAAAGTACACCCCAGGTGCAGCCCAACAACCATCCTTGACACCCAAGCCGCCGATATCGACGAAGCCTGTTTTCACCCCTAGCCGAACTGCTGGCATTGATCTGAGAGCAGGGGGATCGGGCCCACAGCGGGTAGTCCGGAGCCATGATGACAATGATGGCTGGGGCCCTGATGCGCCACCTGTTACTAGGACCGAACTTGAAAAGGTCCAACCTGCCTATAAGCCGACGAAGGTTGATATCCAGAAACTGAGGTCAGAGCCAAGAGATGCCACGGCCGTGAATGAAGCGCAGCGTTCTGAGGATCGTGGCGATATTGTCAAAGGCGGTTACCAACCTGTTGGGAAGGTAGATATTGCCACAATCCGGAAACAGGCCCGCGAAGCAGGCAACTTTAGTGATGATAAGCCAGAGCCTGTGCGGGGTGCATATGAGCCCGTCGGAAAAGTCGACATCGCTGCAATTCGGTCCAAAGTACAGAAGCCAAACGTTTCTACAGCTGACAACGAGCGCGGCTCTCACGAATTGACTAATGCAGCGCCATCCAGCAGTTCCGAGCGTCTGAGCAGCTTACCGAAGCCGAAAGTGGCGAATAAATTTGGTATTAATTCAGCGTTCGTGGGTACAAAACCGCCTCTGCCTGTTGTCCCTTCTACAAAGGCGGGCTCTTCTACCGCACAGATTGGCAGTGCAAGCCGTACATTTGCCGATGAGGGTGGAAAGACGCCGGCACAACTCTGGGCAGAAAGGAAAGCTAAAGAGCGTGGACAAGAGAATGTATCGGCCCCGCTACCGTCGAATGGCACCACTGCCATCAACCAGGAAAGTGAAAAGGGGGAATGGAAGAGTTCCTATAGCGGCAAAACTTGGGCCCCGGTTCAGACCACAAACACCGGCAAGTCCTTCGATAGTGACGTTCCCCAGCTGTACCAGGCGTCAGATTCTGCTCCTACTGAGTCGACCCAAATTGATACCCAAACCCCCCAACCAAGTGTCAGTGCTATCAGGGATCAATTTTCTCAAGGCCCTGCGCCAGACTCTCCTCTGGTACGAGAAAATGCCAAGAATAGCAGCCATTCCATTCCTTTACCTGGCCTGCGGGTCGATTCTCAGGACTTGGAAGCTCCTCAAGAGTCTGTAACTCGTCAAGAGCTTCCCACCCCGCCGCAACAGCCTCGATCTCCGACCCCACCTAGTCCGGAGCGCGAAACTTCCCCAATACGCGTTGCCCTACCCGTGGGTAAAGGACCGACTGATGTTCACGAGGAGCAACGCTCGCCACCTGTGATACCCATCGGAAGTCTACAAGACGCAGTGCCCAAAGAAGAGGAGCTGGAGGATGATGTGCACGACATTGGACGGGCGACGGCCCAAGCTACTGTTGGTGATGAAATGCAAGAAGACGGGATCAAAGCTCTCGTACAGTATGATTACGAGAAAGCAGAAGATAATGAGATCGAACTGAAGGAAGGCGAGTACGTTACTAATATCGAGATGGTCGATCAGGACTGGTGGTTAGGGTCGAACGCCCAGGGAGATAGAGGTCTTTTCCCCAGCAATTATGTGGAGGTAGTTGCAGATGAGGAACAGACCCAGGCGGCTTCAGGACGTCACGAAGATACGGTTGAATCGGATTCTCCAGTACCTGTCACGAAAGTCACTGAATCTCCGGCTCCGGCTCCGGCTCCCGTGCCAATCAATGAGTCTACTGCGACGGCTCTGTATGACTATGAAGCCGCTGAAGATAACGAACTCAGCTTTCCTGAGGGCGCTGAAGTAACTAACATTGTAAGTCGTGATTATTCGAGCCTATAAATCTCGATGCCCCCTTTTCCCCTCTTCCCAGCATATGGGGAAGCCTCCAATCATTGATAGCTAATCATCTGGGCCATTGCCTATGCCCTCCAGGAATTCCCCGATGATGATTGGTGGTTTGGTGAGTACCTTGGTAAAAAGGGGCTCTTCCCAGCCAACTATGTGCAACTTGCGAAATAAATGCCGTGCAATCCTTGTCTACTGCAGACTCGCTGAGTACGACACCCAAACGTGGCCGAGTTGGCCATGAAGAAATCAACTGGCGAGGGGAAACTAACAGAAGTATGTCTGCGAAGGTGCAACTCTCCTTGGCAGGTTGTTGTTTGGGGGAGGGGTTTGTTTCCTGCCTTTGGTGCTTTGTAAATGTACTTAGTATGCACTTGTTATCAATTCATAGTGTATAGTTTCAAGCCTTTTACTGTTTGGCCAGCGGGGTCAAATATTTCTAGATCGAGAAGAAGGGTGTTGTTGGTATACGCAAGACTTCACCGAAGAAGGAAGTGGCTGAAGTTCAAAACAACATGGGTGCATAGCAGTACCGTGACTCTGAATAGAAGGCCAGAAAGCCGATGGACCGCTGACAAAACGAACGAATCAGAAGGTAGAAAGCGGTGCCGCTGCTCATTAGTAATAATCACATGACATCTTGGTCTAACTCTACTGCACATGAAATCCGGCGGTTTGAACCACTGAGGGTGCTACAGAAAAGGATAAAGGGCGCTGCCCGGGTTGCATACTTCGTTATTTCTTCTTCGGTATTTGAAGCATTGAAAGAAAGGTTAGCCCCGTTTTTTGTGAAAGTTGTCAGAGATATTGTGAGCATACAGCACCTAACATGAAACTGTACTTCTCAGTTATTATTTTCCCCAGTATTGACAAGAAGACTATCCACGTTTGATAAAGACATTGGGGCCTGTATCACTGGGCACTTTTACAACGATGACAGCTCTTAGCGAAGACCTGCTTGTGACTGTGAACAAGCTTCAAGATCTTGTCTTTAATACGATCGGAAATGACTCCCTTGACTTGCCGCAGATTGTAAGTTCCTGCAATATTCACCCGGCAAGGGTCCGCCCATGCTATGGTGCTAATAATCTGTGCAGGTTGTTGTGGGCTCTCAGTCATCTGGCAAATCGTCCGTACTTGAGAACATTGTTGGCAGAGACTTCTTACCACGAGGAAGCGGTATAGTCACGAGGCGCCCGTTGATCCTCCAACTCATAAATATTCCCAGCGAACGGCACGACAAGCCCGAAAGCGATGAGGTTCATATACCCCATACAGCAGCAAGTGTGGCGGGACAGTATGAGTGGGCAGAATTTCACCATCTCCCTGGCCGCAAATTCGATGACTTCGCCTTGGTTAAGCAAGAGATTGAAGCGGAGACCGCAAGGATAGCTGGAAGCAACAAAGGAATTAATAGACAGCCCATCAACCTCAAGATATTTTCACCGCACGTACTCAATCTTACCATGGTTGACTTGCCGGGGTTGACGAAAGTGCCTATCGGGGACCAACCGTCCGACATTGAAAAGCAAACACGGGCTCTAATACTTGAATACATAGCGAAGCCGAACAGTATCATCTTAGCTGTTTCGCCTGCTAATGTTGACCTTGTGAATTCCGAAGCTTTGAAGCTTGCTCGTCAAGTGGACGCCATGGGTCGAAGGACAATTGGAGTTTTGACGAAACTGGACCTCATGGATCATGGCACGAACGCCATGGACATTCTCTCTGGGCGCGTCTATCCTTTGAAGCTCGGATTTATTGGAGTTGTTAATCGATCACAACAAGACATTCAATCTGGGAAATCACTGTCTGACGCATTGCACGCCGAAGTCGATTTCTTCCGACATCACCCAGCCTATAGGAATATGGCGAACCGTTGCGGTACGCAGTTTCTTGCGAAAACCCTGAATACCACCTTAATGTCCCATATCCGGGATCGGCTGCCCGACATCAAAGCGCGTCTTAACACTCTCATGGGTCAAACTCAGCAAGAACTTGCAAGCTACGGCAATAAACAGTTCAGCGGAAAGGAACATCGTGGATCCCTTATTCTACAGCTTATGACGCGCTTCGCCTCGTCTTTCATATCTTCCATCGATGGAACGTCCTCCGAGATATCAACCAAGGAACTCTGTGGAGGGGCGAGGATATATTATATCTTCAACTCCGTTTTCGGCAATTCTCTCGAAACAATCGATCCTACCCACAACTTAACTGTTACTGATATTAGAACTGCTATTCGGAACTCGACTGGTCCACGTCCGAGCCTATTTGTTCCGGAGCTCGCTTTTGACCTGCTTGTCAAACCTCAAATAAAAATGCTAGAAGCTCCTAGCCAGAGGTGTGTTGAATTGGTCTATGAGGAACTCATAAAGATTTGTCATACGTGCGGCTCGCAGGAATTGCTTCGTTTTCCACGGCTTCAAGCGAAACTGATAGAGGTGGTGTCTGACCTTCTTCGTGAGCGTTTGGGACCGTGCTCAGCTTATGTTGAATCGCTCATTTCCATCCAGAGGGCATATATCAATACAAACCATCCTAACTTCCTCGGTGCAGCAGCGGCTATGTCGTCTGTCATGCAGAACAGGCAAGAACAGGAGAGACGGGCAGCGCTAGCGGATGACCGGAAAAAGCGCGAGAAGAGACGATTGAAAGAACTCGGAGCGGTGAATGGGAACACGCCAGCATCCCCTGAGGATGAGGACGAACAGCATGCAGATCCTAAGACGCAAAATATTCCCATCAGGAGTCAACCTCCGAGAAATACCAGAAGCATGTCCCCTCACTTTGGCAAAGGACAAGAAGGTGGCGTGACCGCAACCTTGAATGGAGCCCATGCACAGTATCATACTGCTTTTGGGACAGCCAATACCACTCGTGATTCGTTCCTTAACTACTTCTTCGGTAAGGACGGCGCGCAACCTACCAGCTCATTGCCTCAGCTGTCGGGACAGAGCCGTCCATATACCAATGTCAATGAAGCAAGCATTAGTCACAGCACTCGCCGGACTGATATACGTTCCCCTATCATGTCAACTGATGAGTTCCCACCTCCTATGGAATTTACCGGTGATGTCGGAGCTGCCGTAAGTTTATCGTACCCTTTGTTACACGAAAGACATGTGCTGATCATCAATGTAGCCGAAGGACGACCCCGAAGCTGTCCTCTCCGACCGTGAACTGTTAGAGACCGAGCTGATTAGTCGACTCATATCTTCTTACTTCAACATCGTCAGAGAGACCATCGCAGATCAAGTTCCTAAGGCTATCATGCATCTCCTTGTCAACCACAGCAAGGATGTTGTGCAAAATAGACTCGTGAGCGAACTTTATAAGGAAGATTTATTTGCAGAGCTTCTTTACGAGGATGATGGCATCAAGGCGGAGAGGGAGAAGTGCGAGAGATTGCTGGATACCTACAAGGAGGCAGCGAAGATTGTCGGAGAAGTCCTGTAACATTATCGATGAAAGAGCAGACTGGGGACCATCAGCTTGCGCTATCAGCCAAGACAATATCCAGCTTCTGGCCTTCTGAAATCCCGGGGTCCGGATGATGTCGCACATTTTTGTATTTATAGTCTGACATATTATCATCACCTGCGGTAATCCACAGTTACATCATGCGGAACAATAGAAGAGCAGTGGTGACGAGTAGTCAATCCAAAGAAACCAGGTGTTGTCTATCAATGGCCATCAATGCGTCGAAGCTAATAGATGTCAGGTCTACGCGGTAATATGCATTCCAATGTATACATATGTTTATAAAGCTCAAGCCAATTCTTGAGGCACATGCACCATCATACACAATATACTCAGATGTATATATATATATATGCACATTTCTATCTTTATGACTGGAAAACCTTCCTGGCCGTATTAATGCCGTGAAAGATAATCCTAGCGAAACATGACTGCTTTAATCGTTTTTAGCAGTTTTCACCTTGGGGCGTGCACCCTCAATGCCATATAAGGCGCCGCCTATAAAAACAAACAATGCGCCCATGAGCACACCTGGTGAAAGGGCATTTCCAAACAGATAGATGGAAAGGAGAAGAGAAACAAGCTTCCGAACATTGAGAACAACGGTGACAGTTAAAGAAGATGACTTTGCGGAGAGGCGATGGACTCCTCGTATGCACAAGTACTGCGTCAGCGCATTAATCAGAAGGTAGATTACACGTGTCGGGACACACGTGAATATTGAGTGCAATTGGAAAATATCTTTCAGAATCGGAATCTGCCCTGATATACCACCGGGTATTGACGCAAAACGCCATCCCTCGCACGACTCTTCCGAGGAACTGATGCCTTCAAGACCGGCCGATGATGCATGGCTCGGAGGACCCATTCCGGTCATGCCCAAAATCTCAGGCCCAGAAGTTGGGGGATATGTCGAGAAAAGCATCCGCCACTGGCTCACAAGTTGTGCATAAGCGGGTAAAAATAGCGGTAGTGATAGGGTGTGAGAGTAGAACAGAGCTTCTTTCCAGTGGTCTCGGCCGTACTTTGCGTAGAGCCTGTCCGCATATATCCCCTGGAAAGCCGAGAGTATCATCGCTAGAGCAAGGATGGTGAACCCAACCAATGTCGTGGTTGCAGAAGTGCTTTCAACATTCATAGACTGGCCTTTAGCCTTGGCATCTGCTAAAGCAGCAGTGACAACACCCAAAGTAAGCATTAGAACCGCGAGTATTTGCCCTCGCGAATATCTCTTAGCATTGAACAAGTAGCCGATGATCATAGACGCTACTGGGCCCCCAGATCTTAGAATGATGTGCAACGGAACTGAGATCCTATAGGCAAAGGCCCAGTTGTTGAGAAGATTGACTGTAACGAAAAACGCTGTGTAGACTAGCCATGATCTTAGTGGAATGGCACGCGGACTAAGATATAGTGAATGAGGTCCCGCTGACACAGAGAGAAAGCCAGGAACCGTTAGGACTGCAGTTAGAAGGAATTGAGCAAACGTTATCAGAGGACCTTGAGCGAAGACGTTAGAGAAACCTGGGATAGGAATGGTTGGTTGATGGAAACTAAATACCAGAGCTTGGCTGGTCTCTGTATAGAAGTCAGTTTCGTTCAAACCCCTATGAATTGCGGACGCACTTACTTGATGATTGCTTCAAGTGCAAAAACCTACCATCTGGCGTCAGTAGCGGAACGTAGCCATACCTGGGCACATACTCACATTGGCGCAACAGCCACCAAAGATCAAGGAGAACATCAAAATTATATTTGTCCATTGAGGCAGTACAGTATGAGTGGTAGCACTTATTACACTTGTTAAGTGCCCAGAAGTGGCACCTGTAGGGCCCATAACCTCATTATTCCTTTTTGCCTGCTTCGGGACCATTTCAGCATCCACATTGTTTATCCCATTACCTGAAGTTAAAGTAGTTTCAAGCTTGTAGTCAGCACCCGGTTTACTCTCTGTCTGTGTCGAAACGGGGTTACGGTCATAAACCGTATCCTTTCGAGCGGACATTTGCTGGCCGTGTTCTGTAGCAGACAAGAGAACGAATTGAGGTCCAGAATGAGACAAGGATAAGGCAGAATTGGAATGAGAGTGACGTGAGACTTGGGCTCTGGTCGAGACGTGATTATGTTATACGTGTTCTTGGGTTGGTTACCTAACAGTAGGTATTACTTACTGTATGTGGTATAGCGTGCATATTCCGGAGAAAGTGACCGCTAAACATTAGATGCTGGCGACCTACTAGCAGCCCCGGCGGCCAGGCATGCTGCTATCCGCCACTAGCAGTCAATCAATCAAGCAATAACCATCTGCCATGATCTACAGGACGTTCCCTTCCTGTTTCTTCTCTCATGGGAGCAAGCATCCCAGCAAATCAGTCGCCTACACTGCATCTGGCTTGATACGCTTAGGCTATTGGGTCGTTAGAATTTCATTGTTGCGAAAAGAATATGTTGGAAGTCTATGTCCAAATCAAAATATGATAATATCAGTAGTCATCTACAATATCATCATCGGCCAAAAACAGCCTCTCCTCTTCCAAAGACGGCGGCAGCCGGGGCCCAAAAGCATTGCTGTGGTATCGACGACTGATTTGGGACGGGCTTCCTGTAGGAGGGCCCTTCCATTGAGCCGTAGATGTGACTGCAGGTAATTCAAAAGTGTTGTCAAGCAAATCAAAGTCATTAGCATCACTTTGACTCTCAGTCCCGCTGAGTTTGACAAGCTTATGGAGTCCTTGGGATTGCTCCATGTCGCCAGCTATTAGAGCCAGATAAGGCAGTTGGTGAAGAATGAGATCACTGCGTGACATCATGGTAACAGCTACAGTTGGTTTACTGCGGCTGTCACTTATGCTAGTGGCCTCCTCAGGTTTGGAGCTCGAGTATGATGGGTCCAATAGTTTAGTAGACCATACATCTATGAGATCTTGTATCTCTTCCATATCTCGAAGCAATCGCAACGAAGCCGGGAAAAGCATTTTATATGCGCTTCTTGTATGGTTCGAGCCGTTATTGGGCCATGCAGATCTCTTCACAGGGCTTGGAAGGGCAAACAGTATACCTCGAGTAGCAACCTGATAACTGAGGTCTTCCTGGCGCAATGAGTCTGACCCGGAGTTGTATCTACTGACACCAGCCAACCCGAGCCTGCTTCGTCCCCTTGTGTCGAAAGACAGCATATCGCTGTCGGATAATGCACCTATGCATTCATCCAGGTAGTCTGTAAATGATAAACCATTGCATGACGGAACATAATTCTCGTGAAGAGCGCAAATAAAGGTTTGATTATCGGTTCCGGCTTCATCCACAAGTTCGTTGACACACACTTGGGATAATTGTGGCCGCTTATGGTGGCTTAAGTAGTCTGGGGGCAACACAACTTGGGCACCTTCAGTTGAACCGGCATCGACACGTTTGTTATACACAACCTTGCCAATGGCGTGAAATAGCCCAAGACTCGCTTCTCTCTGTGTAACTAAATCCAATGTCTCCCTTTCAAAGGCCGTAAGAGGTATGCTAGATCCTTTCGAATTCCTAGTTTTGGGGGGTGGGAACTTCTTGAACCCTCCAGAATTCATGCAAAGAAATTCCAAGGACGAGATTGCACTTCGAATGTCCCCGATAGTAGAGATATTATGGAGTATGGCAGGGCCCGGAAATCTCTCACGTTTGGAAAGCCGAGCCTCCTTTTCTAGCACGAGATGCAAAGCCTTGTACATAAAAGTCGGGGCTATGCTATTAAAATCAAGGATGCTCGTTTTTGGGTGATTGTAGAGTACTGGTCCTAGCAACCGATGGACTGTTAGGCTATCTGAAGGAAAAGATCGTGAGTTAAGAAGTGTCTCTGACACGATCAAGACAATCGGGGAGTTTCGTTGCACATCAGTTTCAGAATCAATGTTCTGTTGTGATGTTCTGTCAAGATACCGCAGAAGAGCTAGTCTGAACGGTGTTAGGCCAGACGCAGAACCTGTAAGCGTTGGAAACTCCTCTATGAGAATTATGCGCTGTCGCGAAGCATCCGCACTATTGCCATTATCTCCAGGTCCGGGAGAGCTAGTCACCTCATCTAGGTCGAGTCCTTTAAATTCGTTCCCACGCTCCAGGAAGTCATCAAAACGGGAAGCAATTGATACATGTGCTTTGGTGGCAGACTCTGATGAAGATGGGTTTTTCCATTCGAGAATGTCGTATTTCAACACAGCTGATAGTAATGAAACTGTAGCCGTCTTACCGCTTCCTGCAGGACCTCGAAGGACAAGTAGCTTGTCTTCTGTCAGAAAGGAATCAATGTAGCGAAGCATAGTGCTAGACAATTCTTCCTTCAACTGATATGGAAAAAAGCACGAATGGAAAAGACAAAAAACAAAGTGAGGGGAGAGAAAGGCTGGTAGCTTACCTGTCGCTCCCCTCTGGCAAATGTATTGATTAACCAGCTTTTCACATCAGAAACCTTCTTGTGGTGAACCGCCAATTCTTCTATACTGGATGGAGCAAACTGCTGCGCCCATGGCAAGGTTCTATGAGCGGGTTGTAAAGAACGTGGTCTGGATTTAGGCTGCTCGGTGGAAATGAGAAACCGATTGGCCATCCCAGCAGATCGTTGCCTAGGTTTGGAAGTTTTAGTTGAATCATTTTGGTCCGAGGGAGTTGTCCAACCGCCCGCCAGAGTATCAGTATCGAAGGTGATGTGGCGCGTGAATATCTCATCAAACGAATCATAATCATCTTCAATTATTTCGTTGCTGCTTTCTTTCCCATCTGTAGATTCTAGATCTTGCCTATCGCCAATTTCTCGCACAGGCAATTGCTGTTTGGGGTTTGCGGGGCCATAGAAGCTATGTAGGGAATTATTCGTCTTTGTAGCATCCAACGAATGCTTGCGTTTCATTTTTCTTGCTTATTCGCGGTCTGCAAGGTAAATAGTCCGGAGCCAATGAAGAGACTGGGAACTGGCTGTGGTGCTCCGTACAATCGAGAAGGGCAGGTAAGCAACACTTTAATCTGAATCCTGGGCCTCCCGATCGAATGACAGTCTAGCTAATTCCGCTGACTTTTCGCGATGGGACAAGCAATTCATGACCATTTGATATGATGGATGCGAGAAAGCAGATGAGTCACTGAGCAAGATCCGCTTTTGACATTGATATGTCGAGCTAGAGGCTGACATAGAAGTATAAACAAGGAAGCTGTATGATATAGGTGGAATATTGCAATGCGGAATCGAACTCCTGCTACTCGTTACCGCCTACACAGAGCTTAGGTACTGCACTTTCTGCGCGCACGAGCCTCTCGCCCGCCGCATTAGCCTTTATCTGGTATGACTTGGTGGGCCAGTGTCTGGACGCGGACGCGTCTGTGTCCCTTTGTAGTTTGGCATGTGCTTATTTAGCGCCACAGATTAGAGATGTTAACCCAACGGAGTAGATGACCAATGCACTGTATATTGTATGACTTCCCCCGCTCATGATCACATTGAGCCCGGCGGAATTTTTGAGCGGAGCTTACATGTCGCTGTTCTTGAAGTAACTCATTTGCAGGTATTAGAGATTAAGTCGAGAATTACACGAGACAATCGAAATGGACGATGGAAAAAGGCTCATGGACAGAGGGAAAAGAGAAAGGAAGAGAGATACCACATATCCCCTATCTACAGAGCATATTAGTTCGAGTATATAAGATGCAGTGTTCTAGCAGCTGATTTCGCCGAAGAGTACTAATAAATATTCCAACCGATTCGGTAGCCCCTGTACATCCACATTATCGTCACTCAAAACACCCTCCACACGGATGGAGATGTCTCGCAAATATTTGTTTTTGAATAACAGTGTCAGTGTCGAAAAGGAGCTCGTTATTATGAGCCACCAAAGACGTCATAGTAGTAATTGTCATCAAGGCCATCTCGCGTGGGAACTTGGGGCGCTTCACCCGCGAAGGCCACATCATCAAAGCGAACATTCAACAAACGGATCTTGAGCCCGTAATCGCTGACCAAACTTATAAGCTTGTTTGTCTCTGCAGTTATAGGCTGCTGGTTGAGAAGCATAAGCAAACCATCAAGCCATTCAGATGCGACACTGGTTGATTGTGGACAGAAACTCAACAGCGCAGATTCACCTTGCACTGATCTGCTCGAGGTTCGGCGATGGCCATTACTTTTCTGGATGTCCCCAGTCCCGTGTACAGGCTGCGAGTAGCCGTGCACGGTAATCTTAGTATAAGATACAGCATGAGACATGTCCTTTGCAGGCTCCGCTGACTGATCGTTGGATGAAGCAGAGACATTAGAGACCACTGAAGATACCGACGAGAGGTCGACTGAAGTAGTAAAGCGCAGTCAGTCTTTGAATTCAGAATAGAACAGACCACGCATCGACATCAACGAAGCAAACTTACTCTTCTGGGGTAAAGTATCGAGCTCTGGACACCTCTCAAGAATGGAATTGAAATCACCAAAGTGTAAGAACCTCCTGTTGTGCGAAAGTTGAGCATATTTCCATGAGCGTTGCTCGGTTCCCACGTCTGAGCTATCAGAGCCCTCGTTGAGGAACCATGCGCCGTGCAACAGACAGCGGATTCTCTGTTCTTTAACAAATTGAAGTGCTTCGTGATACAATTCTTCGCGCATCTGCTGCAGGTGTTGGCCCCAGGCATCTTCATACGTGAGCCCCAACAACTCCATTTGCAATTCGCGGAGCCGACCATACTCGAAGTTGGTCAACTCTTCTTCCACTTCTTGCACATCCTTTGTCCGAGGTGCTCCACCAACAACAGACTCGATCAGGATTCGGACAAGCTCAACGATCTTTCCGTAATCTTCGACTTCCGCTCCGGTAGCCTTCCATAGACGAAAGAAAGCATGTAATCCTGCTACATGCAATCTGGTCCAATGCAACAGTAGAGGCTCGAACAACTTGTCAAGGTTAGAGCGAGACTCTAGTAGAAGATAACCCTTGGAATCATCCATTTCCGATTTGTCCACCTCAAAATGCTGGTATAAGATCGAAGTGACTGACAGTGAGGCACGGGCAATGGGACATCGCTGCTGAGGAGGCTTCGTAGACTGCTCCAGGAGCATTTTTTGGAACTCATCTTGATGATTTCTGACATAGTCTGCCAAATCCATCATGCCCAAGAACCCGGTATCCTCAAACTGCATCGAAGGACTCTCCGTCTCGAAACCAAGACGCCTCCACTTCTCAGAACTGTGTTTCTTAGACTGTTTCATCTCATCACCATTCTCGATGCCCTTTTCTTGGCTCCGCTCATGCGAGCTAGCCACATAGATCCCTTTCAAGGCTCTCCTGTGCTCTGGCCTCTCGAGATCTAAGGGTATCTCTCTCCATTTCCTCAGAAGAACTTTGGTAAGAGACTGAAATTCTATTAATGGGTGCACGTGATCCTGCAGTGCAGTACCTTGCATGAGGGAATAGACTGCTCTGATCACACCGAGATCTTGCAGCTTTTGAATAAACTTTGGCCACTCCGTATCTGCCTCATTCGTGATAGAGTCGCGCATGAGCGAATTAATCAACTGAAGTGCATTTGCGCAGAGGGCATGGTCTGCAGACGAAAGTCTATTGACAAGCATTTCCAGGAATTGCGGATAAATGGCAATTGCGGGCTTCAATGCACGAAAGCCAAAGTTTCCATCTTGTGATAAGTGATTACCTGAGTAAGGATGTGACACTATGGAAACTAATATAGACATTGCACCCCTTAGGATGTTAACCAATGGGTGAGTCACTATGAGTTCAACAACCTGGAAAGAAAAGACGGTACGATATATCAGTATGTTACTATATAAGGTGGTTTGCGGGAGTATATTTTAAAAAAGACGGAGAGCTTGTTCAAGTTACCTACTCTTTCAACCATGTCTTGGTCTACTAGATCCCAGCCTTTGTCAACTTCTAGTATTCTGGCGAAGCTTGTGAGGCTATATGCCAAGGTGTTACCACTTGCATGCAGAGTCAAGTAGCGTAACCTAGTGAGTCCACCTTCTGCGATGAAATTATCGGCAAAGGAGGGATCCCCAATGCTACCTTGGAGTTTAAAAACTGCCATTTTGCGCACCGCATCTTCGTCACTTCCTAACCTCTCAACCAGCTCAGAGATGCTGGTTTCCATGATGGGAAGTAGTAGTAATGTGGCCCCTCCGGTCGCAATAGAGCACGGGCAATCGTCAAAGCGAGGGTATGCCAATCAGTAGCCGTACCCGTTCTCTGACCAATTTTCATACAAGCTGTAGATTCCGAGTGGCATGGCCCTGTAAGGACTTCAGGAAACGAGGCTCAAGGGAATCAGCACCTTCCACCGGTTGAAAGAGAATAAGGGAGGGTGGGTTGCCAAGAGATCCAATAACGGAACTCCGCACTTGGACTAGATCGAAACCGGGCAAGTTCGACCCATTAATGGACTCCAGGATATGTAGCTGACCTGCGATATAATTTAAACTTGACTACTTGTGTATCTGCGTATCGGGGGCCAGGGGCCGGGAGTAAAGGTCCAATTGCTGTCATCTACTCCATCAAGTGAATTGGGTGGCGATCAAGGAGCTTTGGCGAAATGATCATTTTTACATGACCTCGTATTTAGCTGTAACCTGCAATCAGGGGACATAGTGCGTCACAAATTCGAGCGGATATCTAAAAGGGGCCCGAAAATGTCCTTGGCATCTCCTTGCCATCCTACGCAGATAATTAAGTACGCTGGTTTCTCGGTCATTATGGAGGGGTCCGTCATTGGAAAATGTCGGCTATTTGACAGGAGGAACATTCAAACGATTTGATAGATTTATTGGTTCACTTGTACGTGAGGGGCCTGGAATTACAACGATGTTCATTCAACACTTGCAAATTGATGTTTCATGCAGGATGATATGGCAGGCTAAGATCTGCAGGGGTAACAACCTAAGCATTGGGCAACTGGACTGTGTATTGGTCTATTTTACGGAGTACGCTCTATCTCATAACTACGCTTCAGTGCATATATCTCAGACGTTCCCTCCTAGACACCTAGAGCTTTGAAAGACACGCAAGTTGATATAGAGTAAATAAAGTAGATAGTTGCTTTTGCTTCCACTTTCGGTTAAAAATACGAGAATCCACTACTAAATTCAGGCGGAGAATAAAGAGACTTTCAGTGCCATAGTTTCGATGCGAGTGAGCACTTGTTTGTATACAATGGGGTAGTAGAAGGGTACATCAGAATATAGATAGAGTTCATAAAGATCGTCGAAAAAAAAAGACGTCCCGGGAGAGGATCGAACTCTCAACCTCACGATTAACAGTCGTACGCGCTAACCTTTACTAGGTGTTAGTAATCTACTCATTGGAGTGAAAATTGTCTGGGATCACGCTTACCAATTGCGCCACCGAGACCGGCTATACACAGCATGTTTCAAATAATGTTAGATATTCTAGTGAGGAGGATGCAAGAACGATTCGTGCTCAGTATTTGGCCGTTCCGCCATGTCATATGGACGTAGTAGTATTGCTACGTAGTAGTCTGTCACTTGGTTAGATATTCTCATCTGTACCGCACGGCTACTTCCTTAGGCATAAAAGCATAGCGCAGAAGGACTCCCTTCTAGTACATAATTGTTGCATGATGACGCTTTCTTGTTACAGCAATCACTTCTCAGTCGGCCACGTCGAGGATAGTCATACTAGCCGAAGGGTAGTGTGCAGCACTTTTTGGAGTACAATTGGGGCGCATGAATAAGATTAGTCTTGCTATAAATGGAATCTGCAAAGTACTAAGTATTATAATTTAGTAGTCAGCAATTTCTAGTCCGCTTTAGGTTAGTTACCCTTACTGGCTTCAATCCATTGTTACTTACAAGGCTGTTCATTCAGGTGGAAAATAGCAACAATTGCCACGCACCAGGATCTTTCAGAACCACATGGAATGTTTCACCTGATTTGAGTGAGATAACTATCAAGCGTCCTTACTGTTTCATTCATCGAAGGCCACCCTCGCCCTTTTATCTTGTGGTGGCTTCTTCTTCTCGTGCATCATAACAGCTTGCATTCATTGAGGTTCTATTTTTAATGTTGTGGCCACTTTCCTTTCTTGCTTTATGACATTCTATCTTCCTCCGCCGACAATTCAGTCCGAATATTGTACAGCGACGACATTTTATGATCCCATGCCACACCTCCCAATCGTTCAATGCAATGCCTCTATCACGGCCCAAAACATAAGAAAGCGAAAAAGAGAAACAGCTTTGGAAGATATTACTCCAGCTCTATCAAACAGGTTTGTAATCTTAACAATGAAGCGGCCTGTATCGCTGAATGCAATCAGAGGAAGTGGCTAACTCATATCATTGATTAATTAGGCTTGCCTCATCGGCCCTTCATGATACGAGCCCGCAATTCTGCTTAGACAATACAGCATGCTTAGGCGACAGCGCAGGGGTCTTCACGCGCCAGCGATGTCTCCACAGGAAACGACGAGTTTTCCAGCAGCCACCTGCTTACCATAAGCCACCGTTCATAGACGGTATCTCTCACATACTACAGTCAGATTCGTCACAAGACACTTACATTTCTGGAGTCAGCTCTCCGCCCGTGTCTCCTAAAACAATCCCCCCGACCTCATATCAGCAACCGCAAACACTATTCGCATCTGCGTCCTGTCTCCGCCCATGTCATATCTGCCACCGGAGACCGACCACTCGAGAATATGTTGACGCCTATGCAGACTGTGATCTTTGTGGTGGGAGGAGCTGCTACATTTGTTTACGGCATTGTGACTCTGTAGACTGCAGTGGGTTACTCAGGACCCCTACAAGCGGCTGTCAAGAAAGGCCGGACGACGACGAATGGCAGGCAGAGCGGGCACGAAAAGTTTGCTCTGCCTGTGCGGTCGAAGGTGTCACCGAATCGGGAAAAGAAGTAATAAGATGCCTTGAATGTGTACAAGGCCTTCAATCCCAATGGCAGGCTCTTCATCTAGACTAGGGGAGCTTCATGCGGCTTTGGAACAGACCCTGCTTGAATAACGTGAGACAGTGGTCTGTTATCCGCTGGCGGACTCATTGAGGGTTTTCTCGAAAGACACTCTGTCCGAACCACTAATGTGTAATTATAGAAGATAGAAATTTTGATACCCAACTTAGCAGACTAAGTAATAATGACTTATATCATGAGGCATCCCCATACTTCCTGGTACTTACAAACAATGGCAATGGTTGATGGGGCAGATGTACAGCGACGAAGCACACCAAAAGACTGGTTGTATGTTCTCTAGCCAACGCTGCACCTCATTGGGGCATTACCAGTTATTGCCATGTCTATTCGATTCTCGCACCCCACGTATCTTATTCTCGGGAACGTATAATACGATTATCCATTCATAGATATGCTGAGACTAGTGCCTGCTTACTCTCTTTCAATTAATAGATCATGGAATAAGACTCCAGTATATAATAAGGGTCACTTTGGACAGTCACGAGGAAAGGTATTGCCATCAACGGCCAAACCTCATCTGAGCGCCGGCGTAGTGCCAGAGGCCCCTGAGGAACCCGTGGTACTCAACAGCCTCGTCGGAATTCGTTATCCCACTATTCCTACCGCCGGTGCAGTACATTTCGGTGAGGCGGATATGCCAAGGCGGGTATCCATCCAACTTCAAGAACGGACCAAAAACAAGCAGAAGATCAGGCTCAGGCTTCACTAGGGAGGCATTACGGCTGAGGCCCATTCTTGTGCTGCCTTGATTGACAGGTGCTGTCGGTTGGGTTGGCTGAGTGGTGATCTCACTAATCTCTGCATCGACCAATTCCATAGTAATGTCCTCTGGGGACAATTTACCAGTTTGGGACATCTCCGCCAAGGTCTTGGTCAAGTCAACAAACGTTTCCCTGCCATCAGTCGCAGACAGGAGAAGCACTGTGAGAGAACTGGCGTTGTGTCTGTCAGACGGCGGAACATCTTGCTGTGTATTATAGATAGGGTGGTGAGGAGCAAACAGCCGCAGTGTAGGTTGCTGCGCCGGAGACCCATAGTAAGATGACAACTTGCTCGTGATAGCTTGGTGAAGGACGGGGATGCAGGACTTCAAGATACCTATATAGATGCATAAGTTGTTAGCCCCAACCTTGCCTTCCATTTTTTCCCCCTTTCTTATCGTATACGTAGAGGTCTTAGGGGTCTGAAGCCATCACTTACCGGTCTTCTCGTAGACACTTAGGACAGGTATCCCAGAACTCACGCTCCAGGCTGAAAGTTCCGCCACTTCATCCATCAAGATTGCTAGGGCATCGTCTTCTTTGCGTAGTGATAATATGACGCTCAGATGTTCGGGTAAGCGCTTCAAGCCTTTCACATCCTTTCGTAGTAACTCTGGTGTTCGGTGATGGTAATAGACGATGGCGAAGATTCGATCCACAACAGCATGGTAGCTCAAAATAAGACGAGAAAAAATCCCAAAGATGATGTGAACAACGGCGTATGTGAGTAGATGCAGCTGCGACTTGATAAACGTCCGTATTGGTGTCTTTCGAGGAACCTTCTTGCGCCGCTGAGTTGGTCTGCGTGGAAGATCAGACGGGTCTGGCAGATATGGCCTTAGCAGTTTCTCGCGCTCAGCAGCATTGAGCTTCGTTCCTCGAGAGCGAATATCATCCCTGAACAATTCTCTATCACGCTGCGTAACCATGTTTTATTATCTGTGAGCGCTAGCGCAGGGTTACTCCCAGATATTTTGATTATGTTAAGGAGATGTAATTTGTATGGGTATTAGACAGTAGTTCGGGAGTCCAGGCGGCGGTGGCAGTGGTAGTGGTGGGTCCCAAGGACCGGATTCGATTCGAGCTTGGGAAATCCCAAGTGCTCCTCTGTACAAGATCGGTAACTAGCTGGAATACGGAATACTCCATATTCATACAATGTGTGTAAAGATAGGTGTATCCATGCACATGGCATTCAAGTTGGCAGTGCTGGTATCGATGCGCCAGTCTACTCCGTAAGGTGATCTAATTATATATCTAGTCCTGCGATATCAGTGCCAACGGCCATCCTAGAACTAGTGACTATTGGTTGACAAGAAGGACCCGGACTATGGATGCTGTGTGAAGAAATAGTACTCCTAGGTGCAGCTTAATATACCATATTTATCTACTATATCCCCTGGGTTTATTCGAAATATGTTCTTACTTCTCCTCGTTGGTAACAACAAATTGAATTTAGCAGGGAGGTGGTAATGTTTGTTTCGTCGTTCAGTAGCTTATTGAAGCTATGCAGTTATGTAATCCGCTAGACCAGAAACCCATCTATCCCGTCCTCCCGATAATGGACCACCTATCTAGTACTCCGTAGTTGGGCTGCCCCGTAATTCTTGTTGCTCCTCTCTCCGCATTCACGGCGCAATCAAGGGCATCGGTTGACGCTCACTGTGAAGTCCGGATTGCACAACAATCCATGCTGATATCAATGCAGATAGACCCGGCTTTTAGTTATAAAGATGCCGGACGATGCGTCCTCGATTACCCCACTCAACGCTGCATCTCGATCAGTGTTCCCAACAGGTCCCAGCTTCACCCTTGAGGACTTCTCAAGTCGCGACTTCATTGTTAAGGAGTTTATCGAGGCGCTGTCGGACTCCGCCATTTCGAATCGTCGTTCTACAATCACGCCTACAACCGGAAACCAACCGTTTGACCCGAAGCCACTTATCAGGACCCTTGAGCACGCACAGCGGCGCCTCGGTGAAATCTCCGGCGACCTAGAGATCAGAGAAAATGAACTGTCTGCAGCAGTTCGCAGGGCTGAGGCACAGCATTCCCAGAACCTCAATACACTGGGTAAGAAGCTAAAACAGACAATCGAGTCTTTTCAGCAGCTCGACACCTCGCTCAATGGTGCCGGGCTATCAGGTGTAGAGCTTGCCGGGGGCACCGGAAATATGGCTGTCGAGACTGGAAAGAAATTGGAGGAATTAGACCGCCAAAGACGCCGGGCGCTTGATGCCCGCTTTCTGCTCGAGTGTTGGGATGGTGTGAGCAACAGGGGCGAGCTAACGCTTCTAGAGAACCTAAGACGTTCCGGAACTGGTGAGGCTAAGGTACGGTCGGCACAGATCGCGCGGCAACTGCTTCGAATAAGTCAAAGACTTGATACCGAGAGCTGGAACGATTCGAGTGGAAGGTCCGCTGGGCTCCCCGGAAATGGAGTTATATCTGCAGACGATAACATAAATGGGAAAGGGAATGGGACCAGACGGAACACTCGTGAAATCATCGAGAAGTTCTCTGAAACTTTGGAGAATGATTTGTTAAAGCAATTTGACGACTTCTACCGCAAGGCAAATTTTGAAGGCATGAAGGACTGCGCAACTGTACTTCAGGATTTCAACGGCGGTGCAAGCGTCATTGCTTTATTCGTCAACCAGCACCAGTTCTTCATCGATCGAAGCCAGCTAGTTACAGAAGAAGTAGGGGGCGATCTAGAGACGTGGGAGATGCTCGCAGACCCCGATGCTGAACCTCTGAAAGTGGAACCTAGCCTTCAGTCTTTGATCGATGAAGTCAAGGTCGTAGTGCAAGAGGAATCGGCCATCATCCGGCGAGCCTTTCCATACTATGAGCAGGTCCTCGGGAAGTTTTTGCAACGCGTGTTTCAGCAGTCTATTCAGCAAAGATTAGAAATGGTCTTGGAAAAGGCAAACAGCGTTTCATCACTAGCATTTCTACGATCCTTACAGAGCTCTCGAAGTTACATCAGTGCTCTTGTTGATGATCTGAAAAGCCATGGGCTGACGGAACACCCGGATCCAATCTCTTCACAAACGGCTTTAGTCCTTGACCAGCAGTTGGAAGACTTGTTCGTACCTTATTTCGTTGGATCGTCATATATAGAGAGGGAGAAGAGGACACTGGAAGAACTCTATACGTCCTTGCTTTTCAAGTTCACTACTTTTCATGCACGCAGAAAAAAGGCAGCAACAACTTTCATGGCATCCCTTTCCAAATCCGGTACTGAAATGCTTTCTTCGGCTCGTGACGCATATTTGAGTCGTCTGGAGTCTTCGGAATTTCCTCCAACCCAAAGAAGATTGCTACTCCAAGTGGCAGGATTGAGAGAGTCTAGCGACCTCTCAAAACCTACTGACATCAAACTGACCGAAGAAGACGGCATCCCAAGCATATCTTCTGCAAAGCGGATGCTTAAGTGGCTTGCCGAAGCAGTTGGCAGAGGCTTAGAGCTTAGCGTTAATAGTGAAACACCCAAGGATATGCTTGCACTATTGACTCTCCTTCTTTCAGTAATGGGAGAAGGGTTCATTGAAGTGTCTCTAGATGCCGCACTGGAAGCAGCAACATCGCAAGAGTCTGGGAAAGCAGAGCCAGATTTTGCATATTTACCAGCCATTCGGAATGCTATTGGTATTGCAAACTTGATGGTTATGTGCATAAATACTTTACTCATCCCACTTGCGGCGGGTAGTATTACCATCCGGCGGGAGATGGAGAAGAAAACAAGTCACATCACTATGCGCATAGAAGAGAAGATCAACATACTTGAGCAGAAGGTCATTGACAATACACTAACATGGACTGGCAAACTCCTGTCTGGCCAAAAGAAAAACGATTTCCGACCCAAGGAGGGGGATAGTACGGCTTGGTTAGAAAAGCTACAAACACCTGTGAGTTATGATGATAAGGTCTACTTTCAACCTCTGGCAGGCCATGCTAATCTATCTTAGACCTGTGCTACAATCTGCACATTCCTGACTCGTGTGCATAACGTGGTGAAGACATCCTTGCCGCCCAGTGGCTCCAATATTCGCCAACTGCTGACAGAAATTGCCATTGGAACACGCACTCTCCTGCTGGATCATTTCAAACGGTTCGTTGTTAATGGGCCCGGCGGGCTTATGGTTACCAAGGATATGACGCAATATACGGACCTCCTTAAGTCCTGGGACACCGAGGAACAGGTCAAAGGACCAAGCGGCACGCTGGACGTACTGCTGGAAGTGGGCAACCTCTTTGTTATCGGCTCTGAAGCTTTACGCGAAAGAATTCGTGGTGGTACAGGGAGTGGTACTGGTGGAAGCGCTGGAAATAATACTGGAAATAGCCCAGGCCGAAGCCTCGGGGGTTCTGGCCAGACGGAAACGGGTCTTAGCGTCCAGGAGGTCAGGGCGTATGTTTCCCGCAGAGAAGATTCCAATACAGCTGCGCTGCAGAGTGTCCTTAATATTCTGTGATAGGGAACAGTGTGGACACAGCCAATAACTATGGATAATGAAGACTTGACCGTGTTAGACTCCGTACGGAGTATATCTCCAACCAAGGCTAATAATCTATGTAGTGTACTAATATTCTTTTCCTTCCTTCTCTGTCTTCTGTTGTTCCCCCTCTCTTTCTTCTCCGACTTAGAGGGGAAATGAAAAGGGGGACGGGCATGCCCGGCGCCTTACCCCTTTACTAGTCCGAAAGCTAGTCAGCTAGTGGCAGGATTGACAATCTACTTTAGTTGATGAACTACATAATGCAATCAAGGAGGAGGGAATTGACTTGATAGTATAAATGGCGTCAGATTCTTATGCTCCAACCTATTAATCTTGTCCTTGTATATTAATTAACTAATTTTCCTCCGCCGGATAGATCCTCTTCATGATTGAATGAGGAACCTAGGCTTTGCTTCTTCGTAGTTAGAGTTAAGTACAGATTTATCCCGTATATAACTCGTACCCGCACTACTGCGGAATAATAATGATGCCTGCATATAACTATTTTTCCCATGAGCCCCACTTGTCGATTAGCAAAAGCTAGTTCATGTATCCGAAGTTACCCTGTAGATAGTGTTGCCCATGACCAGGGTGAACCCGTTGAGCTGCTAAGGGATTCCTACTATTTTCGGCGCTATTTCGATACTATTGGAGACAATCCATACCTCCAGGATCCTTGATAGATAATTTCAATACTTGTACAAAGTCAAAGGGCCCATCCGGTAGTACTCTTCCCTCGAAGTCCAGCAACCATAGCACCGCATTTTTCGCATTATTTCCTCTACAGAGAACTGGTTGTGTAAACATGAACGTCTTTTCCATTCCAGAAGAATCAGCTTACTTGTAGTAAGTGCAACCCCTCACATGAGCTGAGGCATGATGATGTTCGCGATCAAAAGCTTGACAAAGCAGAGCGCTTAGTGTGGGCTCATATATAATAGCGTCTGCATTCTTTTGTTGTTGTTTCTTTTCATTTTTATTTTATTTATTTTTCTTTCTATCTTTATTTTTTTTTTTATTGTTTAGCTTTTCCCTGCACGGTATTGATCGCAATGACTCGAGGATACCCTCACTATTGACTCTAGCTTTCAGGGGCTTACCTTCTTCAGTTCGCTTGATAGATGCATTTCAAGCCTAACCAACACTAGTTGCCCATAGAGGCTAGATTATAACTCTGAAGGATATTCGGAGCACATGTGTACATGCATTCAATCCCATAGAGGCTCTCGTGGGAAATGATACTCTTTCCAAACCCTTCGTAACCCCAAAACCGCCTCCTATATCACTAAGCCTGTCTTGTCGACATTCAGCCATTTCAGACGTCAAAGATCAGTCAGTCTCATATGATAAAGACGCTGAAACATCACCTTCGGAGTACAATATTCATCTTTCACCGTTCCATCTACGAGTAATTTCACGCCGACATGGATAAACTTCCTGGTGATGTTTTGCGGTGGTTTGGTGAGGAGCATGACCTTGATCTTGCCCTCGACAAGGATCCCACCAACTACGTCAACTCACCAATGAAGATGCCACACCGAAAACCGAAGAGACCCTGCATCAGGAGGACATTGTCTTTGACTTCAGCCACTCTTATTCGACAACCATCGTTTGCTGCTTCGCACAAGAACCACCGCCATTCCAGCCAGTCTCCCGTCACGTCGTCCTTCTTTACCAACCTTCTTACTCGAGAATCCAAATCTCGTCCGCTATCGAGCCAAGCGCAAGGCGATCATGGTCTCCAATCATCTTTTTGCAGTATTGATCCGGGTGCTCAACATTACCAGGATCCAGAAGCGCGCCTCAAACTACGACTCTACCTAGCATCCCCGCATAATTTCGACGAAGCCATCGAGTTCGGCTTTCCGGCCCCAGCGGATGAGGACACGACATCAGGGCTGCCCGGTGTACTAAAGCAGAGCCCAAAGCCCCAGAGTAGTAGGAGAAAGGTATACCCAACTGTGGCTAAGAATGCAGACCTTGTCACAGAGGCCAATGTTACTATATCAGACGCCGTACAGCCGCCCCGGCTCTTGGAGCATCCCATCTCAGACAAGCATATCTCACCGAGTGACACGCAACAATCTTGTTCAGGCGATAAGGGCATTGGCAAGCGGCTTGATCCGACCAATCGCGAAATGACGCTGAAGATGACGTTGACACGACCTGATCTTCGAGCAAGCTCCTGGGAGGCCGTTTCACCGGTTACTCCGGTGTCTACCGAGTCATCTTCAGCAGAAGGAGACCCACAAACTCGCAATGCTGATGAGAATATACGACTCAAAATGAAAAATGTATGGTGCAAGCTTAGGGTATGGAAATAGGGCTAGATTTGCAGATGAAATGTATGTTATGAATGAGTATGTCATATCGTTACCTTTTTAATGGCTCATCTATTGTAGTCTTCTTTTACTGTGTTTTATGATATGTCATGTTCTATCCAGTTTGCTTGGTGAGCTACTGCTGCCTCCTTTTGAGAGTACTATTAGCATTGGAGTATGGCTATCCTCTCATTTATATAGATTTAAGACTGCTGTGGCCCTTCCCTGGGCTACAATGATGCAAGGCACTGCTCGCCTATACCAACAAGCATATAATAAGATACTATTACTGTTGTGCCTCGCCGCCAATCGCTTCTCCACATTGGTTCAAGTATTGCGTATCTATGCTCGTTATGCTCGTTAATGTATGAGACTTACCCTCCTTGTACCAGTAATCCCACATCGATTTGGTATATCCATATCCCTGCTTGTACGAGATGCGCGCGATCTATCTCGCACCCTAACATAGTATTGGTGACAGGCCAGTAACAACCTAAATTATACGCCAAGACAGTGGGTTATTGACTCACTATAAGCACATTTCCATAATCAAAGGGCAGGAAAGTCATGTGCTAATAAGCGCAATAATCTTCACGGTTTCTATTATAATATATATATATATATATATATATATATATATATTGGAATTGAGTCACTAGGGATTGTCGGACTGTATGCAGTTTATGGTTCCCTATAGCACAAATGTCATCTCATAAGAAAAACCTTATTAGTTATACTTTGGTATCCGAATATGATCGGAATATGGCAGTAAGCCAAATTCTGGTTGCACCAGCAGACTCGGAGATCATCGCTGCGATGACAGTCTTTGCTATACCTTGCTCCCCAAATTAGGAACTACGACCTGCCTTACACAATGTGAGAAGAGGACCGCTAGAAGCTAGGACCTTTTGATGGTTTCAATCGATTACTTGCTTAAAAGAAAAAAGGTGCTTAGATACCGTGACATTAGAAGGCCACTAAATGGCTCCAAGAAAGTTCATATTGTATTATAGTGTAGGAATGGTGGTCGAATGTCGCATGGTTCCAGGAAATGAATTAACGTTTTCGAAGACCCCGGATCCGGCCAATTCTGGGTCAGGGTTCATCTACTCCATACGTCAAGCGCGCGCGCGCCCGGCTGAAACCGAGGTCTAGACGTGCTGCGATAAGCATGCTGACCACGTGACCGTGGGAGCTTCCCTGCGGCCACGCAGCTGCAGTGATCACCGAGACATTATTCCCTGCTTGTTCATCAACCGGAACATCCTCGGCCTCAGACTACCTATTGACAAAGGATACATCATATACTTGATTTGTATCAACTGTGTTTTCAGCAGAATCTTCTATTCAAAGCAATCATCCGGCCACATTTGCCGGTTATCAGCTCTTACGCCCTTCAAATGTGTTGTACTCCACGGCCATGATCTTTCGATGGCTCGTGCTGGTGAGCTGCCTTTTGGTGGCTCTTATTCCCCAGCAAAGCTCTGCGAAGAAATCCGATCAACCGAAGGTCACGGCGACCAAGCTTGAACATGAACCCTTCTCTCTCTTCTATTTCGAGGACTCAGAAACTGTTCTTATGAGCCTGAAGAATGGAGACTTCAAACAGTCTTTTGACGGGGGGGAGGAATGGGAAGACGTGGTTAGCAGCGAGGATGGTAGTGTGGCACAACCGGTGGTTTTCATACGACAGCACCCATTCGACAAGAATAAGGCTTATGCTCTCGGTTTTAACGGACATCACTTGGTCACAACGGATCAGGCCAAGACGTGGAGATCGTTCGATATAGGCGACCAGCCGGCTTTACAGCATCAGCCCCTTGTTTTCCATGGTTGGGACTCGAGTAAGGTCATATACCAAAGCGAAGAATGTGCCGGGTTTTTCTGCATTGTGAGGTCGTACTACACGACTGATGATTTCAAGACCGTTAGGCTGTTGCGGGAGAGTGCGGCAGGGTGCTCCTGGGCAGTTGGGCACCCTCACTTCGCTGAAGATTTGAATATGAACCAGGAGTTGAAGGACAGATCACTGTGTGTCGTTCCTGGGTTGAAGGTGCCCTTTGGACACGCCAACCGCTTGGTATACTCGGATGATTACTTCGTCAGTAACATCGAAGGCACGGAGGTGAACTTACATGAGGGCCGGCCTGTCTCCGGTGTTATTAGCACAGCCGCTGTCAAGAAATTTATTGTGGCCGCCGTCAAATCGAAGGGAACAGAAGAGCTTGCCTTGTTTGTGACAACGGATACGAATACCTGGCATCGAGCCGAATTCGATGGGCATCGGGTAGAGCAGGACGCGTATACAATGTTGGAGAGCACCAACTATAGCCTGCAGGTAGACGTCCTGACTAGCCCATCCAGCAACATGGGTGTCCTATTCACTTCCAATTCGAACGGCACATTCTTCAGCCGCAATATTGAACACACCAATCGCGATATGGAAGGAACCGTTGATTTCGAAAAGATTGCTGGCATTCAAGGCATAGTTTTGGTCAATACGGTGAAAAACCCGAAAGAGGTTGAGTCCGGGCAGGCGAAAAAGGTCATCAGTAGAATAAGTTTCGACGATGGCCGAAGTTTCCAACCTCTCAAGGTTGGTGAAAAGAATCTACATTTACATTCCGTGACTACCTTCGCCAACATCGGCCGGGTATTTTCCAGTCCAGCACCAGGATTAGTCATGGGAATTGGCAATACAGGTGATCACCTTCAGAAATACACCGACGGCGATCTTTATATTTCAGATGATGCTGGTGTGACTTGGCGTCATGCTCTTGACGGGCCGCATAAGTACGAGTTTGGTGACCAAGGAGCTGTGGTTATGGCAATCAGCGATAAGGGCAAATCCAACAAGATTAGCTTTTCTCTTGACCATGGCAAGGAATGGGAATCGGTGGAGATCGAACATAAAATATATCCCACTATGGTCACTACGACACCAGACTCCACGAGCCTAAGGTTTCTACTAGTCGGCAAGCAAAACGAGGAAAGCGGGTACATCGTCTATTCCATCGACTTCAAGGGATTGCATGAGCGGAAATGCGAAGAAGATGACTTCGAGAAGTGGCCAGCTAGACTAGACGAAAATGGCGAGCCAGACTGCTTAATGGGTCACAAACAATTTTTCCGCCGCAGGAAGGCGAATGCTGACTGCTTCGTGGATGAGGAGTTTAAAGATCCTCAGCCGATCATGGAACCATGCAAATGTACGGCAGAAGATTTCGAATGTGAGTTCAAAGGCAGCGAGGACGGAAAGAGTTGTATCCCGGCCTTACTGCCAACGCCCCCAGATGGGTGCAAAAACCCCGATGATACCTTCATGGGACCATCTGGTTGGAGACTGATACCAGGTGACACTTGCATCCGTGATGGCGGCAAGAACCTTGATCACGATATTGAGTGGCGTTGCAAGGATGCAGGCAATGTGCCCACATCTGGCGAAATTAGCGTGGAAAAACAATACTTTGACGCAAGGCAATTCAGTGCCTACTATTACCTAGAACGTCAGTCAAGCAGTTCTGGTAATGACGAGACGATTGTTATGCTCACCAGTGAACGTGCGCTCTATGTATCACATGATCATGGGAAGACATGGAAGCAGCCACTGAAAGGAGAAGCAATCAACAGAATCGTTCCTCACCCATATAACAGTGATGGTGCTTTCCTCTTGACGGACGGTGCTGAAGGCTTTTGGACTGTTGACCGTGGCCAGTCATTCAAGCCTTTCGATGCACCAGCGCCTCCGACTGAGGAACGCCTCCCAACTCTTACGTTCCATCCTCAGTACCAAGACTGGTTGATCTGGACAGGGGCCGTTGATTGCGGATCTGGTGATTGTCACTCCAACGCATACATCAGTAAAAACCGCGGGGACAATTGGGAGCTGCTGCAACGCTATGTTCAAAAGTGTGAATTCGAAAGCAGGGAAGGTCGCGAAGATAGCACGAACCTCATATTCTGCGAGCAATTCGAGAATGAGAACAGGAACAACCGACTACAACTGATATCCAGTGAGAACTGGTTTTCAGACTCGAAGGTCCATTTCAGAGATGTCATCAACTATGCCACCATGTCCGAGTTCATTGTTGTGGCTTCTAGAGATACAGAGAAGCCCGACTCTTTGGTGGCGAGCAGCAGCGTCGATGGTAAGACATTTGCAGAGGCAAAATTTCCTCCCAATGTCAACGTCCCTGTCCAAACGGCATATACCGTGCTGGAAAGTTCTACTCACGCCGTTTTCCTGCATGTTACAGTAAGTAACTCGGAAGGGGCCGAGTACGGATCGATCATCAAGAGTAATAGCAACGGAACTTCCTATGTGCTCAGCCTTGGTGCGGTGAATCGAAACTTCCGGGGATATGTTGACTTTGAGAAGATGCAAGGCATAGAAGGCGTGGCAGTTGCAAATGTTGTCAGTAACGTGAACAAGCTGTCCAATGGAGAGCCGAAAAAGTTAAGGACAATGATTACCCACAACGATGGAGGGCAATGGACCTTGCTTTCTCCCCCAAGTAAGGATGCTGAGGACAAGGACTTTGGGTGTTCTGTTGAAGGAGAAGGCGTTCCTGGCTGTTCGCTCCACCTTCACGGCTATACAGAACGCAGGGATGAGCGGGACACTTTCTCGTCCAGTTCAGCAATCGGCTTGATGCTCGGAGTCGGCAATGTTGGTGACCACCTCGGTGGCGAAGACGAGGCCGATACGTTCATAACCCGAGATGCTGGCTTCACATGGAAGTCGGTCAAAAAGGGCAGGTACATCTGGGAGTTTGGTGATGCCGGCTCCTTGATTGTAATCGTGCCTGAGTCGAAGCCGACCCAAACTCTCTACTACAGTCTTGACGAGGGTGACACGTGGTTAGAATTTGTCTTCTCAGACGTGGAGATGCAGATCGATGATATCTCCACCGTACCATCCGACACTTCCAAGAGCTTTCTTCTCTGGGGCAAAGAGCTGAAATCGGATTACCGAGATAAGCTCGCGACAGTAAGCGTTGACTTCAGTGGGCTCCGTTCCTCTTCGTGCAAGTTGGACGAGAGTAAAGCTGAGAGCCATGATTATTACCTCTGGGAACCAAAACATCCGTTCCAGGACGATAACTGCCTGTTTGGCCATGTTGAGCAGTATCATCGGAAGAAACCGTCAGCTCAATGTTGGAACGACTGGCGTGAGCCTCATGTTCACAGCATCGGAGAGAACTGCGCCTGCACGAGGGCTGACTTTGAATGGTAAGTAGTCTTCGTCAACCGCCCCCCTCCCCTTATTTTTCATTAGCGCTACTTCTTACCTATAAATGGTGCATTTGCTGATTCGGAGGCAGTGACTACAACTACGAGCCCCAGAGTGATGGCAGCTGTGCTCTTGTTCAAGGACTCGCTCCTCCTGATACCATGGCTGTATGCAGAGAAGACCCTGACGCATATCAATACTGGGAACCCTCAGGATATCGGCGTCTCCCTCAATCAACGTGTCAGGGTGGACGTGAAATGGACCATATTGTTTCCAAGCCTTGCCCCAACAGAGAGGAAGAGTACAAGAAGAAGCATGGGATTAGCGGTGTTGGTCTTTTCTTCGCGATCGTCATCCCTATTGCTGTAGCAAGCGCTGTCGGTTATTATGGCTATACTAGGTGGGACGGCAAGTTTGGCCAGATTCGGCTCGGGGAGAATGTTGGTACCTCCCAGGGTCTGCTTTCGCGAAATTCTCTTCTCATCACCGTCCCGGTTGCCATAATTGCGGGTGCGGTGGCCGTCATCAAGGCGCTCCCACTGCTAGCTACAAGTCTCTGGCGAAGCGCGAGTGGATATGTGCGCCTAGGACGCAACCGGGGTTACTCAAGGCCTTATGCGTCTCGCGGATCATTTGCCGCCAGGCGCGGCGACTATACTGGTGTTGTTGACGACGAGGATGAGCTTCTTGGTGTAGAAGATCTCGAAGCGGATGAAGAGGAAGAGCTGTAATATGTTGGCTCGTCCTGACACCTGTCCGTCAACCGTGTCGGGCCCATGAGGTTATGTTTTATTATGAGAACGTCATGTATTGAAATGTGTCTCTATGTACGCGTCTTTCGCGTCCTCCGTCTTTATTTTTCTTGTTCTAATCGCCTATATAATGTGCGTGTCATAGAGGTGAAGTAGAATCAGTGCTAATGGGTATCTTGCAATAATCTGGAGTTTACGAATTCATACCAATTCGGGAACTACCCAAACAACTCCAGCCATAACGTTTTAGACGTAGCAGTAACATGATAATCTACGGAGACAGTTTGATCCCATAAAGCCGTGCAGGGGGTTTGAAAACTGCATGTCACGGTACAAACTGAGACATCGACTCCTCAGAGAAGAGAAGTAAGAGTCTAATATGAACATTCTTGCTTGCCCTCATATGAGGTGCTTATAACGACGACTCAATTAGAAGGCGATGTATATGATAGAAGCCTGGATAGCCCCTTCGATTCATATGAGCATATTATTTTACCTTGTCCTACGCGTACGTTTGCTTGAAAAGAGCAGCACCGTAAAAATTTGGATGCTCAATCATAATATAAGGAGAGCGTAGCTCAGCATCATAATCATCATCTGTCTCTCCCAGGAACCAACTACCCTGGGTAATTCAACCACCAATCAACAAACACCCTTTCCCGCTGTGACTTCCAACGAACACACCGAGCACAGCAGCGCCAACAGGCAACAGCAACAACAACAACAGCAACCAAAACCCTTGAAAGAAAGAATCACCCACCCGCTTACACATGCCAATCATCCTGCTTTACTCCACAATAGCAACCAATGAGTAATCAAGCAAATCGAATATAATGACATACTTCAATGCTCAATGAGTGAAATCACTCGGGCCGAACGAGTTCGGCAGGAGCTGCAATGCGAGCAAAACCAGTTGTCAGCCACTGATTCAGAACAGAATGGATGGATTGGTCAGATATATTACCTCTCCCATTGTAGTAAGAGTATAATTACCCTCACCATCGTACATAAAAATGGGGAATTCGGGGGTGGTAAATTCACTCATACTGAGAGACACGAATCATTGTAGTTAGCAAGCAAGTAAGTACGTACGTGCGTCCGTGTTTTGTTGTTGTCGCATTATTGTGATGAGGGAATTATAGAACTCCCCGGGTAGCCAATCATTTTAATTTGCTTGCCTTCTTTTTCGCGCAAGCTATTTGCGGGTACAGCACAAAAAATCGGAAAACCAGGGCTAGAGGGTAGAGAGACAGAGAGGGTACGTACAACTGTCTACACATGCCGCATGGCGAAGCGGGAGGTTTGATGTCACTCGCGACAGCAATGGCTTTGAAGTTGCGATGCCCGGCCACCTGCAAAGCAGTCCGACGAAGTAAGCAAAAATGCATGAGTGATTTTCTTCAGTTCATTTTCGACATGTGCAAGGTACAGCAAGTAGACACGGAGATAAAATAGTAAAAAAAAAAAAAAAAAAAAAAAAAGAGGTGTAGATTTGACAGCTTACAATCGCATTTCCAAAGGCTACTCGCTCCGCACAAGTTCCAACGGGATAAGAGGCATTTTCAACATTGGCGCCTTGGACGAATTCACCCGACTCGGTCAGAATGCATGCGCCAACACGGAACTTTGAGTAGGGGCCTGTTGGTGTCGCATTAGTTAATTCTAGATATATGCCATGGCGGCTTTTGGGTTTAGGGGAAGATAGGTGGACTTACAGTATGCGGTGTCCTTGGCGGCGATGGCCTTGGTAGAGAGCGTTTCGAGCTCTTGGGCAGAGAGGTGGTCGGCAGCGTGGACCATGTTTTCTCCTTGTCTAGCTGGATGGCTGGATGGGTCTATTCCCAAGAATGAAAAGTCAAATGAAGTTGACAGGTAGCGGGTAGATAGATATACGGATGAATGTAGTAGTAGTAAGTTAGTAGTAGTTACTGCGCGGGGAAGTGGTCATCTGGACCGGAAAAAACGCCCGTTGTGGTTGTTGTTCATGTTTCCACAACCCCTCTCTTATCGCAAGGATTGACTTGTCTCAGGGTGACTCACGATAATGTTGATAACACGGATAACCAAGAATTATCTATATCAAATCTTCAATTTTTATCTAATCTAGGTGCTTTTCTGTAACCTCGGCTGCCTGTGTTTCAAGGTTGTATCGACTCCCACCCGATATTATCCATGATGTCATCCCTAAAGTAATCGCCAATTGCCTTTTCGGGTTCTCCCCGCACACACGTCTATATCAACAATAAAGTAGAAAAAAAAATCAAACAAGATGAAGATATATAAGATTCATAAGCATAAAATAATAATGGACAGCAAATAAAAAGAAAATTGTAAATAGATCAACACTCCATTTTCTTCTTCGCACCAATACCAGATTGATGGTCTCAAAAGAAGATGTTGGAATCTAACTCGGAACATGACTGTAGGTATCATACGAAAGCGCCTCAACCGGAAAGTGTATAAACAAGAAGCATCAGACGAACGTCGGGGGGAATGAAAGGAAGAATCGGGATGCGAGAGAGTAAAAAGATATAGGGCAAGAGCTGGAAGAGAAAAGAGAATGTGGGGTAGAAGGAAGCCGAAATCAGGCAAAATGATTCCGTAGTCCCTCATAGACGGTGAAGATGAAGGCGGAGCTGGGGGCAGATCGAGCGCAGGTGATGCCACAGCCTCGATACAAAGCCCTTAGTCCTTGCTGTCTCCACAAGGCTTTTGCAACTCCCCAGAATGTCTGTCGTTTGCCGTTGTATGCTCCTCGCGTAACATCCTCTGTTTGCATGCGCGATTTGATCGTATCGGCAGGATAGAAGAGAAAATTGTAGCTGACGCCTGCTGCGGCACCTGCAATCATCTTCTGGTAGATAGGAATGGAATCAGAGGATGTTCCATCTTCCTTGAGCTCTGCAGATGGGGCACGGTATGCGCGGAACAGTGCAGATACCCCCTCATAGCTACCGAACCATGCAGCGCCGCCACCAGTCTCGCGAATAAGTGTTCCCAACTGTCCGCGCCAAAAGCCAAGAAGGCCGTCTTGACGGAAGACAGTGGCTATCAGAGTCAATGGTCCAGGGGGGGTTCCGCCAGACGCCGTAACGGGAACTTGCATCTTGCACTTGATGAGCTCAACCGGGGTAAGCGCAAGGGAGGTAATAGATCCTGACGCAGCGCCGCTGAACACTAGTGCCGAGAAAGGGAGGTCATCGGCAGGGGAGTAGACAGTGGCCTTCAATATATCCTGGATCAGACGGTAGCTGAAGAACAAGCAGCTGTTCTCAATGGCAGCACCTGCCATGGGAGCGCTAATGCCCCGGTAGAGCCCGCGTAGGCCATCTGCTTGGAAGGATTGACGGAAACAATCTAAGGGGCCTTTGTATCTGAGAGGAAGATGATCCGGTTGAGATTGGAGCCGCACTTTGACTGTATCAAAAGGGTACTCGATCACTTTGCCTGCCATTCCTGCAGCCTAGTGGGGCCAAACGTCAGTCATGTTCACGTCCACAAGGGTTGGGCACGACGGTTATCACTTACCGACCCAAACACGATATCTTTGAAGGCCTCAAGGCCCTGGTTGGGCGGAAGTGTAGGCAATTCCATTGACATATCATCATTGATTGCTATCGCATGTTCGGCGGCCGCCATCAGGGAAAAGGTGAATGAGCAGTCGAGCTCGGGTTACACGACACGACTTTGACGGGTGTGTATGCAAGGAGAGAGGCACAGTGGGGGGGGGGGGGTAAAAGGATAGACGAGTCTTATCGAGAGAGCATTGTAGTTTCGCGAGCTGTTCGAGGGAGAGAACGGTCTAAAGGGTATTTAAAGACTTTCAGAGTGATGGGGCGGTCTGGTGACTCGACGAGGGGTTTTGCTTGGAGGTGTGCCCGAACCACGCGCGATAAATTAAGAGAGAGCGAACATCGCTTGCCAGTAAAACGGAACACGAGCCCAAAAGGCCAAGGGGGCAGGGGAAATCGGGATATGAGCGATGGGTGGGGTGGGTAGACCTCGCGGCGGTTGGCTGATTGCGGCGAGTGCTGCAACTAGTTGAGTGTGATCCGTCAGACTTCTCGCCGACAAATCCCTCAATTCCATGCCAGACGGGGCCCGGCGCACCACTTCTGCCGAGATCCGGTTATCTGATCGGTCTAAGATAACTTTTTCCTCAAAACTCGGAGGCCCCGAAAAAAAAAAAGAGGGCAGCGGAGAGCTAAGAGAATTCCATCATCATCCCGTCTGGAATCTCTCTTTTCTTTTCTCTCTTCTTTCACATCCCAACACAAACCCCCCATTTGGTCGATTGACTCGTTTGGCTCTGCCTACTCTCGGTCCGATCATGTCTTCCGCACCTTCAGCTGCTGCCCCCATTAAGGGCATGCGGAAAAATGGTATGAAATTAGCTACCCCACTTTTTTTTCCCTGGCCTTCGAAAATAACTGTTGCTAATGCCTTTCGCTTCTCGGACCCGCAGGAAAAAACTGGCATGATACCAAGAAGCCGTTCCGCCCTACTTCGGGCATGACCTCCTACGCTAAGCGACTGGAAGCACGCAAGCACCATGAAGCCGTGAAGGAACACGAGAAAGAGTTGAAGGAAGAAAAGGAGGCAGAGAGACAGGTGGGATTCAGCCTATGACATGTCTCACAAAAGAGATTGTTAATCTTGCTGACAATCACCTAGGCGCATATCCAAAGAATTAAGGATCGTCGAGCCGCTAAGGAGGAGAAGGAACGTTATGAGAAGATGGCCGAGAAAATGCACCGCAAGCGAGTCGAGCGCCTGAAGCGCCGCGAAAAGCGCAACAAGTTGCTGAACTCTTGATTGCCGTCGACTCTGGTCCTTCTTCCCTTCATTATTCTCCCAGCTTCTTTTCTTTTTCTACTTCTTTTTATTTCGCCTTTGCTGTTGATCACTAACCCGTCTACATCTCGTTCGAGTGGTGGCTGATGTACCCCCACGCCGTAAACTTTCTGTATCATTCACCTTCACACCATGTTTCCTTTCTTGCCGGGTTTGGGAATTACGGCCGATTGATGGCTACTGTTTCATGACAAGGAGTTCGCTGGCGACCGTGGAGTTAGAAATCAACCTTTCAGAATAGTATATACTACAATGGATACACCGAACTATCTACATGGTTCCTGACCTATTCATGACAACACATCATAATAATGTACAGAAAAGCCACGTTACTTTACGCCTCAAAGGAAAAGCACAGACTGGTCTTTGATTTTATACATCAGAATGCTCGGATGTAGTCAAATCACAATGGAAGTATATATTCCGAGGCCTGCTGATCCCGCAAAGGATCAGGGGCCGATACCTTCGATCGGCCAGCGCATGGATCAGCGCTTGGCATCACGTTCAACCACGTTGTGTTTCACCTCTGCTAGCGAGTCGTACGACCGATGGAAAAACATCTTCAGAAACCGACCACCCAGGTTGACCAACGCGTTGAGCAGTGTTATCCGGGTCAGGGCGTGCTAAGGAAAGTGGAGAGGGTTCACTGACCTGGATCCTTCCTGCCCGCCATGGTTTCCCAACCGTCCAAACAGCTGTCCGCGTCTTACCCACCGGCCCATGGCTCTGGAGCCGCCGGAAGCCAGAAACCAGCACCACCACCCAGCTTGCAGCCCTCCAGTGCCACCAGCGACTATAGCGGAAGTCTTCAACTCGGCCAGAATCACCATGGTCGCGAAGTATCTCAACCTCCCGGTCTGACTGGAGAGAAGCATCACCACCAACTTCTAACCTTCGACGCTCCCCGTCCAGATCGCGTTAAGTCTAAATCCCGTTCGAAGCACAAGCACAAGCACAGTAAATCCGGCGACTTTCGGTTTCCCCGAAGAATGAACAACCTCGCCTCGTCCGCTGGTTCTCGAGGTCTTCTGCCAACATGGTCTGGTAGCAAGGAAAAGGATAACGATACCGACGATGGTTTGCTTAGACCCATAACGCAGGAGACAACCTGGTCGCGCTGGAGCTCGGATTCCACCGCAGCCTTGGGTAGTGGGAGCCGAAAGGGCAGTTTACTTGATGTCATTGACCCGAGCAACAAGCTTGGTCCCATCAGGCGTCAAGAGATACGCTCGATGGAAGACCTGGAGCAAGTAAAGAGTAAGAGAAAACAAGGGGAGGAGTAAGTCGATTGTTGTCCGTTCGCATTTGGGATGGTTTTGACTGGTTTGATGATAGATATTTACGGTCTGCCCTGTCAATGATCGGGACCCTTGCAACGGATATCACCCGTAGACTGGATTATACGTACTACAACCTTCTGGAGAAGATTGCCGCATTGAATTCGACCATCGCATCATTCCAGGAACTTTCTAGTTCTACTTCTGCCCTTTTTGACGACTTCCAGCGGGAGACATCGGGCTTGGATAAGGAAATCCGGAAACAGATGGGGGAACTGAAAGAGTTTCAACCCCAATTAGAGAGGATTAAGACATTGGAAGATCGCATGAAGACGGGCCGACAGAGGGCTGAGGGGCTTAACAGTCGACTCGAGGCAATGCGCCATGAAATTGATCGCTGGGACAAGAAAGAACTAGAATGGCAGTCACGAGTTAATCGGCGCCTTCGGATCTTCTGGACTGTGGTGGTAGCTGGCGTGCTCGCAGTTCTTCTCGCTGTTGCGATACAAAATTGGCCGACTACGACGAGTCCAGACCCTTCTGGATTACCTTCGCAAGCATTGTTTCTAACAAACTCGTCGCATGCTCTACCACCAGAGAATGGCCATGAAGCAGTCTCAGATGGCCCGAGGGAAGCATGGCCACGATCTCTGCGGAATCTCCCTTCTCGTCATCATAATCGGCCCTCTGGGGGATCAGTTCCCGTCGTAGCCACGGCTACTAGAGATGATACTAATGTCAGGACTACTCATCCAGACCCACTGACAATATTTGACGAGCTATGAGCGCGCTGGATCTTTCTATTTCCGAGACTCAGGACAACTTTCAAGGCCAGCCTCGAGACTGTCGTATCTCCGTTGATCTAATATGTAAACCATAAATAATGTCATGATACCCATAGAGTCCCCCGAGCATAGCATTTTGTACATTATGCATTCATCGGCCCATTAAATATACCTCAGGGCGCTTCGGCCGCCTTCTTCTTCTTCTTATCCTCGATGAGCTCAATATTGGCCTCCGGGATCTCCTTCCCGTACACCTCGAGCAGCCATTCCTTAACATCCTCACTCACATCACCCTGCACGGTAATCTCCTCAGTACCGCCCGCAGACCTAGTCATCGAAGAGCCAGTAGCAAACTTCTTGCCCAGGTCCTTGGCGATCTTCTTATTCTCCAACCCATATATATCCAAGCCCGTGATAACGGTCACATGTTTCCGCTTGTTCCGCTCAACCCGCTTAATCTGTACCTTGGACGCCGCCTTCCGCTCAGCATCGCGCGCCTCAGCCGCAGCAGCCTTGGCCTCCTTCTTCGCCGCATCCTTTGCTGCGCGCTCCCGAGCCGATACCGACAATGTAGCGAGGTTGGAGTTGAGGGCCTCTACATGGCACAAATAGGCCGCAAGTTAGCGACTGATCTAAAAGACCCGGGAGGTGGGCGAAGGGGCAAAAAATAACGAACCCTCAGAATATAACGCCTGGTACATGTCCGGATGGGCTTCCTTCAACCAGTCCTCGCATTTCTTGGCCGTGCCGCCGAATTCACAGTACTAATCGATTTCGAAATTAATGTTAGCTGGCTGCCCCACACGCCCTTTTGGGTGGTATAGATAATATAATGCTGGAACGAGCAGAGGCGGGGGAGGGGAGGGGGGTCTATTCTCGAAAACGAAGATGGAAGCTTGCGTTCGAGTGCATGGGGTGTGTCTATGTATGCGTACCTCCGGAGGCAATGTGCAAACTATCCATAGTAGAAGATTCAGTTAGCTATTACATCTTCTCTTACAATATCACTACCAAAGCGATAGCAGAGACGAAGAAGAGACGACTTACCTCCACAGTAAACAACATGCTTAGCCTGCGATTCAGCAGGAACCGATTGGGCGACTTCGGCCATTGTGATATATCCAGGGATATAAAAATAGACGTATAGAGGTATGAGGGGGAGAGATTCAAGATATTATGGATCGATATATCTGGACACAAAATCTCGTTCGCGCGGTATTAGGTAGGCCCCTCCCGCCGCCGCTGTCGACCGCCCTCTGAATGAGCGCGGGGTCGGGTCTGGATGTACGTATTTCCCGCTGGGTTGCGGTTTGTGTTTTTAAGCTAGGCTGTTTTGGGTAGTTACCTATCTATGTTATCTATCTGTCATGTGATTTATGCTATGTTTATATTGTACGAAGAAGGCTTAGGTTTGGTTTTGTTTGTGTGGGTTATTGAATAGGGTTAAATATGGGAGGATATGATTATTGCTTCTGTTTATTTGAGAGCAGAGTTGCGTTGGGTACATTTTGGTGCCATGGCTACTATACTAATTTGCTGGGCTGGCGGGATCCTGGTATGTTATGCCTTGTAGTGGAAGGTTGAAGCTGGTTATGATGCATTATTCTCTGGCTAGAATCTTCTGTTATTGTCTGATGTGATGTCTGTATGATGTCTGTATGAGGACTGGACTCATTGGAATGCTTTTGGATGGTTCGGTTGGTAAGCTATTCTTAAGATTTTTCAGTTCACGCGCTGTAGCAGAGGGGGGGTACGTGTACGCTGATAACGTGAGTGAGTACCTCTTGGGCTTGCTTATGTTAGGCCAGTCTAGAAGCTGCAGTCAGTTGAACCTGGCATTTTTTGCATGATGTTTTGCCACACGGGTTGAAGTTGTCCATCCCGTCAACTCTATCGTGCACCAACTCGGTATGAATTGGGAACTGACAGTGGCGATCAAGAGCCGTCAAGCAAACATGCCCCCTGTCATGACGCTCGATGTTAACGCCACTGAGTGGCTGCATGCAACCTTTGAGCAGTCGAAAACACGATAGACCTTCGAGAACGACACATTTCAGTCTTCGGGCATGCGGCGTCTAATTCCAATATACTCAAATGTAAGAGGCAAACAATGTGTATTGGGAAAAATAGAAGGCAAAGCAAAGCATTGTTAACGCACACGCATGCAGATAACAAAGCAGGGACTGGATCTGAACATGCTTCATGTCTGGACGACGATTGGTGATCAAAGAGCTCCGTGAGGCCAGACTGGCCAGCATAGCTTATGCATGAGTGACTTGGCATGGCCACATTTCCGTCAATTGTTGGAATGGAAGATTAGAGTGGCTGATTTTGCCGCGTTTCATACTGCGGGCCTGCAGAGGCCAGGTCTCGAAAGGCAGTTCAGTCGAGCAAGTTGTGAGCGAACCGGTAGTGGCGTTTACCATTTTTTCCCGCGTCAAGCATATTGTAATGTGACGAGCGTGTGATTGCAGACGCCACCTCACGTATCATTCCATCATGTCAGCTTAAGATAATGAAGTGAAGGAGAGAGGATCAGAGAAGCAATGTATCCCAAACCGAAACAAAAGGTATGGCGTATTAGTGCCCTGGTGAGAAGCAGTGTCGAAGGCTGACCGGCGTGACAGTCGACATACAGTGCGCCATAGCTATGGTGCTCGTACACCAAGCGAATGCTAGCTGGCACGAAATTTACTTGCCTGATACTAAGACTAACGCTCCGTTGCTCCTCGTTCTAGACCACCGAGATGCCGCAGAGATTTAAATTCTAAACCTAACAGTCGCTAGCGTATTTGGTTATCCAGCAGGATGGCAATCCGCGCGAGCAAAGTCACTTCGTCCGTAGCTAGACGCTGTCTCTCCGACTTAGCGAAGAACTAGTGAGGTTTGCGCAGGGCCAGATAGATCAGACCGTCTGTCAAGTAATGAGCTAACGGGCCCAATCGGTTTGGCACTCTGCCCCTCATATCCTCTTCCAATGAGCAGTTGCGGCCAATCCAGTAGCCTCGGAGCCCAAGAAAGGGCCCGACGGCCATACCAGGGCCATGCGGGTGCACGGGCACCGGCTGCTTTCAAGACACGTCAGTGAAATTGCCTCGTCGCTAATTCCATCAGCGCCTTCACAGAGCAGGTATATCGCTTCGGTTACGCCAGTCTCGCGTCCGAGAAACTCCCGGGGCAGCGCACCCGACGAGCTAAATGCCACGTTGAAATACTTTCTGCTGTAAAGCTGCCAATACGTGTGAGAACATATATAATTATAATTATAATATAATTAATATTAAAATAAGAGAAAGCGAAAGCATACGGGAAGCAGACCTGGGGGGATAGGAGATCGCTGGGTTTCGCCTATGTATGGGACCCCGCGTTTGAAAGCGGGCTAGAATGATCGACGGCGGCCTGGCTTGAACGTATCTTTCCGGTTGGTGTTGGATAGTCGGGGTTGTCCGTGGCTCCTCCTGTGAGTATTGGCCTAAATATAGCTGTTCTGATAGGCCCTGATAGGACCCTGATAGGCGATTCAATCCCTCCAGTTCGGTTCCCTGGGTCCAAGCCAATCTCAATCATCTAGATTAGGCCTGTCAGCTCTTTAGGTTCTCAAGCGACGTAAGTGTTGATAAGGGGAAGATGGAACACAGAGGTCCATGATGATAGGACAAGGATGTCTAGCCAATCGTAACGGACGTAGATGATGGCATGCGGACAACGAGGGACGGTCTATGCAGTAGTACCTAGGGGGTCCAACATGTCCCATATGCAAGCGTGGCTGATTGTTGCTTGATCGCTGAGTACCGCATGCGGCGGTTGACCAAAGAGAAACGTCAAAATACCCCTCGTGGGAAGGTCCTTGCGCTCACGACGTACGTACCACGATCTGCTATCCTAGCCATCAGTTGTCTGACATGCATCGAGCCGCCTTACGGGTTTCTTTGGACGCCAATCTTAATTACAAGATTGTTTCACCCCCACTTGATTTTGAGATATGAGGGGCTGTTCGCTTGCACGTTCGACCACGCCACAGGGGAGATGCGCAGATAGGAACGGACATGGCTGGGACGCTAGTCAGAAGGAGGCTGCGGACGAGTGTCTGGAAACAAGACGGTAGCTAGTCTTGTAGATATTCCTAGTGCACATTTGAGTGTCCGGAAACGGGCACTAAGAGCGGATCAACGGACCCAAGTGGACGTTGTCCTGACTCCTGAGAAGATTGGCGCGACAAAGGAAGTATTTTGGCCATCTAATTAGTTAGTTAGCTCTGGCATTTTGTCAGTCAGCATTTCAGCGACATTTAGATCTGAAGCTTCTCGTGGCTTTGATAAGAAAGCCAATTGAAAGGGAAACAAGCATGACATCATGATTCACTAGGCTTAGAAAACTTCCTATTCCTTCCAAAATCTTATCGAGGATGGCAAGACGAAAGACATAGATTGCCCAAGACAAAACCCGTATAATAGCAATAACTAGCTCCGGTGAGCGTTTATGCCAGACGCTCGGATCCACGTGCTCCGCCGCAGACAGGAGAGACCTGCGTGCTTAGCGTTTTGTCCAGCCCTCACTCTGACTAGCAGCCTAGCTATCTACCTAGTTTAGTCTAGTCAAGTCTGTGTCCTACTATGCTTCGAGAGCAAACATACATATGACAGAGGAGTGACCTAACGGATTTGGCTTAACGTGTCAAGGTGGTTAGCAAGAGCATCCATCCACTTTGTCCTCTAGAGATATAGTGGCACTGATCGGACAGTGGTAGTACAGGGCACTAACTTGAAACTGGAAACTGAACCATAATTTAGAGAACAAACATTGCTGTCAGCGTGGTAGGTGCGCAATGCTCGTTCAAAGCGTATGCAAAGCAACCGCACCAAAACATCCGTGCATCCCGTTAAGACAATGGAAGAAGGTAGTAATCGGCAAGATGACACGACTATCCGGAAGCTTCCAGCATCCCGTGTTATCCCGAGACTACTACGTACTTGTGGGCTGGGAACTTGGGACATGTTACCTCCCGGAGGGCAGCCACAGGGCACTCCTCAATGTGCAGACTAAAGCAGTACACATTTGTATAATTGTAATCAGTGAAGAGGAGACACAGCTAAAGGCTGGCTTCTAATGTGAAGATTATGATTAGTAGATAAACAGTAGATACAGTTCTGGGTGGATCGGTCATTCATCGGGAGAGGAGAAGGGGAAATGGATCTTCTCCTGTTTTGCGGGTGCCCCGGAATGAACGAAGCAACGATCGCGCATTGGCTTGCCGAGGATCTGGGATCTGGACTTCAACAGACCGTGCGGAGGTTTCCCCAGAAATCCAAACAGGCAGGAGGAGTGACCGACAAACTCTCGGGTTCTTTGTTCTGCTTCTCCTTATCAATATCACATCATTCTCTCCCAAGGGATACTGCGGGAATGAAAAGCCGGTGGGTCTGATACTGGACGCATCGGGAATGGGGGTCGCTAAGGGAGGAAACAAACTGATCCCTGACTACTCTGCTCCGTGTTTCTGGCCTGGGAATGAGATTATGATGATGTTCACGCTAGCTGCCATGCCCCCGTCTAGTCTAGTTTAGTGACTGGGTAAGGCCATTGATCTGTCATCCCGGGGAGGTAGCAGTTAGTAAGTAATTTATCGCACGTCCCTCCCGCACAGCTCCAAACCGGATGTTAGGAAGAGACCTCACTACAGTGCATAATTAGCGCGTCTTGGGGGGTTTCGGAGTCCTTCTAGACTCCGGTCGCAGTACGTAAAGTCCGTCGATGATTGGTATGCGGCTAAGGTATAGATCGGAGGTTTTGTCTAGGATACATAGCTCGGTTCCTGATAGCAAGGTAGTAATTTAGCTAGCTAGGCAGCTCAGTATGGATATATAGTAGTAAATACGAGGGAGAGTGTACTATGGACGACAGGTAAAACCTTCAGTAAGTCCGAAAGAACATTGCTTCATGAGGCTGGCTCTGGATCGTCGATGTTCGGGTGTCAAGACTGGTCTAACCCCACCTCAATGAGAGCCAATGGCGGGCTGCGAAATGCCTAATGTGACCCACACTCATGCACCACGAGAGTTACACCATTCCAGTGCCAACCAATCAGCAATGAGCCAGAATACATGCACTAGACGGGAAAGAGTGAAAGTTGCTGGAGACTAGAACTGCTTCGTCCCCACCCGGCCGGTTTTCCATTCGAGGTACTGTCGTCATGATTCACTTTGCGAGCATTTGGTTCTTTGGTGGCAAACAAGATCGAGAAAAGCACCGAACAGATTCTTCTGTGTGCTGGTTCAACCTTGTTTGATGCCCTCCTTGGGAGGTACCCGTTCCTAGGTACTGTGCACTGCTTGATACGAAGGAGAGGGGGAAGGGGGGTGGGAATATCCTCGTACTTCTTTCTTAACCCACGCGTACGTCAATCGTAATCAATTCTCCAACAAATCCTCCTTCCGCCAAGCCATCGACGCGGTACCCTGCGTCTCTGATCCTTCTCGTTGGTTTATCTACCAAACCTCACTTGATCCGCGCGACATCAACGCTTCCTCCCCCCTTCGCCCCCCTACCATCGGGTATCTAGACTCTTTAGATCCTGGTCTAGTACCTGGGAAGAATTAAGAGATTTTCTTTTTATCAAAACGAAAATGAAAAGATAAAACATAATAATACCAAAAAAAAAGAAGAATCAACGGTCGAACCCCCCCGTGCATTATCGCATCTCCACTCGCCACTATCACTAAACTCGCACTCGCAAAAGAAGAGAGAGAGAGAGAGAGAGAGACAGGTATTTCCGGTTTCCCGCCGCTTCCCGTCAACGCTACTTTACGACTCTTGCCTTTCACCCTGCGACTCCCATACACACGCTGGTTTATTCCCGACCTTTCATCTTAATCTAGCTTCGACCCCATCCAAGTTTCCGATCCTTTCGTGCGACCGAGCAAAAGGCCTTCTCCACCCCCCTCCGAGGGGTTTGTTTGGAGCCGTTAATAACTCTCGCATATCACACACTCCCTGACACCTTGATGGCTCCTCAAGATACATCTTACTAGCTCTCTCGCCCTATAACATCTCCGAGGCGCCTTAGCTGCCCCTTCATATATGCTACCAATCAAGATCAAATCCTACTCTGGCCTACCCCATACTGTACCATGATCTCAGCACTTTGTCGCCATTCCTAGATAGCGGGCCTTTCCTCGACGCCTCTCGCGCCTTTCCATTGGAGACGAAACATCCTATCTCAATCAATTGCTTCACCTTTTCTGCTTCAACTCCAGCCCTTGCAACGGCCATCCCATTCGCAGTCTGCCCTTATGTACCTGTTTGAGCTGTTAGGATGACGGCCATACTTCCCGCCTCGAACGAGGGGCGATCACGCTTTTCTTCGGACCCTTTGCGAAGTCCAATCACCCAAACCTACTTCCTCGAAGAGCCCAATGTTGCCACAGCCAAATTTAATCTGCCCGCATATCATCGCAAGGATCGTTCTGATGCTGTGGTGTCCTCCCCGTCGCGGTCAGCGTCTCCATCCCCGGATTTCACTATTACGGCTGTGGGGAATCTCCCTCCCACGCCTGCGACTCTGAGCAGTCTATCTCTTATGAGTGAGGGCCATGATGATGACGAGTTGGTCCTGCCGTCGTACGATTCCAGCCAATTCGCACAGAAGGAGCCTGAAGCCCTCAGTGATGTGTCTGTGGACTCCTCGGCGGACTTCCCACGCCTGACACAGGCACCGGCTGCTGATGATAGTACAATCGAGGATGAGCCATCGAGGCACGTGGATTATCTATCTCATGAATGGAGACAGGAGGATATTTGGGCATCGTGGCGTTACGTCGTCGCCCGGAGGAACATATATGAAAATGGGACAAGGCTAGAGAATGCCTCGTGGAGGACGTGGGCCAAGCTGAAACTCAATTTGGGTACGGTATCGCCAGAAGCCCTCAACTGGTCAGTTCTTGGACAGAGTCCCTTAGGCTTGGGCTTGATGCTAACACTCCCAATAGGCTGAAGGACTGCGATGTGACGTGGTTGTACGGACCCTTAAAGACGTGCAATAAGCGGGAGAAAGCATTCAATGGCTCTCCTCCTCCCAGCCGCTTGGAGACACCGACCTTGTACCCGGATAGGAAACCGATATTGAAGAAGAGAACGGCTTCCGAGACTATCTTACAGCGTTCTCTGTCCCAGCATACGCTCTTGCAACATGCGGGAGCCATTTTAAAAGCACAGGAGGCCGAGATCAACCGTAACCGTCCCCCATTACAGAGGGCCTCCTCGGAGTTTGGACATATGCTTAGCAAGTCGTCCACCACTCCCGTGGGGGGTACTGCTAAGGGTACCGCCACCAATACATCAACGTCGGCCACCCCTAGCGAACGACGGCATATTCACTTCAACAACGAGGTGGTGCAATGTATTGCTGTCGAAGCGAAAGAGGAAGACGATGGATGGCCTGCTCATTTCGGGAATGAGTCATCAGAGGATGGTATCGTCATGATGAAACACATTCATTCTGGCTCGTCGCTCAGCGACAAAGGTACGCCTCGTGGTAGCGTTACTGGTGAAAACAAAACCATTGCCCCGCTTCCTTCTACCACACTCAAGTACCGATGGGATGTGTCGGACCATCCGGATGATCTGCCAGATGGCCGAGGGGATGCCCGTGGGAACGGACAAACCACATCGGAATCATCAGCATCCTCAATAATGGGTCGGTGGTCAAGCTACTTCCTGAACTCCACGTCGCCTACTTCGTCCGGAGCCGAGAAGTCGACGCGGAAAAGTGCACGATCTGGCAGGAACATCACGCCATCTGCTAATTTCCTTCTTGACGAAGAAGATAATGACGTGGAATTCGACTGGGAACCAAGCCGCAACTCATATGGCATAGGAAGCCTAAGCCGTCCCTGGTTTGTGAATCCAGAAGATGACGAGGAGCTCGATTACTACTTCCATTCGATGTCTCCGGGAGGAATAACACCCAACGAAGAAGACGAACCATTGAGTGCAAGCATTTTTGACCGTGTGGCAGACACCGTAAACACAGCCAAGGACATTGCACATGTGATATGGAACGTCGGCTGGAGGCGGTGATTCCCTCTCCGTGGAGCATCCACAAGGTCGCAGAGCGGGCTTTACGACTTAATGCACTTGATTTCCTAGCCATCAATCTCTCTTGCATCTTTCTCATACAATAAACGACCAGGAAGACGGGTTGCGGCGTTCTGAGCTTTCACCAATTAATGTTGCTGGCTGCTGGTCGACGATAAAAGGGGTTAAAGGAGGGTTTTTTCTATTTTCTTTTCCCATCTTCCGTGGGGCTGTATGTGCCAGGAGGAAGCCGGAATTTCTGGATCATGTTTTGGCGTAGTTCATGTTTGGTTTTGGGTTCTGCCTGGGGGCGTTTCTCGATGGGCTGGCTGTCATGACGGCTTTAATTTCCTGCATCTTATTTTTCTTTTACCCCCAGATATCACCACGCGAGGTAGCATTGACTTCTTATGACCCAATGAGACATATGATGATCCAACATACAGCAGATGAAATTCCATTATAGTAGTGTACAACATGTTACACCCCAGAATATCCTTATATACATATTGGACTATCACATTTCTCACTCAACTCCATTTAGTAGTTCCGTCAACAAACACCAAGTATGCTACCACAACCTTAAAGACCATAGCTACCTACCAGCTCATGCTCACGCCGCACACAGGTACCAGTTTCACTACCTTTGCTACCAAACCAAGACTGGTGCCTACTTACCAACCTGCACCCCATCGAAGACACCAACCATAGACAGAACTCTCAGACTACCACATTCGAGCAATAAAGGTATAAAATATGCACATGAACATAGAAAAGTAGCGATCACACCTGTTGAACTAATTTACTACAAGTAGTTCGTCTTTATGAAAATTAGTTAGGTGCCTCTTTTCCGTCTCTAGGAAAAACCCTGAAGCCTGAATCTATTGAAAGCAAGGTACTTTTGCAAGCTATCTCATTTGGAAATGAACAACACCAATTCCCAAGTACCAATCGGAAGAGAGGTGAAGAAAGGCAGACAGGTTTACTGTGTAATTTGCTTGGAAGGTGGGGGGCCGGTAAGATAGGAGAGAAATGCGGCATAAACCTGCGAATTTGGACTAGAAGATGGAATGAGAGTAGGGATTAAATCATGGAAAGAGGTAATTAGTCAACTACTAATGTATGTACTTTGTAAAATGGTACAAGTGTTTGGTTAGCTCGCGGTGGATTGATTAATAGCAGGAGGTGCTATAAGGGAATAAGCATCGGTGCCTAATCGTTGGTGGGGATTAGTGCATACTACCAAGCTACTTTGCTACTTTTCTACTACGGAGTAGCTACTAGATATCTACTAGGCACGGATGCAAGGAAGACCGTGCTTTTTAGTTTAGACAAAGCGGGTCTGAAACCGGATCACGTCGTGCTCAATGTTACGTCAGGACGGTTAGAAGTGGGCTGGCTGGCTGGCTCAACTCGGAGGTCGAGCGTATTCAGGGGTGGTGGAGAATGTTGAACGATGGTTGAATGAGACCATTTTATTGTAAACGTGGGCTCACGAGCCACAGACCCTCAATATCAGGGTTTGCGACGATGTATATGCATGCACCAATAGCAATAACCAACTCCTAGATACCTAAAATCCTAACTCCCTGTTGCATTCGAGGTTTTCTGGACTGTAACGAGGACTATCAGCATCATGATTGAAATCCGCTAGTCAACTTCGGTCTTCTTTGTAATGTGTTACTTACATTGGGTATCATCAACAAGGAACAAGAGAGATGGCAAAAAAAGGGTGATGCGTGCGTTGATAGCACCACCATCATACATAGCGGAAAACAGAGATTCGTGAAAGTTTCCCATATATATCAGTAAATGGGAATAAGTCCCTATGAAGGTCCCTTCGACCTCTGCTTGGTCAAAAGCAAGACGTAAAGAAATGAAAAAACGGCCACTCAACCCTCCATAACATCTTCCGTAGTGTCACGAAACGTCTCCGGGAAAAAGCCCGGTGGCGGCCAAATGTCGGCAATCGACGGGGGATGTACCAACGGCTGAGTCCCAGCGAGTCGGTCTGGGTCATGGCAGAAAGCCTGGAATGTACTCTCGTCAATAAATCCGAAATCCTTCAGCGCGGCCTCGCGATTGTTAGCCCACTCTGTGGTGTCGAGATATGCAAGATCCTTGAAGATGGCGTCAATGTCGCCGGTTGAGCCGATACGCTCTGTCGTATCCGAGCTCCTATCTCCCGAAGGTACAGAACGTTCGTGTATAACGCCCGGACCGGTGACCGACATCATCGAACTTGACACCCCAGAGTCGGGTGTAGACGGATGGGGGCGCGGGCCCCGCGGTAATGCTGCATTCAGAGCAGCAGCAGGCTCGGACTTGTCCATGTGTGCCGTTCGCCCGTCCAAGGTTTGTTGGAAGGACACGTCCATCATGGATAAATCAGGATTTTCCACCGTGGGATCTTTTGGCGTCATGTACTGTCCGTCCACAGGGATAGTGATGCCCATAATGGCAGATGTATAATCGGAATCCCCCATTCCAGGTGCAGTCCTTCTCATGTGAGGGTTCATCGTAGGCTCGCCCATTATGTTCGGATACCCTGCCGCCGATGTTGCCATAGACCCAGGGGGTAGTGCAGTACTGGTCATACTGCTAGCCATTCCGGGTGCTGATCCTGCCTCTGGTGGTTGATAGGATAGAGCAGGGTTTCCGGGGAGATCTTTAGAACGGTACCAGTGATCGATGGAAGCAGACAATGAGCGATACACTGGCCAAGTTGAACTAAGCTCCGTGGTTCGCTGAAGGAGCGCTTCAGTCCACCGTCCGAAAGGGAACATGTCGGATTCGATTTTATTGCGCAGAGTGAACGCTTGTTCGGCGATAGTGCGCAAAGAAAGCTCGAATATCGGCGGCAAACCGCAAATCTGAAAGTTATCAAGGTGCTGGGACACCATTGGAAGAGCTCTATAAAGGAGTTTCTTGGCTCCTTCGATAGCCGGCCGTTGAGAGCGATGCAGCCCAAGCTCCTGAGGCGCAATGCGCAGATAAAGCCACAGAAGCGTAGCCACATATGTCAGGCCAAGGTAGCTCTGGTGCGGGAGCAAGGCCGAGTGTCGTTCCGGATAGATACTTTCTGGGCCAATCAAGCGACATCCAAGAGGAAGACGATCATCCCATTGCTTAAGCTCCATGACTAGTTGTTGTGCAAATAAGGGTGCGTTTGGTCCGGCCGTGGAGTCGCGAGCAATCTTATTCAGTACACCGGCTAACTCGACTAGTCGATTGAAGCAGCTTAGAGCGAGCAGCGGACCCCGTCGAGGAGGGCTCTTCCCTTGTCCAGCCCCCGTAGGTGGCAAGACATCCGACCATGAGTTCCACTCTTCCAAGCCATCTTCTTCCAACAGCCCGACCATGGTGAGATCACGAGGATGCATGCACGGTCTCCTCGACAAACGGAACGAAAGCAACGAGTCAATCACAAAACACCCAAGGAAAACCGCCTTTCCTTGCCTCAACTCGTCCGATCGTCGAACGTCCATGAAGGCTCCAAGGTCCATCGAAATGGCCATGCGAACAGCCTGGCCACTCAACAGCCAGGCAGCAGTCCAGTCCTCCAGGCCGATGTTAACCAACGTCAGCAGCAACAGTGCCTGCACATGTCCAAGCTCGAACCGCTCCGTTTCAGAAGGAATCAAGCTTCGAGCTACCGAGTAATACTCCTTGGTTTTCGAAAGCGCTTCCAACGCCCCGTCCTGCGGGTTAACCCGAGATTGCGAAATGGTGTAACTGAGCAAGGCCCACAATGCGGCGTGGTCGCCCGAACCTGGGGCCATTTTTGCGACAGATAGCGGCGCGCTTGCATACAGGTACGATGCTCGTAAGATGTTGTGTTTTGCGACGATAGGGAACCATGAGTGAGTGACTGCGAAATAGACGTCTAACAACTGCGAGGTCTGCGGGGGTAATTGTAGGGCATTCGTAGCGCTGGCGGTATACGTGGTGATTCTGCTGTCTGTGGGAGCGGCCAGCCGGGGCCTTTTAGCATGGGGAGAGGTGGAAGGCTCAACAACACGCGGAGCATCATGAGCGAGAGGAGTCGAACTACGGTCGATGCGGAATCCCCATTCACTTCCGGTGCCGTCATCATGGTCTTCCCGAGAGCGCTTTCCTGAGCTCTCCGTGACTGGCTCAGAGTTAGACAGCATCTTCTCGAGTGCCCCATATAGGCGACTGGTTTTCCAAGATTCATGCAGTGTCTCTGACGCGCCATCATCCGTCCATAAGGACATGAGCTTCTGTCTCCGACCAGCTGATTCGGCGGTGGTCCCCAGTAGAGTTAGCATTGTGTCTTCGAAGCCATCGATATTGCAGATGGACAAGGCCCAGAGCTTCTCCAGGCCACGAACATAGCCCTCTGGTAACCCGCGCTTCTTTGCATGGGGATCATATGAACAGGTCTGGCCTGAAGCCTGGCAGGCCGAACAAGCGGGACGTAGTCCATCGCACTTGTCCTAAAAGTTGGAGGTCATTGTCAGCATGGAGGGTGGGAATTAAAGACATGGTGGAGAAGTGGATAGAAACTGAAGGGGCAAGCAGATCCAGGATGTTGAGTTGAGGAAGTAGGAAAGAAGGAGAGTAGATGGCCAATTGAAACGGCAGTGGGCAGCTGAGCTGCAGCTCCGAGGCGATAACAAGCACCGAAAACGGGCAAGTACGTGACGTGACGCAAGAACGCCGCCCCGAACATTACCGAGTACAGAATGAAAAACCACCTGCAGTTCGGGGTTGAATTGCACCGATCGGGCTAAAAGCAAGAGAAAGATGGAGATGGAGAATAGGAAGGGGAAAATCTATAAAAGAGTGGGGAGAGGGAAGAGGCAGAGAAGCCAAAAGAAAAGGTATTAATTAATTGATTGATTGATTGATTGATTCTAACTGACCTTTTTACTTCGACAGCGATCACAGGCTCTCGACACCCTCTTCCGTCGAGGGGCTTTAGAATCGGAACCCTCGTCCATGGGAGAGGGTTAATTAAAAAAGATATGGCATGTCATGAAAGCAGGAAAAAGAGAGGAAAGAAGAGAAGAAGGTAGCGAGCGAAAGGTGGTCGGGCCTCCCAGAAATGACACCGACCAGAAGGGGGAAGGTAAAAAAAGGCGTGACGGAAAAGGCAGTTTTCAGTTCAGTCCAGTCCAGTAAGGGAATAATAGGAATAGGAAGTGTAAAGTTCAAGTAACCTGGGAAGGTTAAGGTAATAGTCGTAGGTAAGTAAGTAAGTAGTAGTAGTAGTAGTAGTAGTAGTAGTAGTAGTAGTAGTCGCCAGGCAAGCCGAGAAAGGGACCGCGGCGGAGGGATTGGAGCAAGCCGAAAAGGTTATCCCGCAGTGCATGCCCGTCTGTTATAACACAAGACCCTCGGGTCCCCCAGACGCAATCGGAAAAGAACTTGTCAAGAAAAGCGATGGCAAGTAGTATTACGCAAGAATCCAATGAGTCTAAAGATGGATGATAGCTACCACAGCCACCTCAGGGTCTCGCTGTTGAATCTCCTTGGTCCATCCAATCCAATATGGAGTTGTGCATCGGCCCAGACCCATCCTGAGGCAACCAAGTTTAGAAAGGGATCCGGGAAAGTGTAAAAGAAGAAGAAAAAAATACACTACGAGCTGCAAGTTGAAGGGACCGCAACGGGGGAAAGTACAAGGGACGGGAGAAGGAGGGGGGAAGGGAAAGATCGGGGCAAAAACTTCGGGATGAGCAAAAAATTGGAAAAATAAAATAGAATAATAAATAAAATAAAACAATTCAAAAAAGTTGACTACTAGTTTACTTTGTCTTTAGTGAGTTACTTAGTGGATGATGGTTGGGTTTAGTCGCCTTTTTCCGGGTGAGTTTTGGATTCCGTCGGGACTGAGATTGGCAGCTGCAACGATTTTCCAGAATTCAATGCTAAGGAAAAAAAGTAATAATAATAAATGATATTAAATCACATAAGAAGAAAATAAAAATTCTTTTTCTATTCTTAAAACAGTAAGAGAATCGAGATAACCTAGATGATAGTGCCAAAAAAAGGTTTTTATTACCCAAAAATTCCCACTTTTCGTGTGGTGAGATTCTCCTCAAAACGGAGGGCCATGTTGTGCCTGAGGCTAGCACCCCACACCGGATCCCCACGGCTTCTCCACGACGCGGTGTGGGAGACTTTCCTCCCAACTGCTTCCCCCTACACAGTCCCTGCACCTTTTGGCTGCAGGAGAAACCGAGACTTCCGCCGTCCTTCGCCGTCTTGGCTCGGTGGGATTCGTGCTCGCTCCCTCTCTCCATAATCCATACTCCATCACACCCCCCAATATTTAGTGTTTGTCTGATTATAATAACTTCCTCAGGCTCAGCCTCCTCTGTTCCTAGCGACTCACAAAAATAGCATTCTCTTGAACCGTGTCAATCAGCCAAGAATTCTTCGCATCAATAATCCGCGTAACCAACCACCTACCAGTTCCTATTATTATCCTTCGCGTCCGAGGGAACTAATCACAATAAGTCTAGAGGACAAGGATAGCGTACATCTAAGCTTTCGAACCGATAATGTTCCTGCTTTCTTAGTTCCCCCATCTGTGGCCATCATTATGTCCTGACTAGTTACGAATCATGGGTCCTCAATGCTGACTTCAAACCTCCATTGTCTGTGGCTATCTACTATCACCTAATGGATAGACGAAAAGGGCGCCCAACCGTCTTCCTAATTATCAAACTCGAAACCCACTAGCCCAATCACTGAGCAGATAGAACCGCCGAAAACCGGCCGTTCCGCTGTCGGCGGACCAACCGTAAAGTCCACCCCACAAAGGCGTCGAGCCCAAGAAGAATCCAAACCACGACTAGTTTACTGTCTATTGTGGCACTCCGAACTAACCGACCCATTTTGGCTTCTGATTCGCCGGTTCCAGGGGTCCGACACCCTTCCTGGTACGTCCTTCTCTTCAGCATGCTCACTGTCCGTGTCAAGCTCTTGACTCGGCTACTGAATAATGACCTTCAGATCATTCGCGGATCCGGCAAAAGATCCGGCATCCCGACTCGGTAGTCATGCAGATGGAGGAGATATACATCTTCAAGGGTTCATCAGTCCCAGGCCTCCGGGCGTCGGTATACCCATCGGGTCCGAATATTCGTGCAGGGTCCTTACCCCGGTGACGCGAAGTGATACAGTAGTACCACTCACTATACTCCATTCAAGTTTAAGCATATACATTCGATTCAATGCTACTGGGCTAATGGGCCGACGTGCTAGAGTCTAGAGTGATGTAGGCACAGATTGACCCGGATTTGACAGAACCATTTTTTCTATTGATTGGATTACCATCGTTTTCGCAGCTGCTGGCTACCCACCTATTAGCCCATCACACGCCCGCTAAACAGGCGTTTTGTTTCTGCCTGGAGAATGGGGTCGGTTTACTTATCAGGGATGCATGCTTATTGATTAATGATAAATACTAGCATGCGGTTGAAGAGACTAATTGATCAGGTGGCTACCGATGGATCGGGGATGACACTCAGGCCAATCTATGTCGTATACGGATTACGGAGAGTCCCGCGGATGGAGATCGTCCATCCGGGTATTGACTTATCCGCAACCAGCCTGGAGGGCAGGCGGTCACTCGTGGCAGATGCAATGGTCCGGCAATGCGGCTGGAGATGCTGAACCCGCGAACCCTTTGGGACTCCGGTGGCTGATGGCCGCAACCGAGCATTCTTGCCATGGTCCCCCGACTGTCATCCTTTGGTTCTGTTATAATCACACTTTCTCCAGCGCCCCCCGGTTGCCTTTGCCCCAGCAAACCAATCACGCCTGCTTGCCCAGCCTGCTTCAACACGTTTCCGTCCCATTGCTGCCCTCGCAGGCATGCCAGGTGCTGCGCCAATTGACCGCCTTTGTCCCTGCCGCACTTACTGCACTCCGCCTCCGCCCGATAGCTAGCAAAAGCTAGTCACCATTTCCTCACCCCCGCCATCTTCCCCGGTATACTAGCTTCTCCGCTTCAGTCACAGGGAAAAAAAAAATAAAAAGCGGCCCTCGACAACGCTATCCTCCCTCAATTGAAGCATGGCCACTTCGAATATGACGGAGTGCAGATGATTGGTCCTCATTGGGTTGCTTCGGATACACTGCTGATATCACCTTGATTAATCGTTACTCTTAGCAACTTAGACTTTCTGCAGCGGACGGTCTTGCTTCCCGCGCACCGACCACACAAGACCTCCGTCCCATTGATCCACGTAAACGTCCACAATGCACAAGATATCCCCGGTAGATAAGCGCCGGAGATTCGATCCTGATGCCTCTCTGGTGCTTGTGGGCATCCGGGGATGCGGAAAGCGGTCTCTGGGATTTGTTGCTGCCACTGCGTTGAAACGGCGGTTCATCACGGAAGACCACTATTTCAAAGAGGTGACCGGACATACCAGGCATGAGTATCTCAAGCGCTATGGGAGTCAGGAATTCCAGCAACGCGATGTCGAAGTCCTCAAGTCAATGCTTGACAACCACCGCTCCCGTTGTGTGATTGAATGCGGTCTCGGCAGTCTTACCCGTCCGGTTCAGGAGCACCTTCGTCACTATTCTGCTACCAATCCCATTGTATACATAGTTCGCGACATGGATCGCATTCAAAGCCTATTAGGTCTGGAGGAGCAATCAGTCAAGCTCCTTGCCGAGGGCGATCCTCTACACAGAACATGCTCGAATTTCGAGTTCTACAATGTTGAAGATCATTCCAGTATCGCTTCCCAGACGGATGAGGGATCGCCGGACCGACGATGCGTTGATTATTCCTTCAAGTTGAAAGAAGCGAAAGAGGACTTCACGCGCTTCGTGCGTTTCGTGACTGGCACCGATGTAGGACACACCAGTTATGACTCGCCTTTTGTCCTGCTTGAGACCCCCCCAGAACTCCGGTCCTTCACCCATGCCATTTTTGTACGATCTTCCGACCTGGCAGAAGGCAATGTCAAACTGCAGGAGCTTGAGTCAGGAGGTGATGCCATTGAGCTGTGTGTTGACCGCTGGAGCACGGGATTGACAGCAACTCTCAGCAAGCAGGTCGCTCTACTCCGGAGAAATGCTCGTACGCCCATCATAATCTCAATAGATAAATCCTCCACCGGAATTGCTAGAGGTGATTTGTCTGCTACAAAGGTGAACACTTTATACTTCACTATTGTGGAACATGCTCTACGGCTGGCGGTTGAATATCTGGCCGTGGACTTGAGCCAGGAACGGTCCCGAGTGGAGGAAGCAATCCGTACCAGAGGCAACACAAAGATTATTGGTCAACGCATATTCGAACCTTCTGCGCCAGAGACATGGGAGAGCGAAGAATGCCTTTCCCTCTATTCTGAAGCCGAGAAGCTGGGGTGTCAGCTCGTTCGCTTTCTTCGAGTGGCTACGTCGCGTGAGGATAACGCAGCGGTTGCTAAATTTACAAACAAGGTTCATGCCTTGCCCGGCGAACATCCACCGGTTATCGCATACAACATTGGCCGTCTTGGCCGCACCTCGCAAGTGTTCAATTCTATCCTCACATCTGTAACTCACCCAGCAATCGAAAGGTCTTCCGACAACGAGCGAGACCCGCAGATCACTTCTCGTGACGCAGTTCAGGCCTTGTTCCAAAGTTACGTCCTGGACCCGCTCCAGTTCTTCATCCTCGGAGGTAATGTCGCATACAGTCTGTCCCCTGCAATGCACAATGCTGCTTTCCGCCACTGTGGCATGAGCCATACTTATACCATACCGGACTCGCCCTCGCTTGCAATCATGGATCGGTTGGGCAGGGATTCGCATTTTGGAGGGTCAAGTGTGGTTCAGCCTTGGAGAGTACAACTATCACATAAGCTCGCGGCGAAAAGCCGCCATGTGGAGGCAATTGGTGCGATCAACACGATCGTACCCCTGCGCGCCGGCCCTGATGGATCCATGTATCCTCTACAAGAGCAGGCGAGTCGGCGTAACCAGGCTGGACCTGTGCTAGGGTGGTACGGTGAGAATACGGACTGGGTTGGCATTATGAACTGCATCAACCGCAACCTCTCTCCACGCAATGCCATCAGCCCATCGAAGACTACTGGGCTGGTGATAGGAGCGGGCGGTATGGCCCGCGCCGCTGTCTATGCTATGCTGCGGCTCGGATGCCGTAAGATCTTCATCTACAACAGAACTTTGTCACGAGCGGAAAGTGTCGCTCGCCATTTCAACTCATGGGCAGCCTCACAAGTGGACTCGGCGGAAGTTGTGTATGTGCTCAAGTCATTGAAGGATGAATGGCCTGAGGATGCCTGTCCGCCTTGCATGATCGCATCTTGTGTGCCTGCGGACCGCGACCGCGATGAACCGCCAGCCAACTTTGAAATGCCTATGCAATGGCTGGGAAGCCCCACTGGCGGCGTAGTCCTTGAGGTAAGTTCTTTAATGATGTGCACAGGTGGGCCTGACTAACGTTTTCATGCTAGTTCGCTTACAAGCCACTGGACACTCCATTGCTGCGCCAGATGCGTCGTATTCGGACTGAAACCGGGCGCCCTTGGGTATTAGTTGATGGACTTGACAATGTGGTCGAGCAAGCGATACCGCAGTTTGAGCTCATGACGGGACGAAAGGCACCCCGTCGCTTGATGTTTTCAGAAGCCCTTCACAACTACGTTGGCGAAGAAGGTCACTTCGATGACAAGACGATCCAAGCCAGGCTTGATCATGTTCGGTAACAGATTCGTGTGTTAGAGAGCATAGCTGCATTACATCGCATACAGAGGTATTGGTGCTCCATTTTGTGGCTGCGTGCAATCATGACCCTGAGCCGGTTCAGGGCCTTTTTTAGGGTGTCCTCGACGCAGCAGCAGCTGGGTCTGAAGGAATCCAAACCAGGGATATGTCTGGGGTATTCTACGTTGTAGAGAAACTGAGATGGGCACCATTATGCGAGGCAAGAGGTGGGTTCTGCAATGCGAGGCTACGACTAAGCCAAGATATAAGAGCCCGCTCATCCAGCGCATTACTGGAGTCCAATGGGCTGATATTACTGCATCTGGATGTGGGATCTCACTGGTCACTGGGATAGCCCCTGGTCGCCAATGATCCACTTCTGTGCCCGGTCCGACGGATGCTAATGGCGTGACATCAGGTCTGATCCTAGCTGCTTATGCAAATGTTACTTCGGTAGTATATGCATGCATGGCCAGGCCGCCATAAACCACGGCCCAGAACTGAACGGTCAAATGGGGAGATTGATGTTGTCAGCGGCGCTTAAGGCCGGGTGTCTGGTGTTTGGCAAGCGAGATTACGTCTGTATTTGCATTAAGCGATCAGAATTCAGCAGAAGGGAGTTTCATATGCAAGAGCACGTTTTAATTAAGAGATAGCGTTGCGCTTGAATAATATAATCTAAGCGGGCTTCCAAGTAAATTGCACAAAAGCATGCAGTCATGGTAGAGAATTTCTAGATAATAAGGTACTCTAAGTGGCTCCTCTCGGTTGGCTCTGCGCAACGACGTCTTTTCATTCAAAAAGTACTTTTCTTTGCAGTTCGTTATAGTAGTGGCTTTCCTTTGATACAAATATAAGGATGCAGTCAAATGGTATCAAAATAATGATGTACATGTAACACTAGTGCTCGATAGAACTGCAAAATATATGTATAGATATAAATAATACCACGACTACTACAACTCCCCTTCATCCAGAATTGATCCCCAGTAGCAGAACAACCGAGTCCTACATATTTCACGTCAATGCCTCGGTCACATTACCCACCAAGCCCACGCAACCTGTGAACTACCGACTTGAATTGTATCATAAACAATTATCTACAGCGTCTATGGATAGTAATTGAACACATCACCGACCCTCCACCAAACCGGTCAATCCATCACCCATCCTACTAGCAACCCCTTCCTGAGAACAAGAAAAAAAAACCGAATAAACGCAGCCCCTGCAGAGCATCTACACCATCACTGCTCCTACACGGTACATACAATACACAGGGGACACGTGTCCTACATGCATCAACAACATAACATAGCATTCCTCGGAGATATTCTCAGAGGCTGAAATATTTGCGATGGCGCTTGGAATGTGTAATCTACAGAGTACAGATGCCCGGGGCGGAAAACAAGCACCCAGGAGGCGCTGAAGGTGGAGGTTAAATGGACGTGAGGAATGATGGACGGAATATATTGAGTTTGGCTAGGTTTTGTTTTTATCTTTGTATGAAATTTTTTTTGTCCTGCTTCTTCATTTGCTTTTACTCTTGTGTCCTGAGATACTGGTTTCGCGAATTGCAAGTGCAATTCCTACGCTGCTTTGCTACGCTGTTTGCTATGTGAATGAAGCAAATGGTGCCTCTGTCTGTTTGAATACGGATAAAAACGAACAGCATTATGCGGAACCGCTACGTCGCAGCGCTACTTCTGCTCAGCAGCGGTAGCAATGTCCTTGCGAAGCAGCGCACGACAGACGAGTTTACTTTCAGCTGCGATCCGTTGACGACTCAACTGTCCGACCCAATAGTCGCGCCGGGAAAGCCATCTACGCATACACATGTTGTTACCGGGGGCACAGCATTCCAGAGAAGTATGAATGAGAGCACGGCGCAGAATGCAAAGGGGACGACGTGCGAAGTGGATATTGATAGGAGTAATTACTGGGTTCCGCAGCTTTATCATCGCATGAGGAATGGGTCGTTCGAGCTCGTGGAGTATCAGTCCAGTGTAGGTATTGCTTTGGCCTTCGTTGAGAGTCCTGGAAGCTCGGTTGAGGGTCGAGAGGAACTGGCTAATGAGTTAGATAGAGTATTTATTACTTTGATCGAGCGTGTAATTATACGGCCGGTGCTACGGATTGTGATGAGAAGCTGGTTCCGCTGGCGCCGCCGAAAGGTCTGCGCATGCTTGCTGGGGATCCGAGTCTTCGGTTTGTTCGCCTGTTCTCTATCCCGATGTGTGACAGTGCTGATATCAGAATGGGAACAGGACCTATAATGATTCGAACTGGTCCCAGCGTGCCATCAGTCATATGTGCATTGGCAAAGATGGAAGCTCGAATGAGACAAAAGGCTTGCCTCAGCAGCCTTGTGAAATGTTGAGGTCGCAGGTTTTTATGCCCTCCTGCTGGGATGGAGAGAACCTGGACAGCTCCGATCATCAAAGTCATGTAGGTGTCGTTGTCTGTGAGCACTTGTGGGATTTCTGACAGTACTTGTAGATGGCGTATCCCGACACTGGAGACTATAACAAGGGTGTTTGTCCCAAGTCTCATCCCGTTGCGATATATTCCATCTTTCTGGAATTCTTTTTCAACACAGCACCCCATCCAGACTACAAGAACTGGATATATGCGACAGGTGATGAAACCGGATATGGCTTGCACGGAGATTTCATGTACGGTTGGACAGACCAGGTCGCCTTGCAGCAAGCTATAGACACCTGTACCGTTCCGCAAGGATTGACCGACCCAGACTGCTCGATAACGAGGAACCAAACGAGAGACTTGGCCCCAATGCCGCAACCATTGGATGTTCCTGCACCGAAAGACAACATCGGTCAACATGGCCCCGTTAACAGATTGCCCGGTCACCGTAACTGGGCGACTAAGCATGACAATTCGACATTGCATGGGTGAGCTAGGCCTGCATACGTCGACATCGAGTTCGTGTATATAGCTTTGATGAGGTGACGTAGTATCGACATTAAACTGCACACATTTCCGTGACTGTAAACTGCCGATATTTGGATGACCTGGCACGCGAGGGGAACAGCTGCTTGTGTTGAGGCATCTAATTGTGATGACTAGTATGCTGGTTTCAGAACCGCGAGTCCAGGGTCTCAGATCTTGCAGAGTGCCAGGCTGAATGATATCCAAGGGAATAGGTAGCCATCAGGAGAGCCCAGTCCATGAGTGGAGTATGCGCTTGCAGCGATCGCAAAATCAACCAACGTATCCCATCCCCTTTCTCCACCATTTCCAGACACCTCGTTGTTCCATTAAACTCCCAAACTCCTTGACGGTTTCTACCTCAGATACACCGGCTCTTATATCCCTCATTTTTGTCTGGTGGTGTGACTGCTTCTGATCACGAAGGTTTGTCTGATTCTCGTCGTGGAGGGGTCCTGGTCGCGTGGCTAGTTGAAAATCCTTGTACCGAAGTTTTCGAACGACAGTCACCCAAGACTCAACAGCGATTTGGTCTCTCGCCTCGACATACATTATCCCTGGACAACCACCGGAGCGTAGAAGCACGAAGCAATTGTGTATATCGGCTGCGCGTTTCAGCGCAGACACCTTTTTGCGGGAGGTGATATGGTGGGTTCGGATGAGGGCGTTGTAGAACATCGTTCTTTGTTCGAGTTATTCGGGTCAAGCCATTAAATTATGATTGATATGTGACATTTCTGCGATGGACAGGTAGCAAGATTTTTTGTGGTGAAAGAGCTGGTAGCCGACCGTGAGTGTGGTGATGTTTGCTCGTAAAGTGATTGGTAAAGAGAGGGAATATACGGAAATACTTGGGGCTTAACCGGCTGGGTCTGGGTCTGGACGTGCTATGGGCGGCAATCGCGTGTCGCGTGACCTGGATGAGCTATTTCAATGCCCTGCCAATTCTTTGAAGTGTAAAGAGAAGGTGAAAGAAGGTGGAGGATGAAGGGCAGCCACAACTTGAGATCTCGGCTTCTGCCAGTGCGGGAACGCCCAGTCAGATGACCGCGGCTGAGCAAACCTTTGTTGACTCTACTTACTACTAGTACTTACTCATTAAACTTAACATGATCTTCAATGGTGTATAGTCGGGCTTGTGCCTTGTTTTCCGCTGCTGAGCTACAGTACAACGAATTACCTTTATATGAAGCCTTTGTTCTTGGATGTCTGCGATTACTAGTAGGCCATTATGTCCCAATGCTTCATTTATATAGCTATAGTTCAGACAATGTTTCAGGGTTGGGGAATACCGAATCTCACCTCACTAAGTTCGTAGCTCATAACAGATGCTGGAATATAAAAACGATGTCAAGTGTCCAGGCTTATCTGGAGCTCTGGATCTGGTGTCCATATACCCTTCTATTACTGGTGACAGCTGACAATAGCCATCGGTATTCCACTCGTCATTCCATCCCTGCTCGATAACATCTGGCCAAAGCGAATCTCGCCACCTTTGAATCCCTCGACAGCCACAATGAATCTCCCAAATCTCCCCCAAGAGATCTTGCTGCTCATAATAACTGAACTGCGTTATGCAAATAAATTTGGGGCCATCGCAAAGCTTTGCCAAACTTGCAAGACAGTTTGTGCCCTTGTCCAGCCCGAATTGTTCCGTCAAGGCCCACAATGGCTTATCTGGAGCGATGGAAGGGTACCTCCGTACAAGGTTGATATGGTTACTCTTATGCGCTTCATAGAGGCTGTTGTTGAACGGCCTGAATTGGGCACCTTTGTACGCAAATTGGATATGGATATATTGTTCTTTCCGAGATTTGATTCACTGCAGAACCTGCCATTTGGGCCCCGGAAGGTCTCAATGGAGACACTGATGAGAGCCTATAACCATTTTCCAGCGGACTGGAAGCAGCGACACCTGACAGGCAATGCGGGAATCCATCCACTTCCGTTGTTCATGCTTCTAATATCCCTGACGCCCAACTTGCAAGAATTGGGACTCAGTTATATCGAGACAGGATTGGGTGGATTGGAGCTGCTCTGGGAACGAGATTCTCAGGGCATACGCCGCTATGATTATCTCCCCAACTTGAAGAAACTTGTTATTGTTCTGGAAGCCATGTCCCACGAATCATTAAGAAATCTAATTCATCTCATGCACCTACCCACACTGAATGAGCTTTCTATATGTGGCGCTGACGAGCATGACCCTGGCTGTCCACCTTTTAACCTCCTCCAACCCGAGTCTCTCAGCATTACGATGCTAGACCTAGGAGCATCTACGTTTACTCCCCCCCCCCTATTGCGCCAAATTGTTCGTGCATGCAAGTGTTTGAAGGTTTTCTGTATCAGTGAGGCAGTAATAGACAGAAAGTGTCGACATGCTTCCCGGGTCAAAAGATCAAATATATTATCGATCTTGGAGGCCCATAAATATAGCCTTCTAAAACTCGAACTCAACTACAATGAATGCGCGCCCAATCCTGGAGATCCAGATTGGAGTCACTATGGCTCGTTTACGTCCTTCATAAGCCTCAAAGTCCTTCAAGTGGAGCAAAGTGGCTTGCGAGATGTCCCAGATCTCCCGAACTCTCTAGAGAGTCTGAGGATAGTTGAATGTGACCGCCCTGTGTATATGTTTCTGGCTAGCCTGTTATCGAAGAGCAAAAGCGATCGGTTATCTCTGAAATACGTCCGGATATCCGAAAAGTGGGAATACCACTGTAGGGATCAGAATTGGATCCTCGGGATTAAGCCTACTTATGAGTTGGATAAGACTGCGGAGGGTAAAGCAGCAATGATGGAGGCATGCCGACGCTTGGACAATCTCATCAAGAAGGCGGACTTCTCAGTCGAGGTATTCGACTGCTCAGCCTGGGATAGATATGTCGCTGAACAGAAGACCACCAACGGGGGCGTTGTGGTGGACAACACCGCATAGGCAAACTCGCTTTGCCAGATCTGGGAAGGAGTATAGGTATATACGTGTCCAAGATGGAGGAGTCAGTTTGTCTTGATTTAGTTGGTACGTAATCTGAATAAATTACTTGGGTTGCTACGTGGTTTCCTTCCTTAACAGCTATGCCACAATCCTTTCATGTAGGTCTGGCTTTAGGATGCTTCACTAGTATCATTTCTGAGTGAGAAAATATGATAAATCATTGTACCTGTAGCAGTAACGATCCATTCATGCCAAAACCTGTACAACTATGGTCATACTTTGGGGACTTGTAGCGTGGCGGTTACTAACCATGATGGCCGACCCGAACATAGCACTATATAATGCCCATTATTATTGGATCAGTAGTCCCAGCTGGACACTCACTATGGTATTCGGATCCTCGCTAGCAACCGAAATCCTATCAGTAATCTATCCAAACCCTATAAAAAGCCAATGTATAAGATGGTATCATATCGCTATGCCAAAACAAAAAACAAACCAAGAAACGTTCACCAACCCCACATAATATCACACCCTCACCACCTGTAGTGAAGAAACAATCTATATATAACAACCACCACCAATACAGAACCAAACCTAAACCCCAAGCACCACCCCCCAGAAACTAACCGGCATCGGAATGGATTCAATCGCCTCCGGCAGTCTACTATAATTCAAAAACCACGGACTAGTATAATAGCCCCACGCGGCCACGAACGCCGCATCCACGAGCCAAATAACGACTCGAGAGATGTTACTCTTCGCGGGAAGGACACGCGGCAGAATCTGATCGGAAATAATCTGCTGCACGACCACACATGCTGGCAGAACGCAGAAGAAGAACATCATCATGGACGCGGCGAACCAGTCCTTCGAGACGGCGTAGGTGCCGGCTGCGTGGACGACGCCTGATACCATGAAGGAGAGGCAGACGACGAGAAGGCGTTTGAGGCCTAGGGGACATGAGTCTGGGATGAGGGAGAGGGAGAGGGCTAGCAATGGGCGACGGCAGAGGTCGTGCCACATTTTGCCCCAGATGTCTGGATGTTTACTTCTTTGTTATTCTGCTGTCCTTTGGAAGGTAAGGGGGGTTAGGTGACTTGCCTCGTAAGCTAAAGGTGAACATGTATCGGATCGCCCCGAAGACAGGGGGATACATCCATGGTTCCGCTGCGAGCTGTGGAGAGATGATCCGAAGCACACCGACGGAAATTACGCCGGTGGCGGCGTGAATTCCGTCTACGAAGGCGTAGGAGGCCATCCAGTGTACTGGTGGGAGGATGAACAACCGAATTACGCCCTCAGTCGTGGCCGGGGATGCTTGGATGTTCAGCACATTGGTCAGGAATGTCTCTACGAAGTTGCTGACGCTGGAGTAGTTCCGTCCAATGGCTGACTGATACGAGTCGATGATAAAGTAGGCTACGAGAGCCCGAACGATCTTGCCTCTCAAGAACGAGAAGCGGTCGTCATCCGCTACCAGGACGATGTCCTCGCGTTTAGGAACGCACCCATTTGCGCCGTCCGGGACAGCTTCGAGCTTCCGAACGGGAGGCTGGTACTTGGGAGAGCCGTAGCTCCAACCCACAGCGCGCGGGTTGATGATTAGATCGCAGATCTGAACAAAGCGCTTCCACCCTAGCGTGGGAGATATGGGTTCCCATGTATATACGGGTGAAGAGGATAGGTAAGACATCCTTTGCAGGCGCTTCAAGTGACTCAGATCATGGACCAGGAGGAGCTCCACAGCGCGAATGACAAAGGAGGTGGAGAGAAATGCATTGGTATATCTTATAAAGTCCCTGGTATCGGGCGGGTAGAAAATGGCGCAGCAGGCGCTGAGGACGATGATGCCATAGAGGGTGTCTCTCAGACCCGGAAGCAAGGGGAACTTGACATGTAGAAATAAGGCCGCAATCAAGGCCGGCAGGGTGTACATGTTGTGGAAGAGGTGAGTTTCAGGGCGGAAACTCCAGGAGATAACACCCGCATGCGGAAAAGACAAGAAAAATAAAGCAACGCGATCTAAGCTGAGGTGAAGAGGTGTTGAAGGTATTCAGATAACATGGTTGGAGTGGCGGCGATTGGGTGTCTTTTGGCGCGGCTGATCATCCGCGCGGGCCCGCATTAATCAGCGCGGTATCGGAATCTGATATCCACTCCGGCTTCCCACTTTCGGGGATATCGGACAACTTGTTGGACTGTGTGCCGGATCATCGTGATGGGGAGAGTGACGAACTGTGCCTCGGAAATAATGGGACTCTCATAATGTTGCGCACGAGGCAGTTATACCCCTCTCCAACGAAGTCGGCTTTCAAATCCGCCTGTTCCCGGCGGACGACAACTGGCGAGAAACTCCGTGGAATAGCGCAAATGTCAGGGCTGACTGTTTTGGGCCTTTTTTGAATGTCCATCCTCAAGCTGCAGTGCGCAGGCGACATGGTATTGTCTCGCTGTCTTGCATTCAAGTATGCTTGTCTCCACACCGCAATAAGAAGCTTGTATGACACTTGCGTAAGATATCTATAGGAATAACCTACAAGGCTCGCAGTGTAGTCGCCGAGTGAGGTCTTTGATGCGGTGTAGACACCGGATCAGTCATCGCCATGGACATGATCGTCCGAAGCTATGTTGATGTTGCGGTCAATGCCTTGCATATCGGTAGATCAAGTCTGGAGCTAGTGGATAACCTCGCGAATATAGCGAACCCACTTCACAATGGCAAAGGCCATGTATATATTGTATTTGACTCACATTTCAACCTGAGGTGTCTGCATGTCTTCCATGATCGCATAGTTATCCGTAGAGATGGCAGTGGCAGAAAATAATTCATCATATGACTACTCAAGATGAATAACCAAGGATACTGTCTATATTAGATGAAAGAATGAATGATGGTCAAATATATGCGTTTCAGGTACGGTTGGTGCTATAAAACCTCCTCTTCCTCCACATCCCTGACCAGCAAGACTTTATAGCCAAATTCTATGTCGAGTTTGGCAAGTGTTAACACTATTCTCTGCTGATTTTGACTGAATGTGACCGTGTGGATATTGGCGTGGGACTATGGCCTCTATCCTATTTTTAATGCTGCGCCTGCCTATTTTTAATGCTGCGCCTGCCACCTGACTGGGTGACTCATCTCGTTGTTAGCATAACCCATATAGAGCAAGCGCACAATGGTGAGTATGGCAGATAATAACTAGATAATGCTTACGCCGCCAGAAGTGGTAGACGGCCAGGAGAAACAAGAGGTAGACCGTATGTATCTGATCAAAGCAGACGAAGTGTTGATTCGCTGGAAGAATGGAGAGGTAACGTGGGGACAACCTGACAATGTCAAAGACGATATAACAGAAATGCTGAAAGCATATCAGAAAGGTTAGAGACGAAACGTTTTACACCGATCAGCTGCATTCTGACCCACAGAGTGGAACACGAAGTGAGAGCAGGCCAGGCGTAAAAATGCGAACAACGCCCCCATGGAACGCGCATCTATCAGACGCTCGGGTTTGCACTATCGTGCACGACATGGTGGCTGCTACCACTCGTGGACAGAGATGGGCAGCTGATCTTATTCGCAAAGGGGATATTAGGCTCGATAGAGTACCTCGCGGACTCACAATGTGGCTAGAAGATAGCGGTGCTCGTTGGTACCAGTTTGCTTCAAGATGATATTTGATGCTAGCTGATAAGAAGTTGATGAGATGCAAATGCGAGAACAAGCAGGGGGGTAGGTAGAAAGGGGCACCATCAGTAGGGCTACCTATGCCCTCCTCGTCACCATCTGCTTATCTCATGGGGCGACCTAGACACTTATTCTGGTATACTACTATGTACCGATAGGATTCAATACTCACACTGGGCCCTATTCTGATTCTAGGACAAGCCGGACCTGTTTAGAGGTTTGAATTCAATTACTGTTCCTTCAGTGGTCTTTAGTAATCGATACAGCAAATTGTAGTCCTGCTTAGGAGCCGACAGAGACTTGCGGATGGAAGGAACAGATCAAGTCAATATGGTGATATGAATGAAGTGGTCATAACCTATCGGCAATAGAGTGGAAGGGAGCATGGAAGTGGACAAGACGTTCGACAGGTGGGCTCAGACTATCACGTAAGAAACATGCTATGTTGTAACCGGATCGCCAAGCTAACATCAAGAGGCTAGTCGGACCCCACTCCTGAAATGGAGGAGATTCTTTCACATGGAAGCTGTTTAAAATCCCATCGCTGTTCTCCCATTATATATGGCGTATCTACGTGGTCTTGCTCCGGAATGGATGACTTTGATAGGAGAGGACACCAGCACGAGTCTGATACGTCATGAGATTGTTAGTCTTTAGGCACAGCACCCAGACAAAACCAGTGCAGAAAATCCCAAAACTACTCTTTCAAGTACTAGAGGAGAGTATTGACTATGCTCGGGGTTAGCTAGGCCCGAAGGCCGAGATTGAACAGATTGTTTTAGCAGCTCCATTGTTCAAGATATCTATCGACGCATCTATAGCTATGAGGTCAAGTTTATGTCCCTGTAATAGAGATAAGACCATGCCAGTCAGTGCCTGAAATTTAATGATTCCTCTTGTCTGAAGTTGTATTGATCTATTTTCTATCGGTGGGAAAAGAGCGTGAGATACAAGCACTTGTGCAATGTTCAGCCTTATGGGAAAATGGTGCTAGACCAGATTCAGCTAGAGCCGGCATCTGATGTTGTCATGCTTGCCGTTCCCTCCACTGTTTTTCCAGAAGAGACGCCCTTCTATATGCTAGATACAGTATAAATAGAATTTGACTTGTATCAATAAATATATAAAGGCACTGCCCGGAATGACTACTTAGCAAGAAAAGTTCCCCTTAGCTCACTGCCTTTCCATGTTGTGGATCACTGACAAACTTGCTTATGTCAGGGAAGCTAGCCTGAAAACGTAACTCCGAGTACTCGGACATCCACATCAAGCAAGTCCGATGCGTAATCCCGGATGACTCCTGAAAGAGGCCGACTAAACCATCGACTAACTAGATACTACTAAGAATCAAAAGTACCTCCAGGCTGCCACTAACCACTCAAGCCCATCAAGTGCCACGCTCCCTGAATGACCACGTCTTCCTCCTGAACCAAATCAGGCAGCGAAGCCCGTGGGGCTCGGCCGTAAGCTTACAGATCAGATAAGACTTTGATGTTGCCGGTCGCTGCCCTCCGCTTCATCTTCAACTTCACGACACTCCACCACTGATAGAACTGCATCAGGTGACTTGGCACGGTCGGTCCAACCCACCACCATCACATCATCGCCTTCAAACAAGAACGTTGCTCTATCCACCAAGGCCATGGATGAAGACAACTCCCCAAAGTCTCCGCCGCGACGGCGCAGACCACCCCTATCTTGTACCATTTGCAGGCGTCGCAAGTTAAAATGCGACCGCTCTCTGCCATGTGGGCAATGTACCAAGTCCAAAACGCCAGATCAATGCATCTACGTTGGCCCTCAGGCGCCGGGGTCGGGGAGCGCTTCCCGCACCCCGCCAGAACGCGTGCGTATCTCCAGCAGTCGAGCCAGTCCGGCGCACGGGGGCCTCTACGTCTTCGATTCCAAGCACCAGTCCACCAACAGGGTCACCAAGCCGAAAGCGCGGTCAGACGAGTTGCACGAACTGCGCAGTCGCATCCAGTTCCTGGAAAGCGCTCTCTCCAAAACTGGGTCTATGCACACCCCAGAAAGTCTGGGTGGTGACTCGGTAGACATCGGGCATCGTTCGGGTCCGGAGTCGCAGAATCTCATTGACAATGTGAAAGATCTTCCCGATCGGTGTTGTTTTCGGGGGAAGAAAATCCGCACGCGATTCGTTGGACGGAGCCATGCGTCCGTCTCTTTGTCTTTTGTAAGTGTGTGTTGTGCCATGGCTGATTCGTGGATGGTGCTAATTTCCGCAGTTTGATGATGTTGGCAAATTCATGCGGGGCCGCCGCAGTACGATGAAGAGAATCCCCAATTACAAGAAATTCAAGAACTTCAAGGGGGAGATATGGGCTCGAGAGCGACAGGAGCACCAGCGCGCCTATCAACAAAAGTCTCCCTCGCTGGAGGAGATGGTTCCGCCTCGACAAGTTGCTGACGAACTACTCAACTTGTATCTGACCACATTTGAGACGACACACCGTATCCTGCATATCCCAACCTTCCTGGAGCAGTACGAAAACTTCTGGTCGGGAGTGCAGCCGAAAGAACCGTCTTTTGTGGCGAAGCTTCTGGCATTGATGGCAGCCAGTTGCTGTTTTTTGAGCCCGAACACTAAGATCAATGGGGAGAGCAGGGTGTATCAGGCAGCCGCTGAATGGATCGCCGGTGTTCGGTCGTGGATTGCGTTCACGATGGTCAGCTCGACCATCGATTTCAATATTTTGCAGATCGAGTGTCTTTTGATGATTGCACGGCAGGCCGATGCTATTGACGGGGACATTGTGTGGATCTCCTCGGGCTCGCTCATACGGACTGCCATGACCATGGGACTGCATCGGGATCCTCATCGATTTGGTAAGATGACAAAATTTTGGGCCGAGATGCGTCGGCGGCTGTGGGCAACCATTTTGGAGCTTGACTTGCAGTCGTCCTTGGATGGCGGTATGCCGCCTACGATCGACCTGGACGAATACGATTGCGAGGCGCCCTCTAACCTGGACGATTCCCAGCTGACGGAAAATATGGTCGATGACCCTGTTCCCAAAGATATAGGGGTATACACACAGAGCACCTTTCAGGTTTTGCTTCTGCAGTCGCTGCCCCTGCGAATCCGCATCGCCAAAGCCATCAACAGTCTGAAACTTACGATATCATATGATGAGGCCTTGCGGCTGAGCGAAGAGCTGATCCAACTCATGCACTTTGGCTTGGAGATCTTCCAGAAGGCCGGACCGGGCCCGTCATTCGCGCAGTCAATGTTGGCATTTCTGTTGCGGCGGTCGATTTTGGTTCTGAATCGGCCTTTTGCGCTGAGTATTATCCGGTCGCCCAAATTCTCTTACTCGCGGAAGATCTGCCTTGAGTCCGCATTGGACATCCTCTCTCACCACGATCCCCCGGCGAGCTCGCAGGTGAGCCCGCATCTGGGGCAACTGAGCGGAGGAATGTTTCGCGATGAATTCTTGCACGCTGCTCTGACAGTATGCGTTGAACTGTACCTGCAGGCAGGCGAGTTCAACACACAGAACACATCGACAATGCAGTCCAGCGCGCTGACATCGTTGAACGATCTGGTACGGTCGCAGCAGGAGGTCATGATCGGGGCAGTCGAGCGAACGATTGAAACATTTGGAAGCCGAATCACGCCAAACGGCAAGGGAGGGAAGGCTTTCTTTTTTCCTACGCTCGCTTTGTCATCGGTGAAGGCGCGACTGCGAGGGGAAGATCCGCAGAAGGCATTAGAGCAGGATGCAATGCAATGTATGCAGATGAGCGAGCAGATGTTGCAGGGAGCAAGCTGGGAGACGGTCCGAGCCAAGGCTACGTCGACAGTAAGTGTACAGTTCGTGTTTTTATTGATATTATGCTAACAGATGTAGCCGGTTTCTACACCATCGTTGAATCTCGAGACGCCGGAAATGCAATTCGACCCTGCGTCGTATGGGTTAGATACGGTAAGTTCTTCTTGTTTGGCCATATGGTGGTGATTGATGCTAATGGACGCAGTCTGAATTCGGGACACTATTTGACCTCAACGACTTTGCGATCCCCGATATGTGGGATCAGGACTTTCTGGCGCTATTGTAGATAAGGGTTGGTAGTACCGAGGCGTTGGGACAGCGAATTATTGCGATCAAGGATAAAAAGTTTCATGTGAAGCCGACAGGCTATGATGTACGATATGACTGCCGATCATTCCATAGATATAGTTAGTATATAATCTCTCCCATCTCAACAGCAGGAACATCTCCCAACTAAGCACCATAACCATGTCGTATGTTACCACGTCACTTTCCACTACAGTACATCCTACTAAATGACCAATATTAGTTCCCTCCTCACAATCCTCGGCCTCACAGCCCCAGAAGGCCTCGACCTCCCCAACCGCGCTATCCCCTACCTCCTCTTCAACTGGTTCTACGCCTACGGCATTCTCAGCACCCGGCCTGCGAAACGTCTCCTCCGCATCGACCATAACGTCGCCCCCAGAGATGACCTGAAAGTCTACGGCGAGGCAGCCGTGCAAGCGGGGAAAATCTCCCGCAGACAGTTGGATCGACTCAAGCGGCAGGAGGCAGCGCATGCCAATGCCGTCGAGGGATTTCCGCTTTTCGTGGCGGCTGGTGCGTAACCATACCTTTTATCCCAACTGCCAATGTTCCTCTTTGGCATCATAGATAAACCGCTAATTATGTATCTGGGGAAATATAGTGGTAGTAGCATTGCACGCAGGCCTCCCCAACGACGTGATCAACGGTATCGGCGCATGGTACACGATATCCAGGATTCTGTTTGGGCTTGCATATGTGTTTATTGAGTCGGAGACGTTGAGCTTTTCGCGGTCGGTGTTGTGGTGGTCTGGGAATATCAGTTGTATTACTGCTTTGGTGTTGGGAGGGAGGAAGCTGAATTGATTTAGTTGTCTGGATTGTGAGGGTTTTCTGATTTTGGGATGGAAGAATTAATGGATGATGGGGGTGGATGTGTGTGGGGATAAGTCGGAGATTGGGATCGCCTGTTGGGAATGATCTGCGGGGGTTTAGTGGGGAAGATAGATGTTTCGCTTTGGACCGAGGTAGACTTGTTTTTGGGGAACTGATTTATGAGTTTATTGTGGTTTGTAGTATGCTTTAGATATGAAATGGGTATGCATAAGGATGGGATTTGTGTTATGGTTGCTTATTAACAATGTATTATTTCATCAGTTATGTTAATGTGTATAGTTTTAACTGTGGATAATCGTATAGAAGCGATGTGCATCAAATCTGAGCTCTTTGACAGGCAGGTACGTACTAAAGAGGGTATGATGAAATAAAGATATTAGTGAGAATCTAAAAAACTAGTTATTCCTGCAATAATATATAGATTACAGTTGTGCTGTCAGAACAGTCGAGTCATGCTATGCTGCAATACAGAAATTATCTATATGCGTCTACTCACACCCACGGAGGATATCATCCCACCAGCAAACCCACAACAGTAGCACTCCCAGCTCATTCAACATATACTAGTACACCATGATCAGTTAATATCCCCACAACTCGCTTGTCTCTCCACAACATCCAACACATCACCCCATTACTCACCCATACCCAAATCACCGTGAGTCACCCTCGATTGGTGGGAAATTCCACCAGCTGCCTCACAGACAATCCGGGGAAATTGTGTCAGCTCAGGCCGGCCCCGTGCACCAGCCAAGATCACGATGACAGGTGGAAATTGTTCTCCCCGGTTTCCCCGTGGGGTTTACCCCAATTCTTCCCCAGATTATCGAGATTGCTATGATGTTATCGATCGTATGTATCTGGGGTACATACGGATACACCTACCTAGAAGATTCATATATAATAGAAGATCAATGCCTCTTTGACATTCACTCAGACCGAAATTAAAGCAAACGGCAGAAAGGAATTGGCCTGCAAAATGCATCTTCTCCCCTTAACCCTTTTCCTCACCGCCGCTTTCGGCGTCTCCGTCCCCAGATCTCCCCTCATCCCCGGCGCACAAATCATCCCTGCGTCCAACACAGCACATTTACACGCCATTGGAGCTCAGTATCCCAAGTATCCAGATCGCGAAACAGTTACTATTCGGCCCTCGCGGAATGAACTGGACGATGTGTCTAGTGATTTCCTCTGGGGCTTGAAGCAGGCGAACCATGGTGGTCGGTTATTGTTGAAGCGGGGGGAGACCTATGTGATCGGGAAGAAGTTGGATTTGACCTTCTTGGATAATATTGAGGTGCAGCTTGAAGGGGAGATTCAGGTATATCCCTCCTTTCACCTTCTTCGGTAATGGTTTAGAAAACATGATACTGATATTGTTGCTACCGCTTAGTTCACAAACAACATCACCTACTGGCAGGCCAACAACTTCTACTACGACTTCCAGAAATCCATCACCTTCTGGCGCTGGGGTGGTCAGGACATCAAGATCTTCGGGAGTGGTGTGCTGAACGGCAATGGGCAGAAATGGTATGATGAGTTTGCTGGAAAGCAAATTTTGGTATGCCACATCCACATACATTCCTGCAAGGAACGAATATGCTGATAATGACAATAATAATAGGACTCGGACAACACATTCTACCGTCCCATCCTCTTCCTCACCGATAACGCAACTCGCGTCTCGGTCGAGGGCATCACGCAGCTGAACTCGCCGTGCTGGACGAACTTTTTCGTTCGCACTAATGATGTCTCCTTTGATAATGTGTACATTCATGCGTTTTCGACTAATGCTTCGGTCAGTTCCATCTTCTCTGGCGTCTAGTTTGATTCCAATGGTATCAATGCTAACTGATGACAGTCCGACCCCGCCAACACCGACGGTATGGACTCTCTTGAGGTCGACGGCGTCAGTTTCACCAATATGCGCATCGATGTCGGAGATGACTGCTTCTCGCCGAAGCCGAACACGACCAACATTTTCGTCCAGAACATGTGGTGCAACAACACGCACGGCGTGAGTATGGGTAGTATTGGCCAGTACGCGGGCGAGATGGATATCATTGAGAATGTGTACATTGAGAATGTGACGTTGCTGAATGGACAGGTACGTCGCTCGTCACCCACTGACCCATATTACAAGACTGATGTGAAATAGAACGGCGCCCGTCTCAAGGCCTGGGCCGGCCAAGACGTCGGCTACGGCCGCATCAACAACGTCACGTACAAGAACATCCAGATCCAGAACACGGATGCGCCGATCGTGTTGGACCAGTGTTACTTTGATATCAACGCTACAGAATGTGCCGAGTACCCGTCTGCGGTGAACATTACCAACATCTTGTTTGAGAATATTTGGGGTTCTTCCTCGGGTAAAGATGGCAAGATTGTGGCGGATCTCGTCTGTTCGCCAGATGCGGTGTGCACGAATATTACCCTGTCAAATGTCAATATAACGAGCCCCAAGGGAACTGCGGAGATTGTGTGTGATGATATCCAGGGTGGAATTGGGGTGGATTGTGTGAGTGATGATAGTGTTACGCGGTAGATACTGGTGCGTCTATTAGGGTCTACCGTTGATGAATACGTCACATATGGTAGTAAAACAAATAGAAATAAGTTTATTTACTCATTACATTCCTCTTATTAGTAAAGAATGCAATGTGGTACGGCATTGAGTACCTTGGTAAACCATAATATCTACTAGTACTACCTTGTAGACAAGAGGACCTTGGGTGCAAACCAATCACAACGTCGATAAAACTAACCAACCCTAAGTAGTATACATTAGTATATACACCTTGGTGGTGACAACTATATAACATAGATAAAGTAGACAATATTACTCTAATCCTCCATTTGATTCTGATCCTTCTCATTCCCTCAAAAAGTAACAAAGAATTCAAGAAAATGATCGACTCCGGCAAAGAATCCCTTCACCCAACAATCCCCAACAATGCATTGGAGAGCCCAGCTCCTACATCCAAGAGGAGAAAGCTGCCTGTTACTCTCCTTTCTGGATTCTTAGTACTTCCCCCCACCCTCCCTTTATTCCTCAAATATACAGAAATCTAATATAATGGCTCCTAACTAGGGAAGCGGCAAAACCACCCTCCTCGAACATATCCTCCTCTCGCCTGACCATGGCCTCCGCATCGCAGTTATAGTCAATGACATGAGCAGGTACATGACCCATCATCTATATACCCGTACCATCTAACAAAAGGGATAGTCTCAACATCGACGCAGCCCTAATCAAACACCACCACACCGTCTCGCACACAAAAGAATCCCTCATCCAGCTGCAAAACGGCTGTATATGCTGCACTCTCCGCGGGGACTTACTCGCTGAGCTAGCACGACTCGCATCCCAAGATGGCGTCGAGTACGTCGTTATCGAAAGCACGGGGATTAGTGAGCCGATGCAAGTGGCTGAGACGTTCACGGCGGAGTTTGGGGCCGCGATGTTGGAGGCGGATGGGGATGGGAGTGGAGCTGAGCAGCAGGTGTTGAGTGTGGAGGAGAGGAAGGTTATTGAGGATGTGTATGTCCCTTCCCCCATCTTCTTATTACATGCGTGATGTGTGCTGATGGATTGGTATGTATAGTGTCAAACAAGGCGGCCTCCACACCCTCACCACCCTTGACACAACCGTAACCGTCATCGACGCATTCAATCTCTACTCGAATCTCGATACCGCGGAGTTCCTCTCAGATAGATATACCTCCGGGGAAGTGATCCCGGAAGATGAGAGAACCATCTCCGATCTAATGGTCGATCAGATTGAGTTTGCGGATGTGATTATCATCAATAAAATTGATCTTGTTGATAAGGTTGCCAAGGACAAGATCCACACGTTGATTAAATTGCTTAATCCGGCTGTGAAGGTCATGGAGGCGAAGTACTCCAAGATTGATGTGCGGGAGATTCTGGACACGGGGAGGTTTGATTTCGTTAAGGCGGCGAGTGGTGCCGGTTGGTTGAGGAGTCTGCATGAGATGAGTCTGTTGAGTACGGGGAATGGGGAGAGAGTGGCGCCGAAGCCGGAGACGGTTGAGTATGTATTCCTTTTCTAATTCTCTGTTTCGTGATTAGGTTCGTTGGCTAATGTGGACAGGTATGGCATTAATAACTTTGTTTATACGGCTAGACGGCCGTTTCATCCGCGCAGGCTGTTCAAGTTGCTGCATGATAAGTTTATTATTTTGCAGAATGCGGCTGGGGAGGACGAGGATGAAGATGATGAAGATGATGAGGAGGATGACGATAATGATGAAGAGATGAAAGATGACGATGAAGACAACACCGAAGACGAGGAAGAAGAAGATGATGATGAAGACATCACCTCCATCCCACCCGAAACCATCCTGTCTAACAAACGCTCCGACCCTATCCTCGCCCCCATTCTCCGCTCCAAAGGCTTCTTCTGGCTCGCCACCCGCCCATACCAATTCGGCGAATGGAGTCAAGCCGGCGCCATGCTCACATTAGGCTGTGGTGGCGGGTGGTTCGCCGAACTACCTGACGAAGCATGGCCGGAGGATGCGGACGTGCGCAAGTCTATTGAAGATGACTTCAAGGGTGAATGGGGCGATAGGCGTCAGGAGATTGTGTTCATTGGGGAGGGTATTGATACGACAGCGATTAAAAAGCTGCTTGATGAGTGTCTGTTAGATAAGAAGGAGATGAAGAAGTGGGAGAAGGTAATGCGGACGAAGGGGGTTAAGAGGGCGGAGAAACAGGAGATCATGGCGGGGATTTGGGAGGATGGATGGGAGGATTGGCCTGATTTGGAGGATGATGATATCAAAGATGAGGAGGAGGTGAAGGGGGAGAAGAGTGGGAAGAGAAAGGCGAGTGAGCTGTTGAATGGTCATGCTTATGCTCATGCTCATGGGCATTCTCATGCACATGGACCGGGACATAAGAGTCGACCAGTGGTCAAGAAGTGATGCGTTGATAAAATTATAGACTGGTACTATTAACAAGAGTAACTATTTGCATAACTCATAAGATTTATATACTATCCATCCCAAATTTCCAAGTATTTACCACCCGTCCACCCTCCTCATCCTCAAATGCATCCCCTCAACCGGCTTCGTGGTAACCGCCCCAGCAATATGAATAACCTGGTTTGGATCCTTCATTTCCACCTCATACCTCCCCAACACTCCCGCCAACGCACACCTCAACTCTGCTTTAGCAAAGTCCTTTCCGATACACGCTCTCTGCCCATGCAAAAACGTTATCTGAGCATAATTTGTCCCGGCTCCTCCATGTCCATTCACCACCTGATTTCCCTCTTTATCTGTGTCCACCCATCGCTCTGGCCTGAACACATCCGCGTCCTCGCCCCAGAACTCTGGACTGCGATTGATAGCGTACGGGCAGAGGAGAATTCTCGTTCCTTTCGGGATAGCGGTATTGGCGACAGTAGTGTCGCGGATGGATTCGCGCAGAGTCAGCGGGACGGTGGGATACAGGCGGAGGACCTCCTGGACGATGCCGTTCAGTAGGGGCAGGGATTCAAGGTCTGCGTGGGTAATAGGTGACGATCCTGTTGGAATACGGGAGCGGATCTCGTCTCGCAGACGGGGCTGGTATGTTGGGTGCAGGGTAAGAAGGTAGCAGGCCCAGGTGAAGGCGCTGGCGGTGGTCTCGTGCTGTCTTCTATTTAGTATATATGCCCTTCATAAATTTAGGAATCAGTATAGGGGTGGGGTCAAGACATACACCAGCAGCAAGGAACGTCAGCATCTGATCAACCAGCTCATCATCACTAAAGTCACCCCCTAGCATCATCGTGCCGAGAATGTCCGCTTCCAGTTCTGCGGCCGTGGCTTTCGTCTGGAGCATCGCGGCTCTCTTCTCTGCCACAATGTCCTTGCACAGGTCGCGGAGGAAGCCTGTCTCTGTGTCGATGACCTTGTTCATGCGCCATGGCAGTTTCCGGGCAAACCACTGCGGGAGGAGAACGTTGACTGCCAAGAAGGCGATCTTCTCGCGGGTTGGCTCCAGAATGGCGAGGAAGCTGTCGGCGACTTTGTTCTCGGGGTTGTGGAGCGAGCGAAAGTCGCGGCCCATGGCGGCGGGGCCGATGATATCTAGTGTTAGACGACTATTCGTCGCTTAGTACTGTATTTTAAAGGTGGGATGTTGGCTGCTAAAAAGTAAAGGGGATGGTTTGTACCTCGCCCAAACACTCATCTCCACACACGACTCATTCGCATCCATCTCCTTCTGCAGCTCATCCATCAATAACCCCGTCTTATACCACATCAGCGCATACAGCGCACGAATATGCCGGACGTTGAACGACGGCGTCAACGCCCGACGTTGCTTCTTATGTGCACTTCCTTCGGACAGAATCAGCCCGAAGCCGATGATCCGTGCTAGGAATTCGCGAGTGCGCCAGGGCTTCTCGAAGTCATACGTGTTGGTGCTCATGATGTCCAGCAGGGCCTGGTGGTTTGTGGCGATCAAGAAGCTGCGGTTGAGAATGTCGCGGAAATGAATGAGGCCATTGTTGGGGATAGTTTTCATCCATTGCAGTGGGAGACGGCCGCGGGGGTCGTCGAAGAGGACGCGCGCATGATTGAGGTTGCCCTGGAACTTTTAGTATCTGTTACTGCAATGAGAAGGTAGAGTACCAAGTATACCGGTATGGTAGGCAGATAACGCAATGGATTCACCCAGTATGGATAGATAATGAATCCCCAGACAAATCGGAGAATAAGATTGCCTGCCAGTGCGAGCAGCGTCACACTGCGAAAGGCCCAGTCGGGGAGTAAACTGTGTTGAAGAAGGTAGCCCTCTACGAGGGACGCTGCCAGCAGCACGAGAGCGTCCATGATGTGTTACAATGTTGGACAGACATCGCAGAGAATAATTTCAAAATGAAAGTCATGTTGAGGAGAAATATTGCAGTCGGAAAAAGAGTATGAGGATCGACATCATCCAGGGTCAACCGAAGTGCGTCTGTCTTGCCTCGGTTGCCATGAGCCGACGATCAGCCCTAGTTGACCCCTCATCGCTCAACATTATCAGATAGGCTAGTACGGAGTAGATATGGAGTAAATTCAACCCCAATACCTTATTCATGGGGATAGGAACAAATCACATGGGATCGGCACCGTTGATCGGCGTCAATGCAAACCAGTGGATCAACATCTCCGCAATCTGTTGTTGTCCGAAAGTTAACCGCGGATCAATCGCAACGATTTCCCGTTTGGGGAGTTCTCAGTTTGTGGAATGTACAGAATGCCGCATTCATGCCACAATCTTCAGCCATGTGAGCCTCGGCCATCAATGGAAGGGATATATAGCAAGGGCTGCCACACTTTTACCTTATCTTAGCTTGATCAAGGTACCTGGAATAAATCACCACCAATAGAATTGTATACCACCATCATGTCATTCATCCCTCCTGTTGTCCACGAATGGACTCAAACTGCCCTGGCCAATCTGCCCCCTCCAGCACAGCAAGCATTGCTGCACCCATTGGTCCCTAAAGCTCTCGCTGCTATCTTAGCTTTCACTGCTCTGCGCCAAACCAACCGCGTCCTCAACTCGCTATCCCTTAGCAATATCAGCACCCGGAAATGGGACAATGCCCGCGAACTCGTCCTCCTAACCGGTGGATGCAGTGGTATCGGCAAGCAAGTCATGACAGAATTATCCTCGCACGGCGCGAAGGTGATCATTCTCGACATTAGTGAACCTACCTTCAAACTCCGTACGCCCTCCCTTCCCTACACTATAATATTTCAGCGACTAATAATAAAGCAGCACCCAACGTCCACTTCTACAAAGCAGACATCACCTCCTCCGCCGCACTGCACCCCGTGGCAGAACAAATCCGGTGCAAGCACGGCCATCCAACAGTCCTTGTTAACAACGCAGGTGTCGCCAACGACGCGACGATCCTCGACGAACCGGAGGCCAAGATCAGACAAACATTCGAAGTGAATACGATTTCGCACTTTCTCATCGTGAAGGAGTTCCTCCCTGCCATGATTGAGCGGAATCATGGCCATGTCGTGACGGTGGCTAGTCAGGCTAGTTTCATGTCGCTCGGGGAGATCGTGGACTATAGCTGTTCGAAGGCGAGTGCGTTGGCATTCCATGAGGGGCTGGGGCAGGAGTTGAAGTATTGGCATAAGACTACGGGGGTGAAGACGAGGTAAGCTTTCTTCTCTTTTCTCTTTTCGATGCAGGGAAGAAGGCTAATAATACATAGTGTGGTTCATCCACTGTGGGTGCGCACACCCATGATTCAGCAGCTCACAGATGCTGGAAAGGAATTCAAGCAGCCTGTTTTGACGGTGGAGAGGGTGGGCAGTACTATTGCGAAGCAGATTATCTCAGGGAAGAGTGGACAGCTTGTTTTACCTGAATCATTGTGGTGGATTAGTTTGGTGCGGGCGTGGCCGACGTGGTTGCAGGAGACGGCGAGGGGGTTGGCGTCGAAGGACTTGGTCAAGTTGAGGGCGTGGCAGAAAGAGAATGATGTTAGTAAATGATGGCTTATTTGGTTTTGGAGTTTAGGCCATTCATGTATAATGTTAATATAATGATTTGTGTAAGATGCATTGCATGAGTTGAGTTTATTGATGGAGTTAGATCAAGAAACGGTGTAGCTACTTGGTCAAAGTGTATATGATATGTCAGAAGTCTTTCAAGGCACATACTGCCTGCTACGTGGCAACTCGTCTTGACATATCTCAAAATATATCAATTTCATGTCTCATTGCATATGTACTATTCAAATGTTCACAAAAAAAAAGAATACTACAACTGAACTTATACCAACAATAAAGCTATCCCCTGCCAGCAATATATGCTCCTTTCCAGCCATAACACATCTAGTACACCGCAGCCATCACAAAGTCTCCCCCAACCACCCCCTCACCCTCATCCCCTGCCCCGTCTCCTCTTTCTCGCCAATATACAAATTATAGATCGGCGCCACATGTCCCTCTCCCTCTCCAACACAAAACTCCATTTCCCCCTTGAATCCCTCCCTCAACTTCTCCACAAACCCCTCAATCACAGGCAACAAAATCTCTCTCCCGCCCCCACAAACCAACACCTTCTCCACGGGGAAAGACTCAAACCACTCTGCCGGCGCGCTCGAGAGATCCGTATAATGGTCCCGTTCTCCGGATCCAAGATACGCCTGCGCCCAGGGCCCCGCAACAGCGGGGGTAATCAGGTCCCCGCGCGAGTCAATCTCCTGGTCGGTGTAGTCCGAGGCTAGACTGGTCCAGGGAGCGATCATGATGGCTCCGCGGAGGGTTCCTTCACAAGGGATGGGGGCGATCTGAGGGTGGGGATGAGCGAGGTGGGAGAGGACTCCACCGACGAGGTTCCCGCCTGCGGAGTCCCCGCCGAGGAGGATTTGGGATGGGGAGTGAGTAGTTAGAATATGGCGGAGGGCGGAGGTTGCTTGGCGGAGTTGCGTTGGGTAAGTGGCCCCCGGAGCGAGAGTGTAGGTTAGTGTGAAGATGGAGAGCGATTTGTTGTGATATTTCCGCAGATGAGTTATAAGGTTCAAGAAGAACTGGAAGTAGCCTCTGTTGGCGGGGAGGGCGAAGCCGCCTCCTATATTTGTTTTGTGAGTGGAAGGTGGTAGAGAGGAGGGATGATGGAAGGGGGAGGGAGGAGGGGATGAACGTACCGTGATACCAAATCAAGATATTGTCCGCTTTCGGGTCCCCGATCCAATGTCCTAGAGCCCCGTCACCCAAGTCTACTGTCTTGGAGGGTAGCTTGTGCTTCCGGACGTAACGTTCGTAGTTTTGGTCCGTGGTTGGAAGGGCATATCTGCATTGTTAGTGGACATGGGCATTGTCGGGGTTGGTTGCGGTCAAGTAACATACTGCATTTGGGCCACTGTCAAGCGGGCCGTGGCTTTGCGGAATGCCGCATAGCCAATATGAAGCACCAGCGTCTTGGGGTATGCGGTAGAACGCCAAAGGGAGGTCAGGAGGGCCCAGAAAACTGTCAAAGTAATTGACGCAAGAGCTGGCACCAAGTCCAGTTTCTCCGCCAAAGAGAGCGAGATTTTGGGAGCAATCATATCGGGTAGGATACCGGTCTCAAGAAAGTGCTGTTTACAGTAATGGCTACATCCTGGCTGTGCGACAGCGAGTTTAAGACTTCACGGGCCACTGTACCACCCAGTCTGAAATGCAAAAGATCCAAGAGGCCGATTCGGTTCAATCGCATGTGAGGGTCGCAAGGGTTGCCGTTTTGGGAGGGATTGGCCGCTGATCGCCAGGTCCATTTTTGATGCCCCAACGGCCGGCGGTTGCGATCTATCAGGATAGCCTCGGACTCATCATTGCGCTGCACCTGCAGCCGAGGCCATGTGAGCTGCATGCCTCGTTATAAGTAGCCTGTACGACCGCTCATTTCATCATCCACCATCATCATACCGCTCTTTGTTCCATCATGGATACTGACTTGGATGTTGTTATTGTCGGTGCCGGTATCTCCGGCATCAATGCGGCATATCGCATTCAATCTCAATTCCCCAACTATCGTTACACTATTCTGGAGGCCCGCGATGCTCTTGGCGGCACCTGGGATTTCTTCAAATATCCCGGCATCCGCTCCGACTCCGATCTCTTCTCCTTCGGCTTCTCGTGGTTTCCCTGGGATGGTAATAGTCCCATCGCCGAGGCCTCCTCCATCCGCTCATATATGCACCGTGCCACTCACAAATATGGCATCGACAAGAAAATTCGCTACCAGCACCGGCTACTCGGCGCCGACTGGTCCTCCTCCGACCAGCTCTGGTCCCTGACCGTCGACCATGACGGGCAATCACGCGCCCTGACTGCACGGTTCGTCATTTTCGGCACCGGCTACTACGACTACAGACAACCTCTCGAAGCCGATATCCCGAACCTCTCCCGCTTCTCGGGGGAAGTCATCCATCCTCAATTCTGGCCCGAAGACCTTGACTACAGCAACAAGAAGATCGTAGTCGTCGGCTCCGGTGCCACAGCTATCACTCTGATTCCCAAGCTGGCCGAGAAGGCCGCGCAAGTAACCATGCTGCAGCGCAGCCCAACCTATATCCTCTCCCTGCCCAACCGCAACCGCTCGTGGTACAGCTACATCTTACCCGCCGCCATCTCGCGCCGCATCCAGCGCATTACCTGGTTCATCAGCGGCCACCTCTTCTTCCTCTTCTGCCGGACCTTCCCTACAGTCGCGCGCTTCCTTCTCCGTCTCTCCGTCTCCAGCCAACTCCCCGCTCACGTCTCCCACTCCCCGCATTTCAAACCCCGCTACAACCCCTGGGACCAGCGTCTCTGCATCTGCCCAGACGGCGACTTCTTCCGCGCCCTGCACACCGGCCACGCCGACGTGAAAACCGACACTATCTCCACCGTCACTGAGTCCGGCGTCGAGATCTCCTCCGGCGACTCCCTCGACGCGGACATCATCGTCACTGCCACGGGTCTGAGACTGCTTATTGCTGGTGGCGCCTCCGTCACTGTCGATGGTGAACCCATCCACATCCCCAGCAAGTTCCTCTGGCATGGCATGATGATGCAGGATCTGCCCAATGCAGCGTTCGTGATTGGGTACACCAATGCGTCGTGGACGTTGGGTGCCGACGCTACGGCGTTGTTTATCTGTCGGCTGTTGAAGCACTTGGAGGCGGCTGGTGTGAAGGCGGCTGTTCCACGGTTGCAGCCGGGAGAGGCGGGAAGCTTGAAGGAGCGGCCACTGTTGAATTTGAATTCGACGTATATCACCCGGGCGTCGGGGGCGTTGCCCAAGGCGGCAGATCGGGGGCCGTGGGTGTCAAGGGGAAATTACTTGAAGGATGTGTGGTTTGCGGAACATGGAGATTTGGATGGGTTGGTATTTGAGGGGGGAAAGAAGCAGTTGTGATGCTTGACTAGTAGATTAGATTATGGAGGACGTTCGGCGGAGTGATTGATTTGGTGTTGGCTTTATGTTCATGTATTACGACTGGCGTATATATATCCTTTTGCGTTTTATTTCATTTTGAAGATACTACTACTACTACTACTACTACTACTTTTCAATGCAAGATACATCTCCTGTTCAAGTCATACATGTTGTCATCTTCCTTACGGGATAAGTCCTCCACTCCTAATATACAGCATAGAGAACCTGCTTTCATATAATTCAACATATATAAAGATAACAAGTTCAGCTTCAAGGGCTCCACTATAATATAAATTCTTTTCTATTCCATCCGGATTGTAGTTCGAATACCACTCACAGTACTAAATCATAGATGCAAGATGCTGAAATACGGAATGACATCATACCCAAAAACAGCAAACATACATCCCGAACTCGGGTGCCGATAACTCTATGGAAAGTCAGAAGTCAAATTCCTTCCGGGCGATCCGCATCTCCACTTCTTGATATTGTCAGGTTTCCTGCTTGTTATAAAGCTGTGGAGCTATGTTGGGGGATTATTGTAAGAGTGACTCCTGAGATGTGTTCCGAGTGAGGAATCACATCTAGGTACGGTGTCATGGATATATGGAGATATGTTGGGAGATACTACCGACGTATTAACCGACTGATGTTGCACAAGGGGTAGGATTGAATTGGTAGCCATGATGTCACTGCGTTGGTTTTGTATAAGTACAGCTCACTTACCTCTCTCTTTACGAATAACTTGAAACCATAATTAACTGCACCATACACAAGATACTACGAAGTCATCATGGACACCTACAAAGACACTTTCCAGCTCCCCCGCATCAAGGGCCAACCCCTGCATGTCCTCATCGTCGGCGCTGGCATCGCAGGCCTTTCCGCCGCCCTGGCGATCCATAAAACCGGCCACAAAGTGACCATCCTCGAACGGGTGCGGGAAATCGCCGAGGTCGGGGCGGGCATCCAGATGGCGCCGAATGCAGCGCGGATTCTCGGTCGCTTGGGTCTACTGGAGAAGGTCATGGAGAAGGCGAATGTGTTGGAGATGAATTCTCTCCGACGGTATAAGAATGATGAGGAGCTGGGGAAGGCGGAGTTGATGCCTTCTGTATGTTATACCATATCTTTACCTTTGATCATTGTGGGTGGGGAGGCTAATGTGTGTGTAGGTCGGAGAAAAGTATCACGCTCCCCTTGCAGTCATCCATCGCGGCGACTTGCAAAGTATCCTGCTTGAGGCGGTACGGTCGGAAAATATCCCCATTCGAACTGACTCGCGAGTTGTCTGTGCGGCGCCCGATTTCTCTGCGCGCGTGCAGCTTCATACCGGGGAATGGGTATCCGGGGATGTTGTTATCGGGGCGGATGGGATCAAATCCGATCTGCGACACCAGATGGCGGCGCAACATGGCGTTCAGGATATTTGTCGGCCGACCGGGGATGCGGCGTACCGGATCCAGATCCCTGAGGATAAATTGAAAGGGGATCCGCGGGCGCGGGAGTTACTGAAAAAGAATGTCGGGATGCGGTGGATGGGACCGGGAGGCCATATTATGGCGTATCCGATGAAGAACAATACCGTGTATAATATGGTGTTGTTGCATCCGCAGAAAGAAGGCGCGGAGACGGAGGAAAGCTGGACGAATAAGGGAGATAAACGGGAGATGGAGGAATTTTATTCCGAGTGGAATGAACTCGTTCGCGATTTATTGAGTTATGTTCCGGATGGGGAGGTGATGGAGTGGACGCTGAATTCGCATTTTCCGCTGCCGACGTGGATTGAGAATCGCGTGGTTCTGATGGGCGATGCGTGCCATCCTATGCTGCCGTATGTGGCGCAGGGAGCGGCGCAGGCGATCGAAGATGCTGGGGTGCTCGGGTGTGTGTTGGCCTTGACGGACAATATCGATAGCGCATTGGCGGTTTATGAGCGGGTACGAAAGGATCGCGCCGAACAGATCCAGAAGAGTGCGGCAGTAACACGGAAAGCGCTGCATTTGCCGGATGGCGAGGAACAGCGCAAGCGCGACGAGGCTATTCGCGGCCCTGGGAAGAATCCGGATCTTTGGGCGGATAAATCCTGGCAGGATTTCATGTGGGGTGAGTTTGTGCCATTCTGATTAATGCGGTGGGTTCTGAAGATGCGATACTGACGGCTGGTTGTTATGTTACTGTAGGTACGGATGTCATGAAGGAGACCGTCGACAACTTCGACGATTTGGTTGCTCGCAGTCACGGATACCATCCACATGCGTTGAATGCGGTGGCTTATTAGGATGCTTCTTTTTGTGATAAATCCGACCGAGGGACCTGTCAATAATAACAATGGTGGATATCGTGAGATTCGGCGACTCCGTGGAATTTTACATCCAGCGACCACAGTGATACACCTAGTAAAGAAGCAAACGAGCTTGTCGGCATCTAGACCCGGCGGTCAGCCAGCCAACCAACCCAGGGTTCAGCATCACACCCACAGCATCCATCCTAAGCACCTTGGTGCCCCGAAGGTCCAACCATCCCCATCCAGCTGATTGCGCCTCCTGCGGTGATGCCGGCCAGAGTGACACGTCAAGGCAGCCACTAAGCACAACACTGCTACACGGCGAGAAATTGAGAATCGCATACCTTATGATGTTGAATGGATCGAATTCCGAAGAAATCCCGTCTGGTGGAGGGAAAAGGTGACTAAGTAAGGGGTAGACTCAGCTTAATCTACTTCAGTCTATTGGGGCGATCAGTCAGATATTATATTAATCTACTAGCTACGGTAGTCTGACCCATTTATGGGACAGTGCTAGCATTTGTGCCATGCTGGACTGAAGGCTACATTCTGACTTGTGCGTCTGACTGTGGAGGCAGTGTTTTGGGGTTGCATAGATAGTGCTGGTCCAGCAGTAGCGTTGAAACGGCGATGGTTTAGCGTCGTCGCGAAGTTTTGCTTCTTTTGATGGGGAAGAATGTGACAGGATCCGAGATGGAAATAGCTAATAGTTACGGAAGTATAGCATCATTGTGGTGTATTTGATACGTGAGTAGTATTGTATGTCTATTCGTAGGGTACTTCTGATATATCCTATTGTCTACAGCGCATGTACTCCGTACTGTAGTACTAGGTTGCATTCCTTTTGATGATCGATCGCGGATACTCACTACTATGGGTTTGTGAAAACAGCATAATGCTTTTAGTAGGATTTATTGCTTTTTCTAGACAAAGTTGCTGGATCTTCAGATCAGGTTGGGGGATTAGCCGAGCATGACGACGATGCATCCATTGTATTCTGAGGTGGAGATATATATTCAAAATGGGTATACGGGGACTCCGAAATGTTGATCGCACCCATGATCACACCCATGTTCTTTCCAAATACGGGGTATTACTGACAAACAATAATCTTCTACAATAGGCGTAGTTTGAACCTTTGCCTCACTATGGAATTCTAGTAACACCTTTCTACAATCTTCTTCAAGTGAAGTAGATAGATAGTGTGTGATAGTTTAGAGGGCGGGTGGGTTGGAATGCTGAATCCATACTTGCCGTGACTGCTGCCGGGCACTCCAGTGCTAGCAAATACCACGCGAGACCTCCATTTCCATCTGCGTTCTGTCTGCATCTGCATTCTGTCTGCACTGGCTGCCGCAGCAGTCACTCGACAGGATCTTTGTGTAACCTGACTCTACTAATTGACAGTTGACACATTCTATGCAGAACACCACCCATCAAATTAATCTAATGTGGTTGCATACAATTGATGGTTTCAATGAAATCATCGACCACACCCAATTCTTGCAAACTGGGTATGTCCTGTCTGTCTGCCTGCAAAACCACAGCAGTACTCGAGAGTACCTCCCACAGTAGCCACGAGCATGGCATCCTCCTGTTCAGCCGGAGTTTTGCGAGTGGGGTAGCTGAGTTGAGTTAATGATTGAATCTTGTTCGAGCACTGGAGCATCTGCAAGTAAGTGGACCCCTTGCTGTTGGTGGTATCCCGTCCGTAGGTAGGGAATGATAGACGACGCAGACCCGAGATGAGTTGGGCGCTTTGCTGTAGCTAGCAGGAGAGATTTCAGTTCTTCCGACATGATCGACATCAAGGACATGGTGAGTGCCAGAGTACTGGGAACAGAGTGTGGCAAGAAAATACTGTATAGTGTATACCCCATCCTGCGCTCATAAAAAGATCATCTCCACTTTGAAAGTTGGATGAACATGCGGACAGGACAGGCTGGGCCTGTCAGGGTCAGTGTTGGTTCCCGCATTACTGGAACCATTCGGACGCTAGACTGCAACAGGCACGACGAGGATCGATCGCTTCCGCCAGGGATGGATCCCGTGCTTTCGTTCCTTGGTCCGTCCTCGGTCGCTTCGCCATGACGATTCGAACATCTCTCCCCTCTTGACAGAACAAGGCACGAACTATGGAGTAAACTTTAGGTCACAAATCCACCACTTGGCAGCTTTCAGGTGCCTGCCAGGTGCCTGCCACCCTTTGATGGTCTTGCAATATTCCCCTTCGGTCAATTCCGTCCGCTTTTCACCCCGAGACACCGGCAATGGCGCCGTGTCCCTTACCGATAACTGGATCGAGCCTTCTCGCTGAACCGTCACGTGGGAGCCAAAATTATCCACCCGCCGCGGATTGCAAGCCATCGTGAATCTCCGATCTCTCTTTCCAGCTGAATGACGAGGTTCTTCCGTCCATCCATACCGACCCACCCGCCATGCCTCCTGGCTGAATCAGATCTGCTTATTGCCCCGAGATCCCACGGGCTCCATGAAACTAATGTATCCCTCTTGATCCGGCTAATCATGACTCCTGCCTGCAATTTTCGGGGTTCCATCCTGGTGCGTCGGGGACTACGCGGCCTGTACATTGGCCAAATCAGGAACGTCAATCCCAACTTGGTCAGGATCAGACGCTTCCTACACTCTCCTGAGCTAAAACAGCTCTGTTTGGTCATCAACCCAAAATTACATACAGGTTCTGCACTGGCTGCTGCGGAGGTTCCGGATCGTGCAACCCACCGCGCTAAGCGGGCCGGGGCGGTTCCTCAGCCGGGAGTCTGTGTGTGCTTGCCAACCATGGATCTCCCAGTCGTCCAGCGCACGGCAATGGTGCTAACACTGGTTTCTGATGGAGGACCGGATCGTGTATCAACATAGTTACTCAGCTAGACAGGAAACCTAAGCAAATGTATTTACCGGCTCAGTTTGATGATTAAACCGATTGTCTGTCCGAGGTAGGCAACCATCTATCCCGTCTTCAGCCCGGTGGAACCCTCTCTGCCTGCTGAGTAGCCGAACTAATTCTAACATACAGAATACTGGCATGGTATCGACTTTACATACCACGATGATCACTTCGAGTCCTGCCAGCTGAGAAGGATTCATCCAATCCGCGTCCGTCCCCTCGATCGGCAGTTCGTCAGGACGATGCGGGTTTGCCCACTATCCGACATTCGTTCGTTGCCATTGGCCCCAATCGGAGAGTTGGGCCCATCCAGCCCCCTCCGCCCCAGTCGGGAGATCACGTCCTCTCTCTACCCCTCAGGCAGCCACAGCTGAACTCTTGCCCTTGCAAGGATCATAGCTGTTCAATAGACTATGCAGCCAGAAAGGGTAACTAGCACAAGGAGGAGCTCAGCTCTAGTCCAGCGGAGACTCCGAGTTGCTAGTCAAAGTAGCTGGAAACGGCCGCCACGAGCAATTCACGAGACCCAATGTGACCTCTATTCGCCTGCCCCTGCCGCTGCTCGTGGGTGTGGGCACCATACGGGATATGGCCCGTGTTGAATGACAGAAAGTCCCGGGACGCCGGTGCTAATGTGGAGAGGGACATTGCACTCGTCCAGACTGGCCTGTGTTGCTCCACTGCCCATCCCGTCCGCATGGTCAAGAAATGGGACAGTAGTCGATATGCAGTAGGCTGGGATGCACTGCGCAGAGGGTTCACCTTCCTTTCTGATACGCTCATCGTGTCATCACGAAGCAGTTCCCCCTCCATCTCCCTTTGCAGGTGCCCGGCGGCGAATACCCTGCATTCGTGATGTCAATTTCATGGAGTCCAAACTTTGATCGTCAGAGGGGATGCAAAGAGTCAAAGACATGGGTTTTGCAACCCCATTAACAGTAGTCTCTCTATTGGTCCCCTCCGAAAGAAACTTTGATTTGGAATTCTCAGCCGTTCTGGCGGTGCTGAGAGGCCAAAGATACAGAGGGACCCATCGGGATCAGACTCTTCTCAGCCACGCTATGCTGCAAGAGGTATCATCGTGGATGGGGGGTTAAGCTTGCCACTATTGCTTGCTCATGAATCGTGCTCACACGCCAGCCCACCTCATTGCATCAGCCCCCGGTAACCCAATCCAGCCCCCTGTCTAGGGTTTTTGTCTTTGCTTTTCCTCCTTATTTAAGTGATCTTTCTTCCCACAGAGAACGGTCTTCCTCTCCCTCAGACTGATACGAGGATTAACCTCTTAATCAAAGCCTTTGTTCTTCCATGTGTTAGGTTGCCGTTTTGCGTCGCTATTTTTCTTGTATAGTGAGTTGTTGCCGCTGCATCTCCGGAGAGACCTCTGCTGAGCCTGACCTTCCTCCACGGCCTACAGTCACCCCCTCCAGATACCCCAAGCAGTCGCCACAACTCACTCGCACTCCTTCTCCCGTGAAGAAAACACCACCTTCGAGGCCCACAGAAACACCAGATCTTGCTGATACTCAAACAATCACAATGGCTCCATCTATCCTGTCCCCCGTCCCTAGCAGCTTTGCTTCCCCCCTCTCCCCCAAGATGCCCAGACGTATCTCGGGATTCGCGGAGAGTGATACAATGTCCAACAATGGCATGTCTCGCTCAATTACTTCCAGGAGGGTGTCGTCTCGCAGACTCGACCCTCAGGAGACGGAATTCTCCAGGAAGCTATCTATCCTTCAGCGCGAGACCGGCGATGAGCTGGGCTTGACCCTTTCGGGTGACTTATATGAGAGGGTCCTGTCCTGGATTCAGGAAGAGCGTATGACACTTGTGCCCCCCGACGGCAGCAACTATGACAAGGTCCTCGGCTGGGCGCAGCTCTTTGTTACGAGACTCCGGTCCTTCGAAGAGGCTATTGAGGGCTTCACCAACGTCAGCGGTCTTGCCTTCCAGATGGCTTACGGATACTGCCTTCGCCTTCTCAAGGTATGCTCGCCTGATCCGAACACAAGGATCACGCTAATGGTCGTTCATTCTAGCTCGGTGACGAGAATGCCCCCGCTTTGATGACATCATTTGGCTTTTTCTACAGCAACTCCACAGCCCTCGGAAACCTTCTCGAGCGGACAGGGCTTTTCAGTGTGAGTAGTGATATCCGCCGGCAGCTGGTCCAGGCACTGGAGGACTTGGTGCACTTGATCGCCAGTGTGGCCATGCGCTTCCATACAGCCGTTTCCCGCCTAGGGGATGAGTGGGAGTACATCAACATCTACGAGGCTTTCCCGGAGCAAATTCATAAATTTCGCCGTGCTTGCGAAGAGATTAGCGAGTCCATGTGGAAGCACCAGCTTGTGAAGGAACGCGGTGATGAGACCAAAGGCAAGCTTCCTTCCCTCTTTCTGATGTCAAAATATTAACTGACATTGCCCGAACCACCAGTCGCCGATGTTAGGGCTGTCAGATCCTGGCTCAGCCCCGAGGACCGTGTCCTCTCCAACGTTGCCGAAACCGTCTCACACCTTGCCCATGACCGCGAGGAGAATACCTGCCGCTGGGTCAAGCAGGCTCTATTTGACTTCCTAACAAGTGAAGACAAGGTCCTGTCCATCGTGGGCAAGCCAGGCTCCGGTAAAACCGTTCTGGCATCTGTTCTTGTTGACAATCTGCAACACGCGATCCGCGGAGTCCCCTACAAGACTCTGTTTGTCCCCATTAGTAAGTCCAATGAGAGGTTGGTCTTTCTGATCCAAACTAACATAAGGTAGATGCTCGTCTTCCTGCCGGGACTAGGCCCCGGGCTATCGTCAAGGCCATTCTGTCGCAGCTATTCGAGAAGCGCATTGGAAACGTCGAGCTGCTCCAAATTCTGACTGATGCCTTCCAACGCAGCAAAAAGGCTACGAACGATAATGATTACGATAACATCCTCTGGAATGCTTTGGAGAATGCATTGGGTGCCGCACTTCAAGGTGCTAAGGACCTGGTCATTGTTGTCGATGGTATTGACGAGGCTTCCTGCGGTGAATCCGTACTGCTACAGAAGCTGAGCGCTGCCACAATGAAGGGCACAAACGTGAAGTTGATCGCCTTGGGTGCCGAGACGCCGGCTAAGACATCAGGCCATCACACTGTGCCGGTCACGGATGAGCGAATCTTCGATGACATTTCTACCGTTGTGCGGAGCCAGTTCCTTAAGGACAGGGAGAGCGTGATCTTCCCTGAGCTTGATGACATTGAGCAGGAGGCAATTGTGGATCGCATCACCGAAGCCTCAAAGGGCTCATTCCTGTGGGCCAAGCTTGCCTCGAAGCGCGTTCGCAGCGCGGATAATGCCGATAACCTGAACAAGGCGGTGGATGATGTCGTGAACGCTAAGATGACCATCACCAACCTCGTCCTCGAAACGGTGCAGCATAAGGGCGTAACCGATGAGGCTCGCCTGATGTTGCTGTGGCTCGCAACTGCTGACCGCCCTCTTCTGTTTAAGGAATTGCAGACTCTGGCCTCTATCCAGATTGACAAATTGGCAATTGCCGAGGGCTACCAGGTCGAACCACGCAAGGTCCTTAGGCCTGTCAAATCTTTGGTATTTTTCCAGGACGGGCAGGTCTACCTTCGTCACGGTCTCATTCGCGAAGCAGTCTTGGAGATCTTCTCCAAAGGCAAATTGATCCCCAACGTCAAGGACCGTCACGCCGACTTTGTGACTAGGTTGTTGATCTATATCAAGTCGTACGTGACTGAGCCGCAGGGCAAGGAGCCCTCTCTCTCCCCTCTTATCGGCCACGAAACGGATTCGCTGGTCAGCAGGTACCCTCTGCTTGAATTTGCGGTTCAATACTGGGTGTCTCATCTGAGACAAACGACCGTCTTTGTCAACCAGGGTGAGACAGGTGCCGCGAAGGAGTTTGCCAAGGTGCTGCCGACTTCGATTACCGTTCTCCTGCTTCAGAGGGCTCTCTGGGCGAACAGGCCCACTCCTGAGCTGTTGAGCTACCAGACCACGGTGACTACTATTTGCCGCCAGATTCTGAACCCCAAGGATAGGGTAACTCTTCAATCCATCATCAACCTCGCGCTATTTTTCCGCGACGTTGAATATATTCCGGAGGCGACGCCCCTGTTGTTCGAGGCTACCCGCCTGAGCCGCGAACTGCTGGTCAACAGCCCGTCTTTCACGGCACAATTGGCCAACATCTTCCTCGAGCTGACCGTGAGTCGTGTTACGGAGAGCAAGACGGAGATTATGACCATGCGCGAAGAGACTCTTAATCTCCTTGTTACTTGCTACACAAAGCTGTACGGCGAATCCCACAAGATGGTCATCTCCACCCGGGAGCAGTTGGTCAAGCACTATCAAACAATTAAGGACTTCCATAGGGCCGAGGAGATCAGCAAACACATCAAGATCCTCACTGTCGGAGAGCAGAGCATTGAGTCACGTGAATACCATGGTGACTGGGGAGTGCGCGTCAGGGGACATCGCGGCAAGGTTGTCCAGACCAGAATCAACGACTTCTTGGAGATTGAAGAACATGACCTTCTGATTGAACGGTCCGAGTCCTTCGACTTTGAAGCCATGATCAAGGAGGCCGAGCAGTATACTGCGCAGGGCAAGTTTGACCTCGCGGAGCGCATCTACGTCGAAATCTGGCAGCGCGTGAACAAGGAATGCCGCACCAACATGACCGCCTTGTGGGAAGAGAGGAAGCTGGCGTCTGTTCTTGCTTACTCCCATTTCTTGAAGTCTCAGAAGAAAGAATACCAGGCCGCTTCCATTCTGTCCAGTGCTTGGCAGGAGCATGAGCAGACTAGTCTTACCATCTCTGATACCTCGGTCTCTTACTTCCAGGAAATCGCAAAGATGATGAAGGTGGTCGGCATTTCCACCTTGGCTCTGACCGTCTTCAAGCACTGCTCTGAATACTACAAGAGCACAAACCGCACCCAGACGTCGAGCTTCAAAGAGGTACAGCAGAGCATCGAGTCCACATCGAAGGAGGTCATGCAGTCCTTCAGTTCTGAAACGGTCATGTCCGAGACCACGGTTGAGGAAATGGTTTACGAGGCATCGAGCTCCATTACCACCATGTCTCAGATGTCGTTCACTGCGACGACAGAGCTTTATGCTCAATATGTTGAACAGCACCGCTGGCAAGCCGCCACTCGGCTGATCAAGAAGGTCCTCCACGGTGTTTGGCCTGCACTTTTCGCACCGAACTTGCAAGATGTCACCCTTCCATCCAAGCATGTAGAGAGCTGCATAGACCTTGCCGAGCGTCTCAGCAAGTGCTACTACTCCCGTCGTCGTTTGAGCAAGGAGGAAGATATCCGCGTCCGTATCTACCGCGCGTTGCGGGGTGGTCGCAAGGTCAACGACAAGCTCAGGCAACATAACACGGATGAGCTGCTTCGTTTGCTGAAGCGCAACTCTCAGACTGACAAGATCATTAACCTTCACCAGGAGTTGCTGAACGACTACGTCGGCCACTACGGCCCGGGCGATGCAATTGTGATCAAGACCCTGTGGACTTTGGCCGAGCTGACGCACCCTCGCCCCATCTTTGTTGATTACTACCTGCAGATCGTTCGCACTCTGAACAAGGACTCTCCTACTTGCCATCCCGAGGCATTCCAACCACTGGTCATTGTCGCGACTGAGCTGTGGAATCAAGGCCGGTACTCCGATGCAGTGCAGCACTTCAAGATCCTATTCACCTCCTTCATCAGCAACCCCAAGCTCAGCCCCAAGTTCCAGGACCAGACGTTCGTGCAGACAGTCTTTAACCGGTACACTCACTGCTTGCGCAGCGTCCGCACTGAGTTTACTGCCCTGCACCAGGTCACTGTTGAATACCAGACCAAGGTTAAGGCAGTGTTCGGTGTTACTGCTACCATCAGCCTGCAAGCCTCTCTGACCCTCGCAAAGCTGTGCCAGGAATCCAAGTCGTATGAGGTCCAGGCCATCAGCATCTACGAAGAGCTGCTCGCGACAAAGTCTCAAGACATCGACCTTGGAGAGATTTCCAATACCCTGGACGCTATCTATGAAGAGCAGGCAGCGCTCGTGACGGAGAATGCGGAATCTGTGACTACGCAGCAGGCTGAACGCGCTCTGAAGGTTTTGAAGAAGCGCACATCGACCGTACGGAAAACCCACGGTTGGGCCCACGAGGAATCTCTCACCCGGATGAAGCAGATGATCTCTTTCCACGCCGAACGCAAGGAAACTGAGATTGTATTGAGCGAGCTCAAGCAAGCGACTGTGGAAATTTTGAAGTCTGAGACTTCTACGACCCGGCTGATTGCCGCTGCCTCCACTATCGCGTCCAGCTACATTGCGTCCAACCAGATCCAGAAGGCGACCGAGCTTACTCAAGAGATCTACCGTCAGATTGTCATGAAGGATACCTCAAACGTCAAGTCCGTGCAGTTCGACCTTGCTTCGAAGGAGCGTCAGAGCCTAAGTTTCCTGGCACAGCTTGAGTACAGTCTGCGCCGCAGCACATCGGTTACGATCACTGAGATCCTTGCCGCTCTGACGACCGAATATGTTTACTTCGAAGAATTCAGAAGCCTGACCAAGTCCAAGACGAGCTCCATTCACACTGTCTCTGTGTCCACCGCGCGCCTGTACCACTTCCTGCTGTCCAACAACCGTCAGACCGCTGCGGCCCGCGTTTTTGATGAATTCGTGGACTACTTCGTCGCTACCGAGGGCAAGCGGGTGAAGCTGACCGAGCCTGCGCAGGTACGCATCTTCGCTGAGACCATCCTGCGTCACTTCAGCACCCACCGCTCGGATGACTTCATCCGTTCCATCGGTATCACTAGCAACGACTACGTGGACCAGCTGCTGAAGAGCCAGAGATGGGGCAGCGCTTGCGACCTTGCCCTTGCCTCGTTCCACTACATCAAGTCCCACCAGGAGGTCTACCGCTCTGTCGGGATCGTCAAGTTCATCTTCGCTCTTGGTATGACTATTGCGGGTCGTGACCTTGCCGCTCACCCTGATGAAGCCTCTCGCAAGAAGATGCTGGGCGTCTCTTCCGTTATCATCAAGGAAGCGCTCGCCGTCATCAAGGGTCTGAAGCTCGACATGGGCGGCGTCAACTTTGAGCAGCTCAGTAAGTTGATTGGATTGCTGGGAGACCTGAAGGACTATGGCAACCTGGCATGGCTCCTCACCATTCTGTGGGACAGCCGTGAGGCGCACCGCAACTGGCCATCCTACACCCTGTCTCTCGGCCACCGTCTCATCATCGCTCGCTTCCAGATTGGCAAGTACAAGGACGCTATTCGTCTGGCCGAGGACATCACTTACAATTGCCGCCGCGTGCACGGACCTCGTCACCCCAGCACTTTGGAGATGTCGACTCTGCTGACGCAGCTGTACACTAAGGTGGCTACCAGCAACCAGAACCACAAGGAGCTGGCCAACCGCTACTACAAGAAGTGCGCCCAGGTGCACGAGAGCATTCTTCGTGCCTTCAGCGACCCCTACTATGCTGACTACGAGGACAACCTCGAGGCCAGTCTGAGCATCGATGGCTCCATGAACGGCGATGCACAGGACAGCACCCCCGACACTGTTCCCGAGGCCCAGCGTGTTCGCCAGCACCTGCAGCTCTTCAAGCTGGCCGTTGAGCGTCTGGGTGACTGGCCCGGCGACTACCAGGACTACGTGCGTATGAACCGTGATGTGTTCGCAGCATACCTCGGGGACCTGAAAGGAGTTGAAGGAGTCGAGAAGTGGAACCTGAAGGCGTTTGGCTCTGGCAAAGCTTCGAGCAACGACGATGTGTTGAACCTGGACTTGCAGTCTTGGGATATTATTGATACCCAGGGTAGCCCTGTTGTTTAGCCAGAGGAGGAATTGTAATGATCATGTTTGCATGGTATATTTGATGATTGGTTCATGTTGTGATTTTCCTGTTTTGGATTTACTTGGCTTTGGTTGATTCCCTCTATTAGTTTGCTTTTTCACTTACTTGCCTGACACCTAATTGACTGCTTGTGCGACGCTTAATATGGTTCCTGCGTAGTGTGTAACATCTGTAAATGCATCTTGTAGGCATAAATAGGGCGTATGTGAATGAAGATGGAGGTTTTTAGAAGGAGGATATGATCGAAGATATAGTATTAATTCATATGAGTGGTCGTAAACATATACTGGGTTTGAATTATGTGTTAACTACCTAGTACGTGAATTCTTCTTTCAAGCAACACGCATCCTATCGCTGCTCTTCATCAGCATGTCCCTCGGGGCGACCTTCATAGTGACTCTGTGGCAGATGGTTCAACTCATCCTCTTGACGATCGAGCTTATAGTTCGTCAACCAGAATCCTGCAGCGCCTACAAAGGCCAGAATCGCTACGACAGCATAATTCCACACCAGGAGCGGGTCATTCGATAATCCCACGAGTGCTTGTCCGATGGCGGACGAGAATGCGTTCATGAACAAAGCCACGGCTTGCACGAGGGAGCGCATGTTGCGCGGTGCTTTGGTGAAGGCGTATTCAAGTGAGGTTACGGATGCGAAGATCTCGGAAATCCCGCCTAGGATGTAGACCAACGCTTGGACCCAAACGGAAATGGGCGAGTGCGAGTTGTATTCATCCAAGCAGTAGTTGGCTTGCTTTCCGCATTCGCCTTTCTGGTAAATGTAGTATTGGGTGACGGTGGCGGCGATCATGGATAAACCGGCGGCGATGAATCCAGCTGTGATGCGCTTGAGAGGGGTGAATTGAATGCCGACCTTGCGGAGGAATGGGTATACTAGCTGGTCCATGATGGGGATGAAGATGATGAGTGAGAGGGGGTTGAGGTTGTTGATGATGTCGTTGGGGACTCCACCTAGACGCATGGTGGCCGCCTGAGAGGTCAGGTTGTTTAACATTTGGTTGTAGGCCAGCCCTGGATTGTTAGCATGAGCTGCAAAGAGAGACCAGGGGATGATGAACGTACAATACAAAGGATACCACAGAAACACCTTGCATGCTTTCAGACCACGAGCTACCTCATCTACCCATTCATCATCGAAGGTCATCCATTGGGGACGACTGGCACCCAAAGCACTGGGTTTGACCGAATCCCAAAAGGGGGTAGGGTTCTTTGTGAACCTAAGATGTATTAGAACAAGGTTGAGTGTGTATAGGGAGACACTTACATCTTTGCAGGATTCAGCGACCAGCGCCCCTCCATAGCCAGCTTCCACAGCCTGAAAGCCTGCAGGTACACAGACCCAGTTGGCTTAACCAGATAGTATTTGTTGCGGCAGATGAACAACACTGTAGGGCAGAAAGTGAACATGATGGTGGGCAGGAGATATGAGAGCCAAAAGCCAACGTAGCGCTCCGCATACACCATGCTAACTTGTCCTAGGATCGAGCCGATGTTAATCATCATGTAGAAATACAGGTAGATGCGCGCAATGGTGGCAGCATGGTCGACAATGACGCGTTCTCCTGAGGGGAGGGTCTTGATGTACGGCCTGCTCTCCCGATATTGCTCCGCGATCAATGGTGAGATATTTGATCTAATCCAGTCAGATAATGGCCACAATGGAAGTGATAACGAGCTAACTTGAAACCACCTGTTCCCACTCCCATGATAACCAGACCGATTGAGAAGCAAGCAATTGCACCGTGTGGATTATTGATAACCGGCGGGATGGCTGAGATGACGAGGATTGTATGTCCCAGCAAAGCGACTCCGATCGAGAACATGATGGTGCGGAAGCGACCCCAGTACTGGTCGGCCATGAAGGCGCCCATGAGGGGCATAATATAAGACCAGAAAGAATTGACTGATGGTCAGCAGATGGTCATTCTGCATTTGTGGCAACTTACATAAGGTCAGTCCAGTGGAAGCTTGCTGTCCCATGCCCAAAGCACCGGGTACCAGATTGTCTAGACCATGAGTCGCACCGGTTGATGAACCTTCAGGAAGCGGACGTTGGATGAAGTTGACGACTGTCAATATTAGCAGGGAATAGAGCGGGGTAGTGACGGACGTACAAACTGCTGTAGTTCCATAGTAGGAAAAGCGCTCGCACAATTCCACAAAGGCTACAGTATAGGCTGTCCAGGGGATTTTGCCGGAAACGCGACGTAGAGTCCTCAGTTCATCCGGAGAAGGGAAGTCTTTCTGTAGAGCTGCGTCGTCTTCATATGCGGCCGACGAACTGAACCCACCTTTCTCAGCGGTTTCACGAACCACCTCGATCTCAGGTGAGGTGGCGGGACGTAGCTCAGCTGAGATTCGATCCCTCTTCTCGTCTGGATGCGCATCATGAGCAAAGGCTGCAGACTTCGCAATCTCTGCCACTTCAGCAGTGTCTGAGGGGTTCATGATGGGCGCAGCAGGGACAGACGCGCAGAGGGAAGAGGAAACGATAGAATGCGGCTGGGAGGGGTAGGAGCTCCAGGGGAATGGACGACTTTAAAATGGACAGGCCAAGGTTGGACAGCCGATCGGTTGTGCAGTGAAGGAGAACTCCCGTCTGAGCGCGAGGTGACCGACCATTATCGCTTGTTTTGTGCCACTTCCAATCATGGAAGGAAGTGAGTGCAAGCTGAGTTTGAGTGGAAGAGCCTATCGGCTGGCCGTCCTCGACACAGTCGGGGGAAGTGAGGGTTCCTCCACGCCATATGGTGCCAAGATTCTGCCTTATCGCCGGTTGTGCGACAAAGCGCAATTATTCAGGTCTCCTCAGTGACCCGGGCACTCGCTCGGTCATGTTTTCCGGGATGTCAGCCAACGAGGCCGAGGCATTTGTCTCAGCTCGAGCTGGGCACTCTCCCTAATGGCCACCGCGATAAGCCCGGCAGAACAAGCGGATTGGTGCGTGAAATTTGGAGTGGCTTGGCAGGTCTTGGGACAGGAAGCTGTTAATGTGGCACTGGCGGAATGTTGGGCTTGGCTGGCAGGCTGGGGTGCAACCTCACGGCTTGGCTCGACCGGGGGCACCAATGATGACTTGAGGGAATTGACCCTGAACCAGTCCTCAAGATTAGGGTGTCAGGGTCATGATACCACCACGCGATCCTATCGGAGCAGCCCGACAGTCCCTTGCCTTGACTCATGGAGGGCCGTTGTTACACCATCTCGGACTTTAACCTCAAAGGAGCCAAAGAAGGAAAAAGTAAGAACGGGATCCCGACGGAAGATGCTAGTCATAAACGTGGACTTGTACCTGTTCCCGCCACTGTAGTTCTTAGTAACATCCTTCCATGAGATGATACGCTGGAGGGGTCGGCCAAGCGATCATGTGCCAGTGAAAATTTAATGCTGTCTAAGACAGCGTACACTCCCTACGTCTGCCATCTTTTGGTCACGCTGAGAAAGAATTGTTATTGTTGGTCTGACCGTACTAATCTTTAAACGGTCCAGAGGATGGAGACAAAAAATTGAAATGCAGAACATAAGCGAGATGAGGTAAAAAATATGGGGTAGCTCCTTGCTTCCCCGCATACCAACCGATGATCATTGCCGACCAGGGATGCTTTCTCAACCCAATCTGGCCTGTGGGGTGAGACACGTTCTAGACTATCCACAAAGTACTAGCAGTGTGCAACGAGCCTCAACGTGGAAATGTCTCCATCTCTGTTCGCACCTGATCACACCCCTCTCGGATTCTATGTAGCCGAAGCTCGATGCATCGTGAAGATCCCTCAACGGTCCGGACCTGCCATTTGACGTAGAACTGTCAGTACCTTGTAGAGGAGTGTATAATTATCCAGCCCATTAGCGATCGGATTAATGAAGTGGGTGAATTAGTCTGTAATGTAGTGCATATGGGGTGACATGTAGATAAGCATTGAGGCAATTCACATTCTATGCATGTCCATTCAAACTATTCAATGTATACCAATCGCTATTCCTTGCTCTGATGAAGTTTCGTCACTAGATCATTCTCCAGCTCTATAAAATCATCCACCGGCCCTCCTCCATTCTTATTTCGTATTCTTCCCCACTACGAGTGTCTAGAAAGATGAAAGCAATCACATATGGATGCTCTGATATTGATATTAAAATTCAACACCGAGATTAGAGAATCTATTCATTGTCGTTAGTCAAAGGACAAATATATGATATATACGTTTAGACTATAAGGACTATCCACACTTATCCAAGAACGACGCTTTTTACAATGCTAAGAAATACCATGGTTGAATATACCACACTCTCTGGCAGACACGCCATCTGAAGTGATGCGGTATACCGTTCAGTACATTTAACCATGTCGCATCGGGTACTCTGTGCAATAAATTAAGAAATCTCTATTTAGCCTCCATGGCTATGGATTAGATATAACACGACAAATAGCAACCTATAGACAATGTGCATCTGACTACCAAGTCCCAACGGCCAGTTATCTTGCTTATAAGCTTGAAATTATACGAAAGATTTTCCCTTGTTTACTCGATGGTGGCGTAGCAAACGAATGATAGGAAATCGAGACATGAAAAGATATGGGCGAAGACAAACCGATATATTCCTAGCATACGGTCAAGGATGAACGTCCCTTGTGTGGACACTAATAAGCACAACAGTACGATAATGTTGGGTCAGAGAACGCATCGTCAGTTCGGTCGATGTGTCTCTCATTGACCTCTGGCGCAGACACCGAGAACATACACAGGAGTATGAGCTCATAATGATTTCTAATATGGAATTCTATATCCGATACCACTTGAGTTGCACAACGCTACAGAGCACCCACAGTTAGCTGGTGGAATCGAATGTTTGTTGCACTGATGATATTGTTTGAGGTTGTGGCGGAATAAGAAGCAACCCTGGAATGATTGATTGGGAACCTATTTATTCTCTAACCTTTATTTCGCTTGGATATACTGCATTTGCTGGTCCTGGGAAATACATAAAGAACTTCTTCCATGATAGGGTTGGATCAATCGTCACATAACTAAAAGCAACTAATTACAAGAAAATGGCATAATATGCTATCTACATCGATCAATCCAATGGTATAACAGGTATCACATCATAATCCAAAGAGAGTAAACAAACCAACACCCATGGCAACAAATGCAGAAAGCCAAGTATACGAAACATCAACAATTCTCGACGCCGCGCTACTCGACCCGCCACAACATTTACCATTGTATGTAACGTTGTTCATTTGAGCTGCGACTTCGAAAACGGACCCCTGAAAGTTGCCGTCGTTGTAGTAATCGACGAGGAGGAAGTTGGGCGGACGGTCCCATTTTGCTATTATTAATAAACATTAGCATGTTACTCTTTCTTGCGTGTGCTAAGCTGGCGGTGTTGACTCACCTCGGCAATTGTTCGCCATCAGTCCTAAACTCCCATATCCCGACACTGCGTTCGTCTCATTGATCTGAGCGGAATCCGGCACCAGAATATCGATCCCCTCAAACACAATCTCAAGATTTAGATTATGGTTGATCATATACATCCGCTCCTCAGCCTGCGCAGCTGTAATTCCAGGGGGCCGCTGCACCGTGCAAGGGAAGGAGGTATTCAGCGGCGAGAACGGCGTCTCCCACATTTGCGTGAACTCGTCCAGAATGTACGGAATAGCAGTCTGATTGGCCTGATAGTCCATGAAGACGACAGCGCGTTTGCCGCCCAAAATCATCTCCGATAGTGTAGGCCAGTCGTCCAAACTCATGGGGATTTTCCACGGCTCGTAGACGTAGTCGACGAGACCGGAATTCTCGATGGGAGCGGTGAAGTTCCAGGGGGAAACGTAATCGGAGTTAACGATCAGGATAGTGACGACGTCGTATGGGTTGTCCTTTATCCAGTCGGTCACAGTTGTAAGGTAGTCTTCTAGGGTACCCATATTCAGGAGGTCGCAGGAGGTGTGGCAGAGGTAGATGTCATCTTCGTAGTAGTGGGCTTCGAAGGATACTGCGCTGATATTAGAAATGGAGTGCCAATGTTGAAGAGTTGACTTACGCATGCGCACTCCGTCCTCAAGCTGAGTCTTCACCTTGTACATCTGATTTGCTGCAATATTGTTCTTCTTCACGAAGGGACTGTTGTGTGCTGTGACCATGGTAATATTCGAGTATTGTCGGCTGCAGAACTCGGTGTAGCCATTGCAAGGCTGCGAGTTGGCTGGCGTGGTCGCAGTGGACGTCGCAGTGCTACTAGAGTTTCGCGTGCCGGTGACGACGACATTTGTATCCGTAGTTGTGGTGGCAGTGGTGGTGCCATTAGTAGAAATGGTTGTATTGGCCGCGGTGGTGGTGGTGAAGGTCGTTTGAGAGACGCTATCCCCGACCGTAATCGTAGTTGTGTAGCTGAGATAACTGCCGGTAGGAACAGCGACGGCAGTTTCGGTGGTCACGACGCTGAAAGAATCACTGCCGGTTCCTGAATGAGTGGACGATGCAGATGCTGTAGAGTCATCGTCAGTGATGGTGGTGACTTCGGCTTCCCTCGTGCTTGTTGTGCTCTTGGCGCCCACGTGGATTCCCCGCAGCAGCAGGAGAATCCAAAGATATGCGACCGCGAGCATCGTGATAGTGAAGGGTGCGCGGATAAGAAAATCGGATCAACCCTCAAACATTGCGGCCTCACGAGATTTTATTTAAAGATCTTCCTTGCCACTGAGGCTGTCTCGGAGCCGATCTCTTGGCCAATCCACGGCTTGCGCATCCCCAGATCACGGAGAGTCCAAAAGTGAGTCTCCGGGTGACGTCGGCGGTGCTGGGCAAAAAAAGCTTGGCTGGCTTGGTTTTTTCTTATTCTTGCTCGCAGCACAAATCCATTCCCAGCATTTGCGAGTCATTTGCAATCGCTGGCAGTCTTTCCACGTGTCTGACATCATCCGAATCACTTAACCCGAATCGTTATTAGCCTCTATGCCTGGCTTCATATATTCAGCGTGGTGAGGGGACCTGGCTGCGAATCTTTCTGCCTAGGGGATGTGGTCCATGGTTAGTCCGCGTTTGCTGCAGAGTCTTTTTCCGGTGGGACCAACCGCCAATCCTTCTTTGCGCAATGCGAGGCTGACAGAAGGAAGCATGGTAATGATGCGAACTAGTTAGGTATTGTTCTATACTGGCGTAAATTAAGTTCCAATAATTGATAATGTCAAGTGACTCGCTGTGCTGCTAAGCCACCCGTCATCACTGTGCGACACGTTCAGGATACAGCAATGCTGGAAGGCGTGGTGTGGCACCCATCGGCGATCGGTTGTGCCAAGTCAACTGGTGCAAATAATCATCTACTCCTGACTTCCGGCCCCATCCCTTCGCGCCTGGACACGACACATCGCTTTCGTAACGCTTGCCAACGGCGAAGTCGTTTCATGAATCAAATGTGCTGCAAGTGGCGTCCAATTACTGTCCCAGGTACTATCACATCTATGCGCCGGGAATAAAAAGAAGCCAATGGCGTCACGAAGCACCTATCGCATCCTGATGCTAAGCCACACCTGAAGGAGACGACAGGTCAAATGCGTCCCGGACAACCCGGCTGAAGATGAAGCCGTGAAAGTCAGGCAGCTGGATTACTGAGGGTCCAATTACGAGGGCGTCGCTTCGAGAATACCATATTATCGCCCCAATCGCAGGTGGGTCAGCTCGACGGCGGTTCGTCCCTTGTGGCCCCTGGCGAAGTAGCTTCATTTGAGAGCTCCTTTTAAGGGGAAATGCCCCCTACCCGTATAGTCCCTTCTCCTGATACCTACACGTCCTGTACTTGTGAGACAAAGACACAAAATGTTCGGCAGTGGCTTAATGTCGTGGCTGAGGCCCTCCGAGGCCGTGCCCGAAAGCAAATGGAACCCTGAGACCCTGACGATGGAGCAGCCTGCTAGCCCGTCCGGTCCCTCCATGGAGCACGTTGTCACTGAGCAACCGGTATGCGAAGTCATTCGTAAGGTCAGCCAAGGTACTAACAAGAACAGCGCACTGGAGAGACCATGCAGCTGCAGATCCGCGGTGGTGGTGAAGGAGAAGTCTGCTGTGGAATGTAAGTCTTCTGCGTCCAATGAGGGGAGGGTGCTAACTAGTTTAGTTGTGCTGGTGTCTGCTGCTTTGAATGCTGCGAATGCTGCTGCGATTGTTGCGGCGACGACGGGCCGGATGGTCCTCCCCCTCCTCCCGGCCCGCCCGGACCTCCATGAGTGAACAATGGATAGACTCGGAGAACGTTGGTTCGCATAGGAATCGGGTCATATGGTTAAGAGTTGGACCAAGGAGTTCTGTGTGACAAACATATTGTCGGTCCGGGGTGACTGTTTCTCGCCCGATGTGAATAGTGATTATCAATGTATACCCTTTGTCAGCACTGACTGAATAAAAACTTACCTCTTGTTGCCTTGGTTCTATGTGAGGGTCATGAAGTTGTTGTGAAGTCATCCAGACCGGACTTGTACACGGGATGGGCCGATTTTGTATCCCAATCGACACCTTTCACCCATCCAAAGTGGGGTCGATGACAGTCACAATGCCAGTCAGCATCATCAGCTCAACAAACTTTGACCAGCAACGGAGACCAGTGGTCCGATACTTGAAGTAGATTTAAACCCGTGCAGGTTGAAATGGCTTCATCTTCGGTCTTAGTTTCCCAATCGAAGCTGGTCCAACGCCCAGACGCGGAGCGTGGGGGTGGGACCCCGGATTTTCCCCCACAAACTTGGCTGTGGTTGGCTCTTTTCCCTTAGCTTCCATCCTGTGCGCAGATACTATACCCTCAGAGGTCTCTACATCATGCTATCGAAGTTTGTTGTTCGGGTTTACTAACTAGCTGAATGATGTAGGTGCATGCCGTACGGTGAATCTGTCTAGATTTTTTGTATAGCCGGAAGCCGAAGGTACCCCGCGTTATGGCTATATAAGGCTCGTAAATTCCATGCTCTTGTAGATGGGACAACAACAACGGCGAATCGATATAGTCATGGTGCAGGTTGTCGCTTTTGGACTGCTCGGGCTAGCAGCTTCTGCCTTGAGCACTTATGCGCCATACTATGCGAACCTGACGTGGGAGCAACCGCGGACTCTGTCCAACTGGTCCAATCTTACCGTGGAGACACGCACAGGGACGTTCATTGGCATGCTGAATGACACTTACCCGGACGTTCGGCAGTTTCTGCGAGTCCCTTATGCCAAGGTAATGCCTTAATTGTGTGGATGTTGTACTGTTTCTGACATGACCAGCCTCCTGTTGGGGATTTGAGATGGCTTCCTCCTCATCGGCTTGATAACTCAACCAAGAAGTTCGATTCCACCTTCTACGGTCCAGGCAAGTGGGATTCCAGATAAGTATGGGACTGTGCAACTAACTCAAGATCAGCCTGTCCGCAGTATGTGTCGGGAGAGAGTGATTTCTGGAATGAATACGAACCGGAGAATCTGCTGCTCTCCGTCGGCGAAAGGCTCAACCAGGGATCCACGGCATGGTCCTCCTCGGAGGACTGCCTGTCTCTAGCAGTGTGGACTCCATCGTATGCTAATGAGACCTCCAAACTGCCAGTTGCGCTGTTTGTCACGGGAGGTGGTGGTATCACCGGGGGTATTAACATCCCGTCCCAGCTGCCCTCTGCTTGGGTATCGCGCTCTCAGGAGCATATCGTTGTTACTATCAACTATCGCGTTAATATTTTCGGCAGTAAGTATTTAGCTTTCGGCTGTGTAGATTGAGCTGACATGTATAGATCCCAAGTCGCGCGCATTGAATGAAACTTCGCTAACACTGATGGATGTGCGTGCTGCCGTGGAATGGGTATATGAGAACATTGGAGCGTTTGGTGGAAACCCTGAGAATATTATGGTCAGATTACAACTTCCCTCTCACATGACTGGAGCTAACAAGAAACAGCTTTGGGGACAGTCACAAGGTGCCCTGCTGACGCATCTGTACACCCTCGCATGGCCGGAAGAGCCTCTTGCCGCCAAGTTCGGCGTCATCTCCCAAGGAGCATCTGCCACACTCAACCTCTCTACCACGCCTGATGTGTACCAAGACTTTGACATCGTGGCCAAGGGACTAGGATGTAATTATGGTGATGATGCTGAGGCCGAGCTGGAGTGCATGCGCGGGATCTCCTGGGTCCAGATTGAGGAGTACATTAACCGCTACAATAGCTCTCCTTCTATCGCTTTCACGAACTATATCCGTATGTCCCAACCTAGCTTTTATGCCTATCTCTACTAACAACATCAGCCGATGAGCGATACATTTTCTCCGACGAAAGACAGCGATACCTTGAGCGCAAGGTTGCCCCGGGGCCGGAAATTCGATCTGACACGGCACGAGAATTCCCCAGCACAAACACGACTTCGGTAAATATTGAAGAGGGCGAATCAGACTGTCTGGCAGTAACTGATCTTGCGTTGCGTGCGTCGATTGGGCTCGAAACTTATCGCTACTACTGGGCTGGTATGTCCCAGACCTACTTCCCATACAGTTTATAGTGCTAACATAGACAGGCAACTTCTCCAATATCAGCCCCGTCCCGTGGCTAGGAGCATTCCACTGGACCGACCTGCTGATGATCTTCGGCACATACAACCTCGATGTCGGCGAGATCTCACAGTTGGAAGTGGACACATCTGCTACGATGCAAGACTACCTGCTTGCCTTCCTCAAGGACTCGTCAACTGTCAGCGAGACGGTCGGATGGCCCGTATACCTAGGCAACGAGAGCAACGGGGGCCTGATCCTGGAGTTCGGCAACGAGACAGCAGTGCGGACTGTCACAGGCGACTGGCTGGACGCGGGATGTTACAATTCATCTATCCCATTCAGAATCTGGGGGTAATCTATACACACTATCATCAGAGTATATACATTCATCACAAATCCAACACCACCTATATACATTCTTTCCCTAACCTGATCTACAACAACCCCCTCTCTTTCCTCGTCTCCTTAGCTTCCATCTCCCTCGCCTTCTCCCCATTCATCCTCGCACTCCCCTCCAACCCATAAAGCACATCCTTCGACATCCCCGGAATCACCATCTCAAACGTATCCTCCACCACCGCATACTGGAAATACCCACACCTCGCAATCGGCTTCGTCTTCTTCACATCCAAAATCCCATTCGTAAGCACCCCTTCATCAATATGCACCCCGACCACCCGTCCCACAACCACATCCACCGTCCCCATAGGTGGGTTTCCCGGCAACCTCATCGTAGAATGATACACGCACTCAAACCGCACCGGCGACTCCTTCACCATAGGCACCTCCACCGGAAGAACAGTAGACGGTTCAGCAGTTAGCCCTGCCTTCTCGAATTCATTCACTCCGTAGGGAAACTGTTGCGCCGTGATATTCATCGCTTCGCGCAGGTCCCAGGTCGCGAGGTTCCACACAAAGGAGCCGGTAGATTCGGCGTTCACGACGGTGTCCTTTCGGTCTCCGGTCACCGTTTGGTTGCTGCTGAAGAGAACGTAGGGTGGGTCGAAGGTAAGGTTTGTGAATTGGCTGTAGGGCGCGAGGTTGGGGGTTCCCGTTGGGGAAGTTGTGCTGATCCAGCCGATGGGGCGGGGGACGACGCATGCCTAAATTTGATTTTTGTTAGTATTCGATATGTGACTAGGGGAGATGAGATAGAAAGTTTGATGGAATTTATGGTGGTGCGGTGTGAGAGGTTATTGGTGATTGTGAGGGGAAAAGTTGCATATGCGGGGTAGATCATTGGAATGAATCAATGAAGTTGGAGTTGAAGTTGGGGAATCAAGTTACCTTGAATGGATCATGAGGCAGGCCGTGGTCGGTTTTGCCGGGTTGGTAGAACATTTTCTTTGATTTTTCTTGAAGATTGTTTCTTATCTGGTTTGGATTGCAGTTATGTTTTTGTAGTGCTTTGATTGCAAGGTGTGATCTAGTGGGCAATTGATATCATTTATAGTGACCCCCGGGAAGACGGCACGGCAAAGGAGCTGGTACTTTGTACGGCTGATAGGGCCTGACTCGGGTTCCGAGAATTGTGGGGGTGTAGTTTTGCTGGGGCTGGGGGGCGATGGGGGATCCCCGAGATGTCCGATTGCCGAGATCGGGTGCACATCATTGCTGTTCGCATTGGTATGGTAATAATTGAGTCCATAATGAGATTAGTGCTTGCGTGTATGTGGACAATTGTGTGTCTTAATGGGAAGAAGAGGTTGTTCAGTGTATGGAGACTGGTGGCGGCGGTCTGCTAAGTACGTTTTAGGAAAAGTCTACTACGAGAACACTGAATACTTCATGTAAAGCAATTGCATTTTAATCCAAACACATATTCATGTTCGAACGATCTAGTAGTAGTTCTCAGCGTCTACCCTTCCCCTTGGTATCGGTCAACGCCTGACTACTCAAAACCATGTCCAAGGGCGGCGGAGCCGTAAAGGCACACAGCCAATTAATATCAGTGTCCTCATTGTAACGCAACAAGAACTGCTGCAGGCCCTCCATATCTGTATTGAAATTGTAGATGATTGGACTGTGTGCATTCATACCTGCACGGACAAAAGTATCAACGAAAAGATACCAACTCTTGATATCCTCATCGCGATGGATCTTGAGGTATTCTCGCACAAACACCAGAGTATTGCTCTCAGAAGCAGGCCACTGCCAGAACTTCCAGTTACGGAAGTTTTCCAGGCCAGAAGACGAGCTCAAGAACTGATGGAGTTGCTCGAAGTCAGTGGCTAGTTCCAAGCCATTGATCAGGGCCTCTTTGACTTTTGGATCCATCACCTTTGTTGCCTCACAGTCACGATCCGCAGTGTGTAAGTATGGGTCCACGAAGTCCTCGATAACGTCCTTGAAATGGATGATGGCACGAACAACGCCTTTGAGTTCCTGCAACGTCCACCTGCCCTTGGCTGGCATGAAGTAGATTTGCAGCGTGTCCATGTTGTCGCTCTCCACCTTGAACATTCTATCAATTGTCTCCAAGAAGTATGACATGTATTCCCAAGCATCATCGTCACTCATGATGGGGCTTGTAATCTTGGTTCTCCCTGGTTGGGGTTAGTGTCTGGGGATATGAGAGGATAGGTGGAGATCAACTTACAGAAAGCATCCGTCCTCGGTTCAAACATAGAATTGATTGGGTTGATGTCCAGGGTCCAATTTTGGGGGTCGACTCCTTGTTTCTTGTCATAGAGTCTGAGCGGTCTACCAAACCCTTTATTGACCTCATTGTAGTGGTAGATCAAGTACCGGGCGACTTCTCGCGCATCGTCGAAGTCTTCCCTAGTCACCAGGGGCCAAAGGCTTCTGAAAAAGGAGATATAGTAGCACAACATTGTGTACTATGGGCGTGGGAAGCACGGGTCTATGCTCTTTTTGAGAAAGTTGGGAACTTAGATAGAGCAGGAACAAGACTGAACCCTGGGGCGGAATGATGGTTCAGAAGAGGAGCACATTGGTTATATATGACTCGGTCAATTGGCATCATATAGAGGGCAGTGTTGAAGCTTAACTGTGGTTATTGGCATTCCCCGTGATGCTTGAGCTAATGTTCATCTCTAAATGTTGTTTCTGCACTTGGGAGTAGATTCAGAGGGCTCTCCTGCTGTGATCAACGAGCGAATGTGAGACATGAAAGGAGAGAGCAGCTAGAGGGGCGGCTGAATAATATTGCAGATAAGTTGTCATAGCTAGCCATGAGAATAACCACATACTGTATAGAAGGTTTTGTCGGAAGATTCAGCTATAACAGTAGACAAGAGAGTTTATTGAAAAAGCAAACGCCATTCTGACGTTCGATGCAATCTATTATCTCTTCATCTCGGATCATTCAGCTTTATTCTTCCCCGACCTCGGAACCCCATCCGGATCAGGCCAAGGAAGTGCAGCCATCAACCCTGTGCGAACATATAAGCACTAAACCTTATGGCGACGGCGAGACAGTTTGTCGGTTGCCAATTATGTTCCTCGGCTTTGTCGTCATGTCATTAACCATATGCAACATTGTCCACGGCACTTCCCTGGAGTCGCCCAATACACACTTCAACGTTGGGAATGCATGATCTCAGCTGATTTATCTTCTGGGTCTTTGGGAAGCAGTTCTTGATCCATGGTCTTGCAAGGCCTGATTGAGATCCGTACGGGTTGCTAGGAATTAGAGTACGGGGCACATTGCGGAGGGATGTAGATACGGTTGCAGCCCGCGGTTACTGTCATCTGTCAGGGCTGGGATGATGCAATCTATAGGCAATATTCGGGTAGCTCGTTGATCTGCATGTCTTGCTTCGATACCAGAATCAGTTCGTTGTCTCCACCTATCCCTGTTCTTCATGACCCATGCAGGAAAGAAAATATGACCAACTTACCGCTTCGATTATTGTGTACATTCCGAGATGATGCCCATGAGGTACGCATTCTGAACCAGGCTGGCCTGGCACAGGTCAACCGTAAACTCAGGCATCTCTTGCAGATCTTCCTTGTCGAGATACGTTGAGGTCCCATCGATTAGCGTTGGCAGATCATTTAGGACGGTTTCAATGACGATGTCTCGAAGCCCGCGATCGGTCTCAATCGTCGAACAGTAGACCTCGTTTACAGTTGAACGGAAGAACAGTCTGTCTAAGTCACGCAGGAAGCACTCTTTGAAATGCTCTTTTGCCTTCTCTTTGAGATCGTGGATCTGAAAATATTCTCCTTGCTCATACATATGAACATGGAATTTCGAAAGCCCACCATTTTCCACGGATGACAAGGTAGTATACGGGAGGCTTCGAACAATCGGACTAGGGATGGGACTGGGATGACCAAATTCTACTGCGGGAGAGGTGGTCACGTCGCTCAGTCTGGTGTAAAACCCCTTATAGAGAAACTGCAGCGTCTTCTCGAGATAGATAGGCTCGAGATCCTCTATCACAATCTTTCCAGAAGACTCCTGAGTATGACGTGCATGTGTTACTTTGGTTCACATTCAATGTTAAATTGATATGTAGCAGTGACTTACTATGAAGCTCCTATTACACGCGCGAGAAAAGTAACCGGACTGAGGACACACGACGCATTTATGAGCCGGGAAGACAACATCTCCGCAAACGATGGACAAGTCGCTCCATGTGGAGTTTAGGAAGAGGCTGCTAAACGTTAGAAGCTGTTGATAAGGGACATAAAATATGCTTGCTCTGAGATGACCTTAGTCGGCCCCCGTGGCCTTGCATCCTCGCTTGAAGATGACATTTTGTAAAGGAAATTGCCGCTGATTGACGGATTTGCTTCCAGTGGTAGACAGATGTATGAGGAAGGGATGACAAAGAGTTGAGCACGGAATCGGATAAAAGCGAGGTAGTATCTTGAAAATGTAGAGTGGTCAGCTTTGGTTGTTGTGTTAGTAGATGACAGGCACGCGTGAATAGTCAATGAAGGCAACAGTATAAGTAGTACACAAAGAGACCGGATTGAGCTGGCCGAGTACCCCCATTCACATGACAAGGCAAGAATCAACCTCTTAGTCGTCTCCTGTACAAATACAGTTTCGGACAGATCGAACTGTTCTCCCTCCTACTTTATAGCAAGTTGTCTATTGGTCCCATGTTTACCCCAGCGATATTGACTTTTCGATTTCAATTTGCAGTGAGGGAATTTTGAATGACCAAGGCCGTTTCAATCAAGCAGTCTCTGAGCTTCTGCTTGAGCTCGGCGTGGAAACACACACGATTCATTATAACTTCACTTCTGCCATTTTTTTTTATAATTATCCGAAGAGCAGTGACATGCAGACGAAGCAAAAGTCTCACACATACTTCTATACGCATGTTACGAAACTAGGTATTATGTGCATGCAGTTGGAGATCTAAACCAGCCTGTGCTGCCCGGGAAAAGGTGATTCCGAATCCGACAGCAACACCCCTAATGCAGCCATACACACAGCTACAAGCAATTTGATCGACCACTACTCTCCTAAATCTTGCTTCCGGGTCGCATGATGCATCTTTTAAAACACTGTGGGGCACATTATTCAACGTTCATCAACTCGGTTGATCCGTACTGCCAATCCCTACAGGGAACATATCCACATGGCGAGATACCGAGTCCCGAGTCCCGAACCCGAATACCGAACCAAGTCTAGATGCGAAAGTTCCAGATTATGAGGCTACTGTCAGAGCTTTGAGGCAAGCCCGATTTAGCCGGCAAGTATCATCATGTCTGGCTATAAATGCCCTCGAATGGGAAGGCTCTTCTGTGAACAGTCCGTCCAACCCCTCTAAAACATCATCACACTAGTACCATCAATCAATATGTCTGCACAACCCGCTCATCTCTGTTTCCGCTCCTTCGTTGAGGCCCTCAAGGCCGACAACGACCTTGTGGAAATCGATACCCCCATCGACCCCAATCTCGAAGCTGCTGCTATCACCCGTCGAGTATGTGAGACCAACGACAAGGCTCCTCTCTTCAACAACCTCATTGGCATGAAGAATGGCCTCTTCCGTATACTTGGGGCTCCTGGCTCTCTCAGGAAGTCGTCTGCTGATCGTTACGGCCGCCTTGCTCGTCACCTAGCCCTCCCGCCTACGGCTTCAATGCGTGAGATTCTTGACAAGATGCTCTCCGCCAGCGAAATGCCTCCCATTCCTCCAACCATTGTTCCCACCGGGCCATGCAAGGAGAACAGCTTAAATGACTCAGAGTTCGACCTCACCGAACTCCCCGTTCCTCTTATTCACAAATCGGATGGTGGTAAATACATCCAAACCTATGGTATGCACATCGTGCAGTCTCCTGATGGAACCTGGACCAACTGGTCTATTGCCCGCGCGATGGTCCATGACAAGAACCATCTGACCGGCCTGGTTATTCCTCCTCAGCACATCTGGCAGATTCACCAGATGTGGAAGAAGGAGGGCCGGAGTGATGTTCCCTGGGCTTTGGCTTTTGGTGTCCCACCCGCGGCCATTATGGCCTCCAGCATGCCCATCCCCGATGGTGTTACCGAAGCTGGGTACGTGGGCGCTATGACGGGATCTTCCCTAGAGCTCGTCAAATGTGATACGAACGATCTATACGTCCCCGCTACCTCGGAAATCGTTCTCGAAGGTACTCTGTCTATCAGCGAGACTGGTCCAGAAGGACCTTTTGGTGAGATGCATGGTTACATCTTCCCTGGGGATACCCATCTTGGCGCCACATACAAGGTCAACCGGATCACCTATCGCAGCAACGCCATCATGCCGATGTCTTCTTGTGGCCGCTTGACGGATGAAACAGTAAGTTTAGTCCCCGTTGTGCCGTCCATAGCCAAGAACTAACACTGTCTAGCACACCATGATCGGCTCTCTGGCTGCGGCGGAGATCCGTAAGCTCTGCCAGCATAATGACCTTCCCATCACTGATGCCTTCGCTCCTTTCGAGTCACAAGTCACCTGGGTTGCTCTGCGGGTTGATACTGAGAAGCTACGCGCGATGAAGACAACATCTGAGGAATTCCGCAAGAGAGTGGGAGATGTTGTCTTCAACCACAAGGCCGGATACACTATTCATCGCCTGGTTTTGGTCGGTGACGACATTGATGTCTATGAAGGAAAGGATGTACTCTGGGCATTCTCCACCCGCTGCCGTCCTGGAATGGATGAGACTTTGTTTGAGGACGTTCGTGGATTCCCCTTGATTCCGTACATGGGACACGGAAATGGGCCCGCCCACCGAGGCGGAAAGATTGTGTCCGATGCTCTCATGCCAACTGAATACACCACTGGTCGCAACTGGGAGGCTGCTGACTTCAACCAATCTTATCCGGAGGACCTGAAACAGAAGATTTTGGACAACTGGACCACGATGGGTTTTAGCAACTAACCGTATTTGTCTTGATACCATTTTGAATTGATCTGGCAGGTACATAGACATAGAGCACATAGAGCATAGATTTATTTACTTTCCTTTCTCATTCATTATAGCATCCCCACTACTGCTCGTAAGCGGATAGAGAGTTGACATAACATCTAATCATAATCAAAACCTATGAATAATCATAAGCGACGAATTTTAGTGGGTGGAACTACTAGAGGTAAATCATTCTACACTAAATAACACTTGTGGGCTAGTGCATCACTACTAATAGTACTATCTATCATCTCCCGCGTCGGCTACGTCTCCAAATATATATATTAGATCGCCATCTTTTGAATGCCAGCGTGCAAAAGATCTTTCACCCCACAGTCTTACGGTCTTGAGTTCGTGCGTAGTAGGCCATCCCCTGTCCGATAGTTTGTTTTCCATCCACATTACCATTCTAATTGAGTTTGTACTTCGAATTGGCTTTCATTTATACCAATTGCTGACTCATCTCGGAACCGAGGTGCCGATCAGATCCGCCACTTCGACGCTTTGCACGACCACCGCGACTATATCGACAAATACCCCGGAGAAAGAAGCAATATAATTCCGCAAAATCCTTCTCGGAAAATATGCACTCTTGAGGTGCCGACACAGCGGTAGTAGAATTATGGGCACTCCGATAAATCGTGAAGAGATCGACCGCGTGCTGCGACAGAAACGCAATCAGCGCGAGGCTCGAGCGTGTTATCCTTGCCGCCAGCGCAAGGTGAAATGCGACAGCACTCAGCCCTGTCGAACATGCCGTCGACGGGGCCATCCCCAAATATGTGTGTATGATCAAGATTTCTCTGGGTCTAAAAAGTCCCGTAATACCAGCCAAAGACGTTCCTCGGCTGCTCCTCGCGGACCAAATCAGACATCAGTCGCTGAACAGGGACTCGATGCCGAGCCACAAACTCTGCCCTCAACACGCAGTTTACCAGAGGTTCAGACGGAGACAAGGCAGTACTATAATACTCGTATCCCATCTTCCGATGGTCCCGATAATGACATTGTCTACTCGGGCGACAACTCGGTATTATCTTATTTGCGTAATCGCACGCAAGATACCAATGGCTCCATGACCCGTGAGGTGGGCTCTGTTCTAGGCCTGCAAAATACTTACGGTAGCTATCCATTTATGGACTTCCGAACGCCTCAGGACCGGTGGAGGGAGCTTCTACGAATCATCCCACAGCGAACGGAACTCTTGAAGTAAGCACACCTTGTTGTTGATCACAGCAGCCACTAACAGAGGGCAGGTTCTTTCATTTCTATAGAATATCAGCCCACCCTTTCAACCCTATTATACTTGACATTGAGAGATTCGAGCAGGATGTGTGTTCATACCTCAATGCTCTTGCAGCAGGAGAGCTGCAGAACACTTCACAGATTTGTGAACGTTGGGCCACTGATCGGTCTGTCGGGATGATTAGCCTGCTACTTGCGGCCTTGGCGTCTGGTGCGCATTATTCCGACCTGGATTACATGCAAAGAACCGAGCTATACCAGGACTTCGGTACGTCACATAGAATGATTGTTTATGCATGTTGAACTAACAAAGATAAGCCAAACGATCCTTTCAAGCTCTTCGACTAGCCAACTTTCTCTTCCGTCCGACGATGGACATCATACAAGCACTCTTGATTATAGGGAACACTCTGCAAAACAATGGCCAGTCTGATGCAGCATGGGCTTTGTTAGGGACAACAGTCCGTCTTGCACAGACATTGGGTCTTCACACCGAAAAGAGTGTAGCACACCTACCGGACCATGTCAAATACAAAGCACGAAAGCTATGGTACATAAGCAATGCTACAGATAGCGATCCAAGCTGACGCGGTTACAGGTACACTGTTGTTTGGCAAGATTGCTTGCTCTGTTTATGTTACGACAGGCCTCGTGTAGTCTCCATGACTGGGTGGGCTCCAGATTATTCGATTCTCTCCAGCAACGAACTTTCTTTTACGGAAGCCATGTATTTTCTATGCCAAATTGCTTTGAACATGATCACAACAGATGGTCCCGAAATACCGGAAAATGCGCGACAGCTTGACATTTTGGCCACGATTGATAGCCTCAACCAACGCACTCAGCCACATTTACGTGACCGCCAGGAATGCAAAAGCCTCCAACACAACTTGGAGCACCTGGCTTTGCGAATGCACATGTCTCTAGCCATTTCCGTCTTGACACGTCCAGCGCTGAAGCGCATTGTTATGCAAGACGCGTCCTATGATATTTTGCGCACCCGCGCCAAAATGAGCCTGATCGACGCTTCTAGGGCCTTTTTGGATTTTCAGGCTCTTAGTGCTGTCCCCCTCCGAACCTGGTCAATGGTGCACACAGTTCTTAGTTCCACTTTACTTCTCTGCATTTGGGAGGAGACCCGAAGTGATCCCGAGTGCCGTGATTTACAGCAAAAGGTGATTGAGGTCTTCTCTGCCGCAGGTTCAGTGGGTACAGTGGAGAACACAACATCGGAGAACGGGCAATGGCTATCGGAACGGCATATACGGGCGTTAATCACTCTGCGCAATGCGGTTCGAACGGCAGTTGAACGTGAAAAGGGGGAAGCAAATGTTGGGACAGAACGCGCGGAACAGCCCCAGCCATTTTTTCCTGTCTATGGGTATGTGCGCCCACTTTTGTCTGATATGTGGAGCTGTGTGGTGGGTGCTGATTTTGCAGTATGCCGAACGGGATCCCGGACGACTTCGGTCAAGACTTCTCACCAGCCAGCTATCTTGACTCTATCATGAATGGTATGCCGAGATTGCCGAGTATCATTGACCGAGCTAACTGTCGTAGTACCCATGTTTGACTTATCCAAAGAGCTGGGTTTTCTTTGAGCTATCCATGACGTTATGCCGCCCCTCGGGAACGGCCCCTCGGTGGCTCGGAGATCTCGGACTCAATGGCAAAACAGGGCGACACCGAGATTGACCGTAAGGCAGGAAAGGGTTCGAAGAAATCGAACCCACCAAAAAAGCTTTCATCTCGATGATTTACTGTAGCTACCTGGTTGCCACTGGGCTATATATATATACTTGACAGCTCAACTTCCTGACAGCTATCATTGCAGTCCATCCAATCAGACAAATCACCCTACGACGGGAACATTCAATCTACGCAATTGTGCCTACTACAACACTATATACTCCGCATCAACACATATGTTCAACGCACTTCTGTCCGGTACTACTACCCCAAACTCCGGTCGTGCATCTCCTCCCACCAGCGAAATGCCCATCGATAATGATCACGTGGCCGTTGCCCGTCCAGCGCCCCGTCGCCGCCGCATTGTAGTGGCCATGACGGGTGCTACCGGAGCCATGCTCGGCATCAAAGTCCTAATTGCCCTGCGCCGTCTCAACGTGGAGACGCATCTGGTGATGAGCAAGTGGGCGGAGGCTACGATCAAATACGAGACCGACTACCATCCCTCAAACGTGAAAGCGCTGGCCGACTACGTACACAACATCAATGACATGGCTGCCCCAGTGTCCAGCGGCTCATTCCGCGCAGACGGGATGATTGTGGTACCGTGCAGCATGAAAACATTGGCTGCTATCCACTCGGGCTTCTGCGACGATCTCATCTCAAGGACAGCAGATGTGATGCTCAAGGAGCGCAGGCGATTGGTGCTAGTAGCGCGGGAGACGCCATTAAGCGAGATCCATCTGCGAAACATGTTGGAGGTTACACGAGCTGGGGCAGTCATCTTCCCCCCCGTGCCTGCATTCTATATCAAGGCCGCAAGTATCGAGGACCTCATTGACCAGAGTGTTGGACGGATGTTGGATTTATTTGACCTCGACACGGGGGATTTCGAGCGTTGGAATGGATGGGAGAAATAAAAATTTCGTTGGGACTGAATTTTGGCGGGCTTGTCTTGTATAAAATTAAAGGGGCGTTGACTGGATTTTGGTACTTGGGGGATTTATTCTTAGCTTTGACTGTACATAGTTTGGGTGCGGTTTGATAGCCGACGATCGGCCGACCCACGAACCGGATTTGCATATGATTCCTTTTTCCTTCATTTTTTGGTCGGAGTTCCGAACCGCTTTCCAAACCCCAACACAACCACAAGCACGTTGTGTTTGCTACATTGAGTTCCTCAATATTGCTGAACTATGCAAGCAGCCCAACTGAGTTGTACCACCAGGCATGCGAATCGGAGGATTCGACAAAGCGGGTGAAATGTCCGAGTTGGCGAACCAAAGCGCAACGGTCGAGGCTCCTTTCCCCGCAGAGGCAGCCATTCTGCAGCCTTCGAACTGCGGGGGAAGCGGCATTTGATCAACTCAATCCTCATGAAGTGACCAACAGGATGCTAGCAATGTTGGCTTAATATAATCTCACTGATCTGCTGATACGGTTCCCCCCCTTGTACCAGCCTCGGTTTGCGCATGAGAACGGGTTCGACCGTTCCTGGGCCACCCGGTTGGCGTGATATTCTCCGCCCACGCTGCCTTTCCCCCATGATGGAGAACCTTTGGATCAGCAATCGTCAGGCCAGCTGGCTAGGGGAATAGGGGCTTTCGCTGTCTTGATGCCTAAAATGCAGGTCTCATAACTGGATCCACAGCCGAGGAGGCACATGGAGATGTCGAAAACCCTTTGGGAGCTGGTTTTTCGGTTCTCGGACTATGCTCCAAGACATAGATGGATTTCCGGCACTTAAAACGAAGGTGGGAAAATGGAAAACTGTATATAGGGTTCCTCGTAGCCCGATCGGAGAGCCTGTGACCCATAGCGGTACAGATCATGGCCGTCATGAAGGCCCTTCTTTGGCTCTCCCTTCCCCTCGCCGTCTGGGCCACCCCAGTCCAACGGGATGCAGCTCCTACTGTCACTATTGCGCATCCTTCGGCCACCATCATTGGCAAGTCGGGCGATGTTGAGAGCTTCAACAATATCCCCTTCGCGCAGGCCCCCACAGGCTCGCTGCGTCTGAAGCCTCCACAGCCTTTGGAGACCGCCCTTGGTACCGTTCAAGCAACCGGTGCCTCGCAGTCTTGTCCGCAGATGTACTTCACCACGGATGAGAGCGAATTCCCGACATCGATCATTGGCCTCCTTGCGGATCTCCCTTTGGTACAGTCGGCTACCAATGCCCTCGAGGATTGTCTGAACATTGACATTCGGCGCCCAGCCGGGACCACTGCGGACGCGAAGCTGCCCGTGCTGGTCTGGATCTTTGGTGGAGGCTTTGAACTTGGTTCAAAGGCCATGTATGACGGTACAACGATGGTTTCATCGTCGATAGACAAGAACATGCCTATCGTGTTTGTAGCGATGAACTATCGCGTAGGGGGGTTCGGGTTTCTGCCCGGAAAGGAGATTCTGGAGGACGGGTCCGCCAACTTAGGTCTACTTGACCAACGCCTTGCCCTACAGTGGGTGGCCGACAACATCGAGGCCTTTGGTGGAGACCCGGGCAAGGTGACAATCTGGGGAGAATCAGCAGGGGCTATTTCTGTCTTTGATCAGATGATTTTGTACGACGGAAACATCACTTACAAGGACAAGCCCTTGTTCCGGGGAGCCATCATGGACTCCGGTAGTGTTGTTCCCGCAGACCCCGTCGACGGGGTCAAGGGACAGCAAGTATATGATGCCGTTGTGGACTCTGCAGGCTGTTCCTCTTCCAACGACACCCTGGCTTGTCTGCGTGAGCTAGACTACACCGACTATCTCAATGCGGCAAACTCCGTGCCGGGAATCATAGGCTACCACTCCGTGGCGCTATCATATGTGCCTCGACCAGACGGGACGGCATTGTCGGCGTCACCAGACGTATTGGGCAAAGCAGGGAAGTATGCCCGGGTCCCATTCATCGTGGGCGACCAAGAAGATGAGGGGACCTTGTTCGCCTTGTTTCAGTCCAATATTACGACGATCGACGAGGTAGTCGACTATCTGGGCTCCTACTTCTTCTATGACGCTAGCCAGGAGCAGCTTGAAGAATTCGTGGCCCTGTACCCAGACACCACCACATATGGGTCTCCCTTCAGGACGGGCACGGCCAACAACTGGTATCCGCAATTTAAGCGATTGGCCGCCATCCTCGGCGACTTGGTCTTCACCATTACCCGGCGGGCATTCCTCTCATATGCAGAGGAGCTCTCTCCTGACCTCCCGAAATGGTCGTACCTGGCGACCTATGACTATGGCACGCCAATTCTGGGGACCTTCCATGGAAGTGACCTGCTGCAGGTGTTCTATGGGATCAAGCCCAACTATGCAGCGAGTTCCAGCCACACGTATTATCTGAGTTTTGTGTATACGCTGGATCCGAACTCCAATCGGGGGGAGTACATGGAGTGGCCCCAGTGGAAGGAATCACGACAGTTGATGAATTTCGGAGCGAACAGCGCCAGTCTCCTTACGGATGATTTCCGCAACGGGACATATGAGTTCATCCTGCAGAATACCGCGGCGTTCCACATCTGATGCCATTGGCGGAGGGGTCCGGAGGGTCAGGGACCTAGCCTTATGAGAGTAATGATGGAAGTGTCTGGCCTCGGCAAAGGGATATATAGGGTCATAATAAGTAGTACTAGTTATATTAATGGAAGGGTATATACCACGCGTTGGACCTTGGGACCTGCATTATAGCTTCCCGTTAGGTATAATTACCATTGTTATAGCAGCCAATCAAGCCACCACGCTCGACCGGGGACGGCGAATCCCCGGGAATTGAAATAAATTGCAATTCAGGTCAGTGAGGCCAGCGATTGGACACATCTCCAAGGCACAGGGCCATTCTGCAGTGCCGGTGGATTCAGTGCAATTTCCCCCGGGCCGGCCCGACACCGCGATAGGCTGGTTCTTCCACGCCACCGGAGATTCGTCGTTCTGGGGCCTCGTCCGTTCACAAGCTGAAGAGCTGAAGTGGCGAGATGACTCTGCAGGAATTCCAAGCTAGATGCTAAGCGAAGTTGCATTGCAATATGTGTTGAGTGTTGATGCATGTGCTTCTTCCTTCAGCTTCCCCTCCTCGTGCAGATGTTGGTTTGGCTATAAATTGAAGTGGTCGGTCAGGGGTCAGTGAGGGGTTGAAAGTAGCTTCCTCCCCCTCAAGACGCGACAACTGAGTGACTGAGCTTCATTCTCAACATCGTTACTCCCCCGCCCGCAATGTCGTTCCGATCTCTTCTCGCCCTGAGTGGCCTTGTCTGCTCGGGGTTGGCAAGTGTTATTTCCAAGCGCGCGACCTTGGATTCGTGGTTGAGCAACGAAGCGACCGTGGCTCGTACTGCGATCCTGAATAACATCGGGGCGGACGGTGCTTGGGTGTCGGGCGCGGACTCGGGCATTGTCGTTGCTAGTCCCAGCACCGATAACCCGGACTGTATGTTTTGAGCTTGGATAATGAATGTGTCTTGGTTGATTGATGCTGACTGGCGTGTCTTCTTATTCTTGTAGACTTCTACACCTGGACTCGCGACTCTGGTCTCGTCATCAAGACCCTCGTCGATCTCTTCCGCAATGGAGATACTGATCTCCTTTCCACCATTGAGAACTACATCTCCTCTCAGGCAATTGTTCAGGGTATCAGTAACCCCTCTGGTGATCTGTCCAGCGGTGGTCTTGGTGAGCCCAAGTTCAATGTCGATGAGACTGCCTACACCGGGTCTTGGGGACGGCCGCAGCGTGATGGTCCTGCCCTGAGAGCAACTGCTATGATCGGCTTCGGGCAGTGGCTGCTTGTATGTTCTCCACCCCCTTGCGTCTGATCTGCAACATATGTAGCTGACTGGTCAGGACAATGGCTACACCAGCGCTGCAACGGAGATTGTTTGGCCCCTCGTTAGGAATGACCTGTCGTATGTGGCTCAGTACTGGAACCAGACGGGATATGGTGTGTTTGACTGATCGGTGTTCAAGGGTGTTTGTGCATCGGAGCTAACTCGCGGTCGCAGATCTCTGGGAAGAAGTTAATGGCTCGTCCTTCTTCACTATTGCTGTGCAGCACCGCGCCCTCGTCGAAGGTAGTGCCTTCGCGACGGCCGTCGGCTCGTCCTGCTCCTGGTGTGATTCGCAGGCACCTCAGATTCTCTGCTACCTGCAGTCCTTCTGGACCGGCAGCTACATCCTGGCCAACTTTGATAGCAGCCGTTCCGGCAAGGACACCAACACCCTCCTGGGAAGCATCCACACCTTTGATCCTGAGGCTGGGTGCGACGACTCCACCTTCCAGCCCTGCTCCCCGCGTGCGCTCGCCAACCATAAGGAGGTTGTAGACTCTTTCCGCTCGATCTATACTCTCAACGATGGTCTCAGTGACAGTGAGGCGGTTGCCGTCGGTCGGTACCCCGAGGACAGCTACTACAACGGCAACCCGTGGTTCCTGTGCACCTTGGCTGCCGCGGAGCAGCTGTACGATGCTCTGTACCAGTGGGACAAGCAGGGGTCGTTGGAGATCACAGACGTGTCGCTTGACTTCTTCCAGGCTCTGTACAGTGATGCTACCACTGGCACGTACTCTTCGTCCAGCTCAACCTATAGCAGCATTGTGGATGCCGTAAAGACTTTCGCTGATGGTTTCGTTTCTATTGTGGTAAGTCTACGCTAGATGTGCGCTCATATTTACAGAGGGTGCGTACTAACAGGATTAGGAAACTCACGCCGCAAGCAACGGCTCTCTGTCCGAGCAATACGACAAGTCTGATGGCGACGAGCTTTCTGCTCGCGACCTGACCTGGTCTTACGCTGCTCTGCTGACCGCCAACAACCGTCGTAACTCTGTCATGCCTCCTTCTTGGGGCGAGACCTCTGCCAGCAGCGTGCCCGGCACCTGTGCGGCTACCTCTGCCTCTGGTACCTACAGTAGTGTGACTGTCACCTCGTGGCCGAGCATCGTGGCTACTGGTGGCACCACTACGACGGCTACCACCACCGGATCGGGCGGCGTGACCTCGACCAGTAAGACCACCACAACTGCTAGTAAGACCAGCACCACTACGTCCTCGACCTCCTGCACGACTCCCACCGCCGTAGCTGTGACATTTGATCTGACGGCGACCACAACCTACGGCGAGAACATCTACCTGGTCGGGTCGATCTCTCAGCTCGGTGACTGGGACACTAGCGACGGCATAGCTCTGAGCGCTGACAAGTACACTTCCAGCAACCCGCTCTGGTATGTAACCGTGACTCTGCCGGCTGGTGAGTCGTTTGAGTACAAGTTCATCCGCATTGAGAGCGATGACTCCGTGGAGTGGGAGAGCGACCCGAACCGGGAATACACGGTTCCTCAGGCGTGCGGAGAGTCGACCGCGACGGTGACCGACACCTGGCGGTAGACAATTTATTCCTATTGATATGAAGGATGAGCATGAGGGTAATTGGTCATATAATCATGTATGTAGTGGATGTGCATAAGAGCAACGAAATGGAAGCCCCGATCATGTGATTGCATTGCGACCGACGGAATTGAGGATATGCGGAGATACGGACAGTGCCAACGCCATTGTCTTCACTTAAGGGACCAGACAGTCCCTGATTAACTCTTGCACCTAACATTAGGCAATTGACATGACTGTCTTCTCTTTTCGCTCTATTGATATCACTGTCCCTCAAAGCATAGCCATGAGCTCATCTTAGATCCAAGCACGTAATTCCATAGCCGAGGTCCACAGTGGAGCAACAGCAGCATCCATCATTGCTTTCCCCCAGGGGCCTCTTAGCGACTAAACCTGGAGTATGTCTCAACCAGCCAATGAATCGTCTTCGCTTCAATGTCCTTGACACTTCCAAGAGGGTCCCCATCCATCAATGCCAATTCAGAATATAGCCGAGATGCATGGTGGAGTCCAAAGTAGACAGTATTGCCGGAATGACGGGGCCAGTTGGCCCGGAGGTCATTGGCCGGCTGTGATGCCATCTGCCACTAAATCCGATCATTGATCCACCGCCCACGAGGCGCGTCTTTGCTTTTGCGCTGCGTCCAGGTTCACACACACACTCTCTCGAGTCTCTGCAGCTCCAGTCCAGCTGCGGACTGACTACTTTATTCTACCTACTGGTCTGATCGGCTCCATCAGAGCTATGGCGTTATCCCGTGCCGTTGCTGCGCCATCGCTATCTTGATCGCGAGCTCGACCTCACTTCTTGTTTTAATAGTGTTCTTGGTGACTGAGTGTCGGTCAGTGTCAACCACATCGTGCAAGGGGGAAATTAATTCAGGAATTGGATTGTTGCTCCCGCCATGATGTTCTTGCCGGCTTTGTTAGCTCTCTTCGTGGGATGCGACGCCCTCGCTGTACAGCAGCAGGTATTGCTGGATGATGAGCCGTCGATCTCTGCGCGCAAGCCCAACTTCCTCTTCATTCTCACGGATGATCAGGACCTGCGGATGAATAGCCCGGCGTATATGCCGTACACGCAGGCGAGAATCAAGGAGAAGGGTACCGAGTTTTTGAATCATTTTGTTACTACTGCTCTGTGCTGTCCGTCGCGCGTGAGTCTTTGGACGGGAAGACAGGCTCATAATACTAATGTGACGGATGTGAACCCGCCTTATGGTATGCATACCTTCTCAATCAGACATGATTCTTCGGTGCGGGATTGCTAATGCAGTATAGGCGGATACCCCAAATTTGTCGCCCAAGGCTTCAACGAAAACTTCCTCCCCGTTTGGCTGCAGTCCGCCGGTTACAATACCTTCTACACGGGGAAACTGTTCAACTCGCACAGCGTCGCTACCTACAACGCACCCTTTGTGAACGGCTTCAATGGCTCCGACTTCCTCCTCGATCCCCATACCTATTCCTACTGGAACGCGACGTACCAGCGAAACCATGAGCCTCCGCGGAGCTACGAGGGACATTACACAACGGATGTGATGCGGGAGAAGGCATCGGGGTTGTTGGCAGATGCGCTGGAAAGTGACGCGCCGTTCTTCCTGACGGTCGCGCCGATCGCGCCGCACACGAACATCGATGTGGAAGGACTGAGTGGTTCTGGGGGTCCGAAGATGACGGAACCCCTGCCTGCACCGAGACATGCGCATTTGTTTGCCGATGCGAAGGTGCCGCGGACGCCTAACTTCAATCCGGACAAGGTATGTGATATTCTGGTCCTATGGCGGGGATGGCCGCTGACAAGAGTAGGACTCCGGTGCGGGGTGGATCCAAACCATGGAACTCCAGAACCAGACCGTCATCGACTATGAGGACCATCTTTATCGCCAGCGTCTGCGCGCCTTGCAAGCCGTTGATGAGATGGTGGACTCGCTGATCACTCAGCTGGAAGAAAGCGGGCAGATCGACAATACCTACATCATCTACAGTGCTGATAACGGCTACCACATTGGCCATCATCGTCTGCCTCCGGGCAAGACAACCGGCTATGAGGAGGACATTCGAGTCCCGTTCTACATTCGCGGCCCTGGCGTTCCTGAAGGAAAGAGCGTTGACCGCGTAACCACGCACATTGATATCGCCCCCACACTGTTCGAGCTGGCCGGGGTTCCTTTGCGAGAGGACTTTGACGGGACTCCGATGCCCGTGTCAACTAACAAGAAGACCGAGTCGATCTTGCACGAGCATGTCACGGTCGAATTTTGGGGCCATGCCGTGCTAGAGGGTGAGTACGGCTCTATCGGTGAGTAACCTCCCTCAGGCTCTCTTTCTTAGTTTCCGCCAGAAATTTAATGCTGACGTAACCAGGACCCGGAGGCTCATCCATCATGGGAAACAACACCTACAAATCCGCGAGAATCCTCTCGGAAGAATACAACCTGTACTACTCCGTCTGGTGCGACGGCGACCACGAGCTGTACGATCTCTCGGTAAGTACTATTTGTCTCACTATCTTTATTGAAGAAAACCTAACCGCCCCAGACGGACCCATACCAGATGAACAACATCTACGCCCAACAAGACTCTATCAACCTCCTAAACAGACCTCTTTCCAGCGTGATCGATCGGATTGATGCCCTTCTTCTCGTCTTGAAATCCTGCAAGGGTAACACGTGCATCCAGCCGTGGCGGGTCCTCCATCCCGATGGGTCTGTAGAGAGCCTCAAGGATGCACTGCAGGTGAAGTATGATTCCTTCTACACGAATCAACCGAAGGTGTCGTACTCTGTGTGTGAACCAGGGTATATCATTGCGGCTGAGGGCCCGCAGGTGGGATTACAGTATAGAGATGGGTTGAGTTGGGAGGCGTGGACTTGATGATACGAGTATAGAAATGAGTTATGAGCGTTATTGTTATGTATATATATAGATGGGTTATTGTTACATCATGATGAAAATCACAAGAGTCATGGAACTGAATGCATGACATGGGGCGAGTGTAGATCACGATAGTCAGTCATACATAGTAGGGTAGGCGAAGTGGGCGGATGGATACACAGTAGCCAAGAATAGCAACTAGAAATCAGATAACAACCGATCACACCATAGATAGATAACAATACCATGAAACCAGGGAAGTTTAAATAGCCGAGAAACAAAGAGAACCAGACACAAAGAAAGAACACATGGAACAAGAAAAGGCACACCCGGTAGATAAACCCTGGGACGGACCCGAGCGAGTTCGTTCCTTATCCATAGAATCCATAGATCAATCAATCCCACGGGTAACGACAACCACAACGGGATCAATGAAAACAGTCGAAAATGACACCATCGAATCCTTCAGCCTAAGTAAGTTCATGACTATAGCGATGTCGCTTGAAGGATAAAAAGGCAATTAGAATAGAAATTGATATGTGAGTCTAGCACGCGCGGCCATCGATCCAAACTAACCCTGACATCAAAGCCAGCGGCGATTGCGCCATCAAGCCCCCGTCTCACTTCATAGTGGAATTGCGGGTCAGCAACTCTCACTGATTGACTGTTCTGTCTAGACACACACACTCACCCACACATACGCTATGCTGTCTGTGCCCAGACCGTGGACTTGGGCTCTTCTGCCGAGCCTGGGATTTTTTGAAATATAAGTAGATTGGATGTAGGCACCGTAGTAGCTTTTTCTTTATTTCTTGTGACTGACTCGGAGATTTTATGCGTTGTATTGCCGAGCGGGTAAAAAGGAATATACTTTTTTTTATTTGTGTTTGCTTTTCTTTTTCTTATTATTGATTGTCTTGGACGTCCCTTGCATACGGTCGGTGATTGCTTGACTCAGGGTATTGGCTTGTGTCACTGAAGTGTTGCTCAACCTCTGTCTTGTATCGTCGTTGTCGCGATGGTGGGGAGACAGTTCGAGTTCGAGGACCCGAAGGGTGGTGTTGTGCCCCCTTTCGAGGAGAAGAAGGTCGTCGATGAGGTCTATACCGATAATGATGTTGCGTCGGAGGAGATCGTCAAGGATTGGGATGATAAGGAGGAGGGCAAGCTGCGGAGGAAGTGAGTCGTCCCTGTCGTTCATTCACTGCCATATAGGTATAAGCTTATACTGACTGGTATATAGGATTGATATCATCCTCATCCCCATCCTCGCGCTCGCATTCTTCGGCCTTCAGATCGATCGCGGCAATATCAGCGCTGCCCTTACCTCTACTATCACCGACGACCTAGGCGTCACCACGAACCAAATCAATATCGGAACACAGTTGCTTTCGGCTGGTATTGTCATCACGGAGATCCCGTCGAATATTATACTTCAGCGCATCGGTCCCCAGGTCTGGTTGTCGACACAGCTGGTCGCTTGGGGTTTGGTTGGCACGTTTCAGGCTTTTGTGCAGTCGTACCCGGCGTTTCTGGCCACGAGGTTGTTGTTGGGACTGTTGGAGGGAGGGTTCATTCCTGGTTTGTCTGGTCGCCCTGTTCGGTCTGGTGGTGGTAGGGCTAACGATGGGTTTGGTATAGGCGCCCTGTACTATCTCTCGACCTGGTATAAGCGTCCTGAGACGAGTTTCCGGACGACTCTGTTCTTCTATGGGCAGATGTTTGCAGGAGCGACGTCGAGTCTGATCTCGGCTGGCTTGTTGAAGCTGGATGGAAAGTGTGGGCTTGCTGGGTGGAGGTGGATCTTCCTGGGTAAGTGTCCCTATGCTTCGGCATGAGTAACTGAGGAGAGCTAACAGTGTGTAGTTGAGGGCCTTATTACCATCTTCGCTGCTATTCTGTTCATTATGTTCATCCCCAAGAGGGCAGGTGATGGGAGTCCTCTCATCAGCATGGGTCGCTGGAGCTACTTCTCCCCTCGTGAGAAGCGCATCATCATCGACCGTGTTCTGCTCGACGACCCTCTAAAGACGCGAGAACATATCAAGATCACTGGTCGGGATATCTGGAAGACTGTTACGCAATCCACGACGCTTCAGCATATGTTCATCACATTGGTGGCCATGTCCGGCTTCCAGGGTCTGAACACTTACACTCCCAGCATGATCAAGTCCTTCGGATTCAGTGCCGTCCGAGCAAATGCACTGGCATCAGTACCAGTGTATGCTAGCATTGTCTGGACGACGATCCTGGCTTATTCCTCGTATGTGACACGGATTCTGTGGTGGGGGAAGTTGGATGCTGACTGCTGCAGGGACAAAATCGGGCATCGGGGGCCCTTCGTCCTCCTCTGTATCACGTGGAACGTCATTTCGTATGCGTGTCTACGCACCAGTCCTACAGATGCATCAAGTTGGCACAAGTATGCGGTCATTGCTATTGCTAATGTAGCCTACTGTAGTATGCAGTATGTGCCCTTGGTCTCTCTCAGGTATCCCGTTGAATGCTTATATGCTAATGTGGATAGTGTTCTCAATGTTGGATGGCTTTCCTTCTATTGCAAAACACCACAAGAGCGGAGTATATCCATGGCGTACGTGTTACACTTACCCTCATTAATTCCATAAAGGTAATACTTGCTAATACGGTGGCAAAAATAGGTTGATCGTCATGTCCGCCAACCTGTCGGGTATCTCTGGAGCCCAGATCTTTCAATCCTCGGACGCCCCCCTTTACATCCATGGCCTCACGGCCATCTGTGCGTTGGCAGCCGCGTCATGGGTCCAGACCGTGGTCTTAAACCTACAGTATCTCTTCAGGAGGAAGAAGACGCAGGCTGGAACCGTCTAAGAAGCTCATCTGGGGTGATGCCGGACCATGTATCCCTGGATTTAATGATGCTACGAGATAGAAACACTTGATGATAGGCTCTTCTCTTCACACTAGATGCTCCAACCCCATCCACCCAGTCTTTATTTCGGTCCTTTCCTTTTGTCTGGGAGGCAAAGTAGTAATTGAACCCTGTCCCCCTCCCCCCCCCCCCCCGGGAGCCTGCGTCATCAGCTGGCCAGTTCCGTCGAAAAGACCTGGCCTCGCTTGCTGCTAGCGTGGCTCAGAGTCCTCCTGGAAAGCTATATAATCTCCCTGCACCCTGCTGGAAGTTTTTCCCTTTTTCACTCTCTCTCATGCATCTGCCCTCCTGGTCAGCACCCCCGGGAGGGGGTTAGTCATCACTTATATATTCAGCTCAACTATGTCTCTCCATTTTCGAAGACAACAAACTTCTGTTGAACCTCGAACATGATCAGGAACTCATCGATGGGTCACTTATCCTGGATTAAGAACGAGTTCCAGGCGAAGTGTACAACGGTAACGCCGACGATCCGGGTTTGCCGGCAGCCGCCTGTTGCATCGATGATTTCTTTGGGTCGGTGACCTTTTGTCGTCCTTTCTTATTTTAGTCTTTCTTATATCATTATAACGCACGTTTCTTTATATGTCACATGTGCATCTCTGTGCTTGTGGTGTGTGGTGATGGCGGCGGGTAGTGGTCGTGAGAGTTTCCACATAAAGTCAAAGTTGCCCTCGCTACTACCGCAACACTATCATTTGTGACCACTTCTCACTTCTTTTCTACTGAATGGAGTTTGCATCTGGCTCATGCATGCTGGATGTTGTTATTTCACTTCACTTTTACATATGTTTCACTATGTCTTGTGTGTGGTATCGGGTTACTTGTCACTGATGTTATTCTTGGTTCTTCGGCTCCTGCATCATCGATGTGCGGTTCCTTATCCACAGACAACCCTCCTTCATGGTCTCTGTGTCACAAATCCGACACAATGTCATACTTGATATATGCTTTCCATTTATGACCGAGGATTCCGCATCACGATCCCATCATTCATTTTGCGGACTATCTTGTGCGATATGTGTTCAATATATATTGCTACTACTCACCTCTCTCTACTGTTGCCTTCTACGCACATACAAGTATCGCTGTTCTTATCCTATATACCCTTCCTGAGCCCTGAAATCACCTGATAGTTTGACGAGGACACACTCATCAGACTGCTGCGGTCGTCTGCCCACCATGGTGATTACTTTCTCCATTTACGCTTCTTGACTGTGCCTTGGGTTTGGAGCAGTTGACTTCTGGCAATAATACCCTTGCTCTTCTACGAGCGGGTCCCGAGTGTTGGCGGGCTCCAAGTAGCCATGAGTGCGGTTAGCGACATGCTTGACCCTGCCTCCCATGGTGAGCTCATCCTTCAGCAATTATAGCTAAAGATTCCCACATACCAGCTGGGTCTTGCTGGCTGTGGTTGATCAGGCTACCCGACTATCGCTATAAACTCTCGAAACCCCAATCGTTCTTTCATCAATGGATGAAGAATGACATTGGGGCTCTCTCTATATATGGACCCCCGCAACAAAATCGCTCCGTTGTTTCTGTCAAACGCAAAGTCCAACAGTGTCTCAACAAAATCATGAACCACATACTGGGCGCTATATACCGCCGTTCACATTGGTTGGCCTGGTGCTGTTAAATAACGTCATCACACACCGCCATCTGGCAACTATATGGTCCAGCGCTTCCAAACTGTCTGCAAGGGGCGCAGTCTCCTTCAGCACAATATACAAAGCTCACATTCTTTGTATGACCGTTAAGCACATCCGGAGCTTTTCATTTCAACAGTTCTATTTCAAGCCTCCCTGATGTTGAAACTCCAAAACTCACCCAATCATTTTATGAAAGCCAAAGTCACTCTGTGCAGTCACTCAGCACAAACATCTGCCCGCCCGCCATTTCTTGGCCTTCGTTATTGGCAGGTAACCTATTATATATTGTGTCCTGGAAAAGCAGAATGCTGCGGATACAATCTTTCTACGCAATTAGTCTTATACAGCAACGGCCAAAGGCGATCGGTGATCTCACGTATCGATTCACTGCGGTGGGCTGACGGTCATGACAACTCAAATACTCAGGCTCCAGCTAAGGGAACGCCTTGCAGCAGTCCATGCCCGTGCAGCAGTCTCGTCAGGGCAACAGATGGTCAATGGTCAGATTACAAAAGGCCGAATGAGAATGGGTAAATTTCGGAAGGGTCTCTGAATCTGCAACGATGTGACCCCCGATATATACGACTTGGAATGTACGGGCACTGTCGGGTTTTCAGCTAGTCGAAGATCACGAATTGATTCCCTGAGCTTACCAGTACTTCAAATGGTACGTCGCGCCACCTCTTTTAGCCAGTGCGCGTCTTATCAGGAGTAAAATATGACCCGATTGAGGCAGTGTTCCTAGATAACAAGACGATCGCGAACATATTTGTTGCTGCCGTCGATCGTGATGCTAGTTGGGTAGATTGCTAGGAGACAGCTATAGGACTGCTTGCTCTCGAGAGCTGGAGTGCTACCGAAGTAAGCGAGTTCTTTGGGACAACACTACACGCGATCTTGACCAGTTCGCATTCTATTACAAAGCCCACTGGCATGATCGAGGCGGGTTGCACTTGTCACTACACACTACGTCCGGGACAAATCAACATCACAGGCATACACCAAGCCGTCTAAGCGTACAAGGTTTAGCAACATAGCAGCTCTTGTGATCATATCAGTTCATCGTTGGTGTCTCTGTCATTTATAAGAGACGATTCAGCAAGGTCGCCACGCGCCCGATGAGAGGCGCCGGCCGCAATAACTTGGGTTTACTATATATCTATCAGTTCGAAGATATAGATCCTAACTAACAGTTTGTCCGGCGACGGAGAATTACGCCGGCTCACTTCTTAGCCAGACCGAACTCCTACTCATGTCCGCCTGGTATACCCGAGAATTCAATGCCTTACTTGACCCTGAAGAGTTTCTATTCTGCCTCACCTGCAATGTCTGAAGGGTGTATTACCATTGAATGGCACCTCCAGGCAGCAACGTTCAAGTATAACCGCTTCAATACCCTGAAGCAATCGCTTATCTTCAGGGTGCGGTCTCCTCGACTCTCATTTAGCAGGCCTCTTTGCTGCGTCATTCCAAGATTCGGCTACTACTTGTGCGGTGTCTCCTGCTCCGTTACATAATGCGCCTTACCGTACGCGAAATTTGAAACAAAAGCATCTATTGAAGCTCCCATACTACAGGTGATTGTTACTCGCATGACACCAATGCAATAAGCAGGCATGACCCCCCAACAACGTGAAGGTCGGTCTTCAGTTTGGGCAAAACTGTAGCAATCTGCCTTGCCTGAGCGGTCTGAATGACGCCATTCGCTGCAACATCAGCTTGTAACTATGTTGGTATTAGTTGCAATGTACTACCTATAGGAGGCTGGGCCACCAACTATTCTTGGTGCCGAGAACACCTTCGAAACTTTCCTAAGGGAAGTAATCTGGCAGTTCGATGTTGCCGAATAAGGTGAAGCCAAACAAGTTGGGCACCCGCCAGTTCTAGTGGGCTAATTCAGCGTCCGATTCTTCCAATCCGTGGCGACGAATACACAGCTACGGCTAAGACCCATTCGTATGTATATCTCTGTCATCTGCAATGGGCCGGCTGTTACCTCATGTACATCAAGACAGCAGCGAGTGTCGATAACATCGTCCCCCAATAAACGATCTCTTCTCATCTCTTCTCATCTATCATATATATCAGCATATTTCTGACAATTTGATACCAATTCATGAAATGATGAATGTTGTCGAGGCATTCATGTAGGCTAGTCACGTGCTGCGCTCGGACTGCCCACAAAGCACCTCTTCGCGTTGCTTTGTTTTGCTCTCCTAGATAGCTCAATTCAACTCACTCTTTTGCTTCCATTTGTTCATTTCATTATTACTTTCATTGCTGCTTCTGTAAAGTGCTTCTTAAGAGATTATAAGCCCAGTCTCTACACCGTGAAGTTATTCAGGTCTTACTACAGCCAGCCATTACTACTAGACAAGATATTCTATGGAATACCAGTCTTGGCAAGTTTAACAGATCTAATAGAATTATATATTCGTGCTAAGAAGTGCATCTTACCTGTTTATCTACTTATTTATACTAAGTATACTGAACAGCCAGTATAATACATGAAATTAGATATGGAATCTTGTTCAAAAATCTCTCTCTAAAAAAAGAAGTAGTTATTAAGACTATCTCACAAGCAGATAAACTTTCTAAATAAATGCCTGATGGTATTCCAGGACTGCTGATCTTACTGGAAGAATATATAAATTAAATAAAATAAGATTTTTAAATATATTAAATACTCAAGAATATCAGCTTACTAGACCTGATTAATAAGAATCTGACTAGACTTATTGAAGATTATAAAAAATATAAAATCTGGTATATCTATTTAATAGTTATACAGTTATAGTTAACTCAGAATATATTAGATAAAATACTAGATCTGTTTACGGACTCTGCTGATACAAAAGAACTGGTAGATAATATATATAAAATACTTCAAAGAATTATTCTAGAAGATAGTATCATACTTTACTAAAGTATTATATATAATCTTATTAAATTAAGAAGATTTAAGTATATTATAGTAGTTAAATATATTAATAATTTCTGAGTAAATTATGCTCTTGCTAAGATCTTATAATATAAAATACTTGTTTTTATAACCATATTTTTATTTTTTCAGGAGATATAGAATAACATACCTGCATAGATTATTTATATAAAAAGTAAAATACTGGAGAATGTAAATACTATATATAATAATAGTAATTTCTATATTATCTGCCAGAATATGAGGAAATAGTATAGTAAATTTAGTAAGATAAAAATAGCAGCTACTATATAAAAAAATTAAAGCTTATTATAAAAGCTAAAAAGTATCAAAGAAGAGTAGAAGAAGGTTATATATTCTATAAAAAATATTTCTTATAAAAAGTACGCTACTAGAATAAAAGAAATAATATCTAAGTATATTAACAGAGTCTATAATTATTGCAGATACCCTGACCATAATTAAATAAAGTATTAGTATATTAATATAATCTTATACCTAAGATTATAATAACCATGTATTCTAGATATCTGGTTCTTCAAGATTTAAAATAATTAATATAGAAAAGAAAAGTTAGATTTAAACTTAAAAAATAACTTTAAAACAGTAGAATCTATACTTATAAAATAGATAACAGAGATATCTGTTTAATATATTATTTTATATAAAATAAAGTCAGATAATAAAAATATATATTTTTTGAATTTCTTTAAAATAGCAGTTAAAAGTATTACTAATTATTTATTATATTAAATCTATAATACAGACAGTTTTTAATATATTATATCTAATTATATCTTATTAGATTATTATTATAATCTAGATATCTCCAACTTCTATAAATACAGAATATCTGATAGAGGAATTAGTATTACTAGATTAATTAATTATTAAATCCTAATCTTATCTATAAATAATAAATATTATAAGATTAAAATCAAGATATTTTACTAACTAGATCTTATATATAGTCTTCTATCTATAACTTTCTTATAGAAGGACTTCAGAATATACATGAACATGATTAACCTGATTCTATAAAGAAAAATAGATAATAAAGTGGTAGAATACCTGTAAAAAAACAAAAATATATTTTTTATATATATTCAGAATATAGAATTAATTCTTACTGTAATTAACTTTTTATTATTATATTAATAATATAGATATACAGGATTCTATAAAATTATTTCTACCGCGAAGAACCAGCAGATTAAACTTAAATACTGTGAGGATTTATATTGTAATATATATTCTTTAGAAAAAATAAAATACTTAATATCAAGAAATCTTATTCCAAGAATCTCTGATCTTATATAACTCTGGTACACAGATATACAGTAAATAATTTTAGTTAGCTATAAAGAATTTAAATATTTTCTAGTAATAATAAATAATGCTATCTGATTAATTAAAATAATTATATTAAAGTAAAAAGATAATACCTCCACAGAGCTAATTTAGATAAATAATAAATATAAGAATATGGTTAGTAAATATATTATCTTATAATATTTTAATAAAGACTGCAAGTTCAACAGATTTAAAGAATAGATATATTATAAAAATTAAGAAATTTATATTACTATATTATCTTCCTGAATATCCAAGATAAATAGTCTTGCTGAGTATTACAGTAGTTTATTTAATTAAATAAGCAGGATTATAATTCTTGACTCAGATTTACTTATAATTTTCTAGCTGTTTACTGTGAGACTTACTGTACAGATTCTTAATTATCTAGTCTCTACAGAAAGTAAGATTAAAGAAATATCTGTTTATCTATACAGATTATATTATAATTTCTTGAATCCTGATACCTTGCTTGAGTTTCTATATATATTTAGATATTATTACTATTAATATATACCTGCAGAGAACTGTATTATTTTTAGAAAGATGGATCCCTGTACTAATACTAGTTATTTTATCAGATTTAACAGGAATTATGGTTATATTTATCTAGTATAGTATCTTAATTTAAATAAAATTAAATAGTTAAGAAATATAATATTCTATGAAGAATATATATATAAGAATAACTATAAAGATCCTGGTAGAGTAACTGTAATACTTATATCTATCTTTAAAGATCTAATTATATTAATACAGAGTACTGGGATTAATTTTGATAAAATAATTATATAAGATATAAAGAATATAATTAATAATAATAAGATTCTTTCTGTACAGAATGACACTGCTGATCTTATATATAGAAAAATAGAGATTATATTTATATTAACTGAATTTATTATACCTATCCTCCCTGTGCTTATTAATCTGATTTATTTAATAAAGAATTCTCATGACTACAAAGTGTTATCTATTAAATATATAAAATATGATTTCTAATTTATTAAATCTGAATTTTCTGCTGCTACAGTCACTGCACTGAGATAATTCTAATAAATTATAAAGAAAAAAAGTTCTTTATAACTAGAAAATAAATAAATAACTGTACTGGAGCAAGAGTCTGATCTGCTTTTTTTATCTATTCTTAAGTAATATAAGATTAATGTATTAAGTATCTATATAGAAGCTATCTTATTCCTGCTTATCCTATATTAGAAGACAGTCATGGCTATGCAGATTAATAAGATTAAATTAATAAATATATATAAGATAATTAACTATCTTACTGGTATCCGTGTAATCCCAGGCAAATAAATATTTAATTTAAAGATTAATATAGAAAAGATTATTATATAATTTTGTGCTCAATAAATGGTTTATAATAATTATTAGATATCTAGTATTAATTATACTGAATTTTTTGTTCCAGTAGCAAGCGAGATTATCTTTAAAATATTTATAATTAATATAATAGTAAAGAGCCTCCGCTGGAAGTAATATAATATTATTTCTATTTATTTATATATTTAAATAAAAGATAAACAGGTTTATATAAGATAACTAACTAGATTTTATAAGAATTTTCCTGAATAAGTATATTTATTTAAAATAACTCTTTATAGACTGCAGCAGGCAGTGCATCTATAATACTATATTTTTAATAAGAAATTACAGGAAATTGGCTTTAAATCTCTGCTGGAGAATCTGTGTATATATAAAAATAATAAAATATAATTTATTATTTATATAAATAATTCTGTTATCACTGGTTCTGAGCAGGCAGACCTAATCTTAATAAAATATTATCTTAATAAAGTATTTAGACTCAAGAAACTAGGCGAACTGAAGATCTTACTTAGTTATAATATTCTATATAATTATAAGATAAGTAATATCTTACTTAAATAGCTTATCTATATAAAAAAATATCTTGTTATTATAGATATATAATCCTGCTTAGATATTATTATTTTTATAATATTTATCTATGCAAAGACAGATTATACTATAATATTAATTGAGAAAGTTAATATTAATAAATATCAAAGTCTTATAAGCAGATTAAACTGGCTAATTATTAAAACTAGATCTAATCTATATTATATCATGTTCTGTCTGTAGAGATATATATATACTCTAACTGTAATAAATATAAAAATCTTAAAATATATGTATAAATATCTACAAGATATTATTTTTTATAGAATTATCCTGGCGGTTAATTATACTAAAAAAATTAAAATTTATATAAATACTGTCCATGCTAATCATGAAGATAGTAAATTAATAAAAGAATATATTATCTTTTATACAGGCAGACCCATTATCTGGTTATTAAATAAATAAAGTATTATTGCATCCTTTTCTATTATTACAGAATACTGTATATATAATACCGCTACTAAAAATACTCTGTATATCAAGAAATTAGTACAGGTATTTAATTTCAAGATATTAGATGATAGTAAAATATTCCTGTTTAGTAATACTATTAATTTATTACAGATTTTTAATCATGGTATATACACGCGGTCTACTAGATAGCTAGATAACTATTATTTATTTATAGCAGACCTAATTAAAATAGATATTATATTAATCTAATATATTACAGGTACTAGCAATCCTGCAGATAGTCTTATTAAACTACTAGATCAGGAAAAGTTCTGTAACTTCTAGATTCTACTAGAAATAATTTTATTAACTACCCCCCCGCAGTATCCAGGGAATAATACTTAATATATAAAAGATTATCTATCTAGAAAATATCTATAACTTTATTTAATATCTTCTCGCATACTTCTTCGCCTAGGGGGCCGTGTCGAGACATTTATATAGGCTAGTCACGTGCTGCACTCGGACCATCTACAAAGTACCTCTTCGCGTTGCTTTGTTTTACTCTCCTAGATAGCTCAATTCAACTCACTCTTTTGCTTCCATTCGTTCGTTTCGTTATTACTTTCGTTGCTGCTTCTGTAGAGCGCTCCTCAAGAAATGTCATAGTGGCTACTGCTGGTCCCTCTTCCACAGCGTTCATGTAACTCTGCTGGCGCCATGGCATTTATGATAATTCGCTCCTGCAATCGAATCGTCCAGCAAAGATGATTCCATGAACCTACAGCTAGCTTCCGCACCGAAGGAGCAGTACTGTATCTCGACCAATTCCCTTGTATCTCTCAACGAGTCTGGCATGTACGGCGTCTATCGGATTCGCACGTGTAACTGGGAGCAGGTGCAGAAACCTCTTATGTGTTTTGTTTGATTTCCTATGTCACATCGCGGTCTTCGGGGGTTGCAATATCAGAGTGGCGGCAACGACAAATTGTATAGTTCGTTCTGACGGATGAACAACAGCAGGATGGGGAAGAAAGGGATCACGGACATTGTGATGAGGACGTCGGTGTCTGTTGCTAGCGGCCTCAAGGTGACCCTCATTCTTATGGCCCGGGTAGTATGCTTCCGGAACATTTGAAACTTCCTATCGCGAAGAAACGCAAGCAGTCCCAAAGCTGGTGCTACACCCGTTTCTGTCACGCCAATTTCCAAGGCGCGGGCAGGAAACTTAGCCAATGCACGGATGACCGGTGCAGCCTTGGGCAGGGCTTTCAAGTGTAATGTCCTTGAAGGCCAGCATCATTACCAAGGGTTTGCGACACAAACGTCTTGGACAAGCACGTCGCAGAGATACGCGTCTCATCGGCCAAAAGTGATCGAATACGGAGTAGCGATCATGTATATCAGAACAGCTAAACTTTCATTATCGACTTCACGGTTTAATAGAACGATATCTATGAACGGCGGGGGCCAGTATGGTAGCATTATCGTGCCTAGTGATTATACATTGTTCAAGTACCACTGGCCGGTAACACTGGCTGATGTTGAAGAGCCCATTGAGAATCCGCTGGAGTTTTCTTTGGAGAGCTTCCGCAATTGCTTCGTTGAGGACGAAGAACTGGAAGTGGAAGGTTTTATTACAAGCTTGAATGATTGCGCATAGGATACCTGTGGCGGATTTCAGGAGCCGGAGAGCAGTCTATGGCGCTCTGGTAGCGAGGAATCAAGCCCAGTTCTATCTTTCTGCGGGCGAGCGTTCAGGCAACTTCAAGAACCGCATCATATGCGGAAGCAAGGCAACATTACGACTACCTGCTGAATAGGATCAATGTCACTTTGCTCCGATTAAGGCAGATGATGTTGATGAGTTCACACTTATATTAAGCCGTAAGATGACATACGATCATTTCTTTAAGCCAATTGCATCATCAAGCGCAGCCTCAAGCGCAACGCCAAAAGATGGCTGTTTCCAGCAGGCCAAGGAGAGCGCAAGTACAGCCTTACGGTCGGCCTCCTTCCTATGTTCAGTCGATTACGTCCATTTTTCCTACACCGAATATAGCGCAGATACGTCATCCCCTGCGATCATGTCAGCTTCAACTTATGTTGGTAATGAAATGCCACCGGCTGCAATGCACAGGCCCCTTTATGTGGGCTTCAACTGGTCTGCACCATTGGATCTCTCTTACACCGGGGTTTATGTTTGCGAGGAGGAATCATTATAGCGACCGCAGTCTCCAAGCCGACCTCGCATACCCCTAAGATGAAGCGACCGCCCCCGCCTTTCGTCCAGACATGATTTCTATCACACTGGCCTCAGTGGGTATAGTCTGGGAGGACGTCGCGAGTTTGCTCGACTGATATTTACATTTACCTACTTTCCCGAAGAAGGTCAGTCAAAGAGTTGGGTCCGAGATTGGTTGGCGAAGAACAACTTCGAGTTGCAGGGACGTTTGTGCGGAGTCCGCGCAAAGAATGAGAGACTGTAAGTGCTTTTCCTGCTTCACTAGGATGATCAAAGCAGTCAAACTGACTGACAACGATTCTAGTCTCGACGTTGCTTACTTTGTCAAAAATAATAGTTTCGCTCTCCCATACCGGTAGCTTGATCCGGACTATGGAGTATCTCACCCCCAAGCTTCAGAAAAACTGAACTTCACGAACAGCGAGAAATGAGAAGCTCTAAGCAAGTATTTTCTGTCTCTCTCTTCCTTGACAGGGCTCTGCTACAGCAAGAGGCTAGCTGGTTGACTGAAAGACGGCACCGGGACTATTGGAGATCGGAGTAGTAGTCCGTTCCTTATTTTCTCATGTGATATTATTTTCGAAGTCAACGGAGTCAGGTCCAAGGAGTCCTCACCTTCTTCTCCCTCCTCTTCTGCGAAACCTCTGGCCGGTTCGAATCAATCAGCTTCAGTTTATGGTCGACTGTGAAGCAGCAGAGGAGTCTACGGTGCTCTTGTAGTGGGCCAATTGGTCCAATTTTATGTTTGTGTCCGTGATGGCTCTGCGGAAGTCAGTCACTGAATTTTCGAACAGAACCTTGCTCATCTTCTTACTACTTCTTCCTATATAGTATCTTCTCGTTTCTTTGCTTCGATATATTCCGATTCCGGTTTTGTCATGGTTTCATTTTCTGACTATCCGGGAAATCATATATCATACAAGACCAAAGTCAAGGATAAGACTAATGAATCGGACAATGAAGCAATCCATGATTCAGTACGAGGAAGCTATGTTGCGGCAATATGTTCGATTACAGGAAGATCAAATTATCTATCTTGAAGAGTACCTAAGTATGAAACACATCTTCAACCTTAAATATTTCCTAAATTGTGACTCATTACCAATATTAAACTCAGTAAAAGCCTTGCACCCGCATCCATCCATCATGCTTAGCCTGATAATCAAGATGAATCTGCTAAGATGATTGCGCCAATAGCCATAATAGATACCGCGTCTTCCAGGTCGTAATACTATGTTTCCCCTCCTACCAAGACAAGCTAATCTTTAAGAGCAAGATAGCTTACAGTAGTTATAAGAAGCGACCAATCTCCTTGAAAGTACTATGCCAATGCAATTATTGTCATGAACATTACTCTGCACAATATGGGTAGGCGGACTGTTGGTAGGTCCAGTATTCCACATATGAAGATGGTATTTCCCCAGCTGTTGGTTCCATTGCTATTCACCCTCATAATATTTAGATCATAATATATACAAAACAGGAATAGCATTGAACAATCCGACAATGATGTTTAAAGTATCACCAAAAAGCTAAAATCGATACACCTGTCTCGAGCATACTGGATCCAAGTAGTACCAGGCTCGAGATCCAACGACCAGAACGTCTTGAGGAAGGAAAGAACGCGGCTCCGATCAAGGTTCCCACTCATTCGGATCACATTCATCATGGCCGTCTCGACAATGTTCTGCATCTGTGGATTGCCTCTAGATTCTGTACCTGTGATGAAAAGTGGCCATACCAGGTCTTGAGCAACGGCGGGGCTGCATGATAGGGGTAGTACGTGGTCGAGAAGCACATCGAGCGAAGATTGTATGCTTTCGTCTGGGGATATGCTGTCGGAAAAGACGCGGTGGGTGTAGATAAGCGTAGCATGATAGAACATGTCCACTAGGCATTCGAAATCCTGTCGTGCTTGGTCTGATTTGAACTTGATTGTGTGGCTCATCTGCATCATTCGAGCTTTGGCGATTTCTATGTCTAGTAGTGTGGATTCGATCGGGACGGGTTGCGAGATGGGCTGCGTGGTGTATGTTTGTCGCTCGGCGCGGGTGACGCTATGCATGATTCGGATGAAGTCACTGAATATTGTGACGTTGTCATGTGTTGGGAAGTCGTCTTGTAGCTGGTCGATTGGATCGAATGTGGTTAATCCGATGTAGACAGATGTGTAGTAGTATTCATAGAATAGAAATACATCGGCGACATTTGTATATAGTGCACTACTGGCGGATTGTAGGTTCCACTGGATAATTTCCCGGGCGCATTGTATGTGTATTCGCCATTGGGCAGCCGGTGCTGTTAGTAGTTCAAGGTTGTAGAGAAGGAGAGCAGAAGCGAGGATATGTCTCGCCTGATCTTTGCTTTGAACCGCGGTCGGGTCCTGAAGTAGGTGTCCCATGTCCCTTGATAACCAAGTCAGGGCCACGTTCTGGTTGTGACGGGAGATGGCTTGGAGTGACTGTGCCCAATGATGGTCTGCTGGATACTTGGCGGCAAGGTCCTTCGAAGCGAGAGCAAGCACCGAGTACCGTACGGTTGATGAGTCGTGTGACAGAGGTAATACTAAGCTTCTCCAAGGATTGTGGAGGTCATCCACCCACGCTAGTCTTGTAGCGACGCCTCGATCGAAGTGATCGAGTAACTGGGCAGTAAGACTGTCGAAGGGCAAGCCGGGCCAACGGGCCGGTAGTTGGAGGTCTACATTGGGCACGGCGATGCCTGCACGGGGATGAAAAATCTTCTGTGATATCTGGGAGTCCCTTCGGACCGGTATTGCCTGTCCTGTCAATTTGCCTCTGCTTGCGACACCTTGGCCCCATCGTAGATTGATCCCATATCCAGGACACCGAAGTTTCCGTGAAGTACACTTTCGACAATGGGGGAGCGTTCTATCACAGGAGATACGACGGGTTCTGCAGACTTGGCAGTCTAGGAGGTCAAGATATTAACTCGAGAATCTACCTTGGTAGTTGACTGGGGTAAATTACCTTTAGCTGGGACTTCTGAAGGCGTCCGATCGGAGGTCATGTGTATTGGGAAGCGCGATAAAGTGACTTCGATGGATCGTCCAGCCAAGTTCTTATTGTATACTCTCCAATGAAAACCATGCTGCGAATTTAGCGGCGATGCTCACGGACTTGGGGTTAGGGTGAGCGGAGTGAAGGTTTAGCAACCATCAAGCAGGGCTTCATCAGCAGATGCACATGATGAGAAGACAGATGTATAGCAGAGTTTGAGCATCCGCGAAGCCAAAAAGCAAGCAGTGTTGCCGCATTGCTTTGTCACCACTGTTGGGTGTCACGAATCACGATGTGTGGTTCAAACCACAGACCGGCCAGTCTAAACCCAGACAGGAAGCCAAGATGTGAGAATAGACTTTTAGTGGGGTTAGGTACCCGTGACGAGGGCCCAGTTGCTACCAGTTTGGATAACAGCGCAATCGATAATTTTAAATTCTCTTGATTTCCATGTAGTGGACACCTTGTTGATCCTTCTCGGTAGACGTGTCCATCTTGAAGCTCTTGCAAAATATTATGGTACAAAAGAGTCAGTGACCTTCTCTCCAGGAGGGTCAGTGATGCCGGTGTGGTCACTATTCCGTCCCCGCATTATGGATGTGGAATAATGGAGAGACATGCGCGGATTAGTCTGAAGACAGAGCGTATCATGGCTTATCATGTCTGTTAGGTACCAAGGATGCTTTTGCTAAGGTTTCTGGTTCCATCATTCATGGAACACTCTATTATACGCAGAACCTACTGATCTACTACCAACAGAAAAAGAATGTATAGTACACTGACAGACTTATACGACATGAAGCTCCTTTAGATCCATCGTCTCATCCTCCGATTTTTTCAAATACGCCTTGTGCAGCAATGTCTTCAAAAAGTGTGTATAATCAAACACCAAGTCTCTCAGCTTCGCCAACGGCCAAGGTAAGTTATGGAACACATAACTCAAATACCGAGCAAACTCCATGTGATGATTGACCTAGTCCACACGCTGTCGTTCGAACAACTCAAAGCCCGCGCCGACAGCCCTCAAATCCCGTAGATCAACTCCGTCGAGCGCCTTGGCAAGATAATACCCATCCTCGATCGCCATCCCCATTCCATACGCCGCATATGGCGAAACCGGATGCACCGCATCCCCCACACCTACGATCCTCCTTGAAGACCACTTCTTCATCGATGGCCGATTGTAGATGTCCCACCGATATACTTGCGTATCGAAATCAGTGGCTTCCACCAGCTGCCGCAAGGGATCCGACCAGCCCTGCAGAATCTTGTCTACGTGGGCCTTGGGATCCTCAGGAAGCGGCTTTCCTTCCCACCCCGGCTCGACAACCCACCACTCGAATCCCGGCTTGCCGTCATGCAACATAGGAAAGAAACTCGCTTGGTGTTGCCAGTCGTGCGAGATGACACCGGTGTTGGCAGGAATCCCAGGGATGTGACCACACCACGCGAGCCAAAGCCGGATGCCTGTGTGGAATAGCTGTGGGTCACCAAATGCCTGACGCGAAACGGCGGACCGAATACCCTCTCCTGCGATTAGGATATCGGCCTTTATTGGTTTGATGTTGCTATCCTTGAATTTGACTTCCACCTCACCTTCGACTTCCTCGTATCCCGTCACTTCGTGACTGCAGAAAATGACGCCCTCGGGAACAAGATCGAGCATTTTCTGGAAAGCGGATGATCGCAAGACACCATATTGCCAACCCTTGATGCCCATCCGTTCTTTCGACTTCTTCATTGAAGGGAAGCACGGCCCGTTCCTTGCCCCATTTGTTGTTGAAGTATGTCCACGTATAGGATCCGAAGTTCTCGAGGCTGATTCCGTAAGAGCGTAGAATCGCAAGCACAGGGATAGAGAAGAGAACCGCGCCTCCGATAGCACGGCATTCGGTTTGTCGCTCAAATACCCGCACGTCGTAGCCACGCTTGATGAATGCCAGCGCGGTGGATATAGCACCGGGTCCACCGCCTGCTATAGCGACTCGTTTGCCGGGGCGCCAGGTGGACATTTCGACGGTTCGAGAACCAAAGAAGAAGAAGACAAGCCCAACGAGTGAAGAAAGAAAGAAAACGAGAGTAGTGGAAATGAAACTAGTAGTATGGTATTTAGCAATAACACACATGGCGATCGAATATAGAAAAAATGATTGTATATTATTCATTACTCAGCGGAAAGCGGAATGTCCAAGGCTACTTTATATTCCGCAGGGTCTTTTTACCCGGCACAACAGCTTCCCAAAACCCGAAAGGATTACGCTTGCTCTGCTAGCCCAACATGTGTTGCAAATATAGTCGTTCCTTTACCTTCTAGGGTATTGATGGGGAAGATTCGGGTCTGGCGAGGGATATCTTTGTACAAGATTGTTCAAGTGATTATCTCCGGGGTTTATCTACATAGGGGGATCTCCGAGGTGTGCTGATAGGCGGCACTACTTATAATAGTACAATCGGTGGAAATGATAGTTACCATGAGTGAATACCCGGGTCTATGTATTGATTGTGACCTACTACTACTAATCTCCATACGGTATAATGCCTACTATGGAAGGACAGGAACACATTTCAGCATGATACAGCAGCTAAGTATGTGGTGTTTGTGGGGTCGACACATTGCGTTTGTCTGTATTCCACATCAGGAAGGAAGGGCTCAAGGGGGTATACATCATCAATTCCGTAATATGGTAGCTGGATAAAAAGAAATCTCACAGAAACAGAGACTACGATTGACAATCCCAAAGAAAGGTTGTTCGACAAAGCCAACATTAAAGAACTCGGGAGCATCCATCCGTCTTTGTGTCACCCTCGCAAAAGACCGCAATAAAGAAATCTTCTCGTTTATTCAAAAACAGTCTTCCCGCACTCGCAGCTCCAGAACTTTCTGTTACTCCTCAGACAAAGACACTATAAAAGGGTACTTGAACGGTGCATCCATATCCCCCATCGCCCATCCACGGCCTCTTCTGCTATTGACGAAACATGACATCTCATCATATTCCTAATCAAGGCCGAGTCGCTGAAGCGCGGAATTACGACCCTTGGCACCTTCACGAACCATCCAGTCAGTGGATAGATTTCTGCCATACAAACGGGATCCCCTGGTGCGGCGTGACTTCTCCGGACGACGAGTTTCCCTATCAAGAGGATTTTGATACCCAGATCACCAATCAATGGGCCGCGAGCGCTCAGCATGAAAAGCGTAGGAAGGGTCTGATATACCTACCCCCTACTTACCTGCTATGATCAAGCGCTAACGCGATGTCAATAACCTAACCAGGCTACGAATCCAGAGTTAAAATTTGCAACTCCACCATCCCCCGAGTCAAAGAGCCCAACAACCCCATCTCCATCCGACTCTACTACCCCATAGCCTTCTTTGGGCAACGAGGCACCGCGGATCCACTCCCCTTATACATCCACTTTCGCGGGGGCGGATTCCTCTGCGGAGATCTGGACACCGAGGACGCCATCTGCGCAGAAATGGTGAGTAGCCTGACGCCTACCTGCCCCATCATTGTCATTAGCATCGATTACCGAAGTACCGTGGAAGAGCCCTTTCCAGCCATGTATCATGATGCGTGGGAGGCATTCGAGTTCATCCAGGGACGAATTAGAGGTTACGGCGGGGATCCGAAACGCGTCATCCTCGGCGGGGAGGACTCTGGCGCTGCGCTGGCACTGTGGGTTGCCATGTTCGCGAAGAAGACGGAGGTAGTGCCCAAGACGCAAAGGCTCAACATTGTAGGGTTGAACTTGACAACGCCGTGGTTTCCACATATGGACGTGGAGAAGGCCGCACAGACCGAGTTTTCAAGGTATCAATGTTGGAACGCGCCGTTTCTGCCGATGGCTGTCCACCACATGTATAGAGACATGCTCGAAATGGAGGAGTCGAATTTGTCGCATTTCACTGTGGGGGAATGCTCGGATTTTTCGGGGTTGCCGCGGACTTGCATGCTGGTTGCGGGACAGAGCTTGTTGAGGGATCAGGCGTTGAGACTTGCGTATTGCATGGAACAAGCTGGGTAGGGCTTTGTTTTTCTTACTTTCTTCATCTACGGGGGCTGCACTGACGGTCTACTAGTGTTCGGGTATCCATCGAAATATTCTCCGGAATGCCTCATGAGTTTCGTCGCATCTATGTCTTACCGCAGGCTGAGGTTGCGAATACTATGGTCGAGGATAATATTAGGTGGATTCTGAGAATGCCAGGGCGTTTGTATACCGACCAAAATAGTCACAAATTGTGATACCATGGATAATTTCTTTTGATTGATATGTGGACTACCGGGATGGCCTTTGCGTTGTGTGTTTATGAAACGGCCGTTGCACCAATTGTATGATACAACTAGCTTCATTAGCTAGAACATGTCTTCTCGCTTATGAGCGCAAATTCCTTCTGCTCCCTATCGTACCAAACCCCATGTTTCCTCCATTCCTCATTGTCCGAGTACCGATCCAGATACCAGGTGATATTACCCCCGGAGAATTCTGCATCCACGAATCCACATCCCAAGTACCCAAATCTATTTCCACTCCAATATTCAATTTCGTAGTCGCTCAGAGTAGGTGTATTCAGTGCTTCGAAGAACGCCAATCGAGAACCAGGCCAGATAGTAATCGGGCCATCAACCCTTCCCTGCTTGAACCAGCTAGAACAAGGATCGGACCAACACGTCCGTGGGAAGTATGTCCGAGCGTGCTCGACAAAGTCGTGCACTGCGGACTCCTTAGGACTGAGTCGCCGGATATGCTCTCTCCGCATACGCTGGACGATCTGGATGAAGTGGTTCGTCACGTGGGAGATAATGGGGAGAATGGACCCATGCGCCGCAGGCGTAAAGGGACCTCCGTACATGAAGTAGTTTGGGAAGCCGTCGATGCTGACTGTCAGGTAACTGGTCGGAGCATCTTTCCATTTATCGTCCAGGTTAACGCCGTCTAACCCGATGATTGGGTATCGAGGTCGGAAGGATGTGTCGAATCCGGTAGCGCAGATGATGACGTCTACCTCATGTTCGGTTCCTGTTGCAGAGTCGATGAACCCCTTCGGTGTGATGGATTGAATCCTTTCTGCGAAGACGGTTGTCTTGTCGGACGCGAGCGCTTCTAGGTAGCCTGTGCCGGGTGTTGGGCGTCGACAACCTACGTTGAAGGTCTTGGGGATTAGGGCGTCCTTCACGTAGGGTTTTGGTGCGAGCTTGTCGGACATGCTTTTGTAGGAGGACTGTTGTATGGTTAGTATCTGGGGTTGATAGGTTTGTAAAAGCACGTACAGCGTTCGCTTCGTCCGACTCAGCGGTATTGCGGAGCGTGAGCTTGGCGCGTTGGTTGAGCTCATGCTCTACTGATTTGTGGTACCGGTGGTACATTTCGGGGTCTTTGTTGAAGTCGCTCTTCTGCTCCGGGGTATCTGCATTGCATTAGAGTTTATCTTCTGTGGCAGGGAATGCAACGTACAGTCAAAGTTGCGACCGTCCTTCCCGGCGTAGCGTTGCGCAAATGCAGCTGTGATCCAGATTGGGGTTCGCACCCAGGTGTAGAGGTGTGAGACATCGTTGAGGATTGAGGGAACGACTTGGACGCCTGAACTGCCCGATCCGATCACAGCTACGCGCTTGTCTTTCAGATCTAGCCCCTCGGGGTAGGCTGCTGTGTGGCACAGTGTTCCTTGGAACGAGTGTATTCCCGGCGTGTCCGGCCATTTCCAGGAGCTGCTCTGAGGTCAGGAGGATGAATGCGAGGGGGAAGGGGATAAGACGCACTTGAGGAAGCCAGCTCCATTTATCAAGACATCACACTCATCCTCCCACTCCTTCACGCACGGCGTATCTTGTTGCAGCTTGACCACCCATTTACTCTTTTCCTCGTTCCAAATTGCCGATACCACGCGGGTGTTTAGCGTGATATACTTCATCATGTCTTCTTCGACGACGATTTGCTTCAGATACTCCCAAATCTCCTTTGCACTCGAATAGAAACTCGACCAGTTTGGGTTTGGACGCCACGGGAAGGAATAGGCGATGCTAGGCACATCGCATGCACATCCCGGGTACCGATTCTCATACCAAGTCCCTCCGATATCTGCGTTCTTCTCATAGCACGCAATCTCCACACCCAGTTCAGCTAGCGCCGATGGGGCATAATGGAGAAAGTCGATCCCCGATGCTCCCGCTCCCATCATTATTATTTTGAACGGTTTCCCCAGTGGGGGCTCGTTGATGAGATGACTGTAAACCGTATAGCCCCGGTCGGATGGTTTGTTGAGTTCCGCATGTTGGACGGGTCTAGTTACTGAGGCCGGATGAGGCCCCGGGGTATTACTCCAAAGGCGAATATCCACGGGGAGGCCATATTCCTCGAACACTGGATTGGTTTGCACGGTCTGATCAATGGAGCCCATGTTTGTGGGGTGAGTTACAGAATACTCGATGCTTGAATCAATTGAGTTAGAGGTGGAGACATTGAGCCAAACTTAGCTGGAGGACGTAGTGCGGGCGCACCGACGATCCAATATATAACCTGCCATCTGGCATTCAGCTATCACTATCCCTGTCACTCAGTAAGGCCTATCATGAGGGAAAATGACCGAGGTCTGGACTGTTGCGATAGGGTGCATTAGACTGTTCCTTGCTGTGTGTACTTGATGGTTATCAGTGGACTTGAACCAAGCGTGGGGTTTGATGCTGCGAATCAGTGGGAGGGGCAAGTGAGGGGGTGGATGGCACAATTTTGGACCAAGTGGGTGGATGGATACGCGTGAGCCAATACGCGTTACACACTGGTTATCCTCGGTGAAACCACCCCATCCTTTGCATATATAGAGCGCACAATTCCAGAGACGGTCGCAAATCCATCGCTTGGATATGCACGCTGGAGACATATCTGTTACTTGATTGTTCAGACCATCCGAAGCCAACCGCGAAATGCTCGAATTTCCCAAGTCCGACCGTACCGTTCGGGTGCGAATGGTCGATACCACCACTTTAATGACTGTCAATTCTGGATTCCTCATACAACCAGTGCAGCCGGGCCATGAGATTCTGAACCTTACTAATGTTGCCTTTCTTATAGAACATGAGGCATCAAATCAGAAGGTCATGTTCGACCTCGGCACGCGAAAGGACTACTGGAACCTCCCTCCAGTCGTTCGCCAGCCTTTTGATCAAGCCATGAAGGCGGCGAGAGTAGACAAGGATGTCACCGAGATCCTTTGTGAGAAGGGCATTGAATTGCGCGACATTGGTAAGAATTTTGGTTTATATCCATACATATTCTCCTCATAAGTGCTCACGGTTTAGGGTCTGTCATATGGTCTCACTACCACTGGGATCATATAGGAAACGTCGCTCTGTTTCCCCCAACCACCTCCTTGGTTGTAGGCCCTGGTTTCAAATCCCATCCTCATTTACTGCCTGGCTTCCCGGACGATGCTGAGTCTCCAGTGTCAGCGGATGCGTTCGTAGGGAGAGACGTGGTTGAGCCTGACTTTGCAGATGGATTGACGATCGGAGGGTTTCGTGCACAAGATTTCTTTGGAGATGGTTCATTCTATTTGCTGGGTAAGTCAATCGATCTTCCTGTGAGAAGCTGGAGCTGCTTACTGTATAACTAGACACACCTGGGCACTGCGTCGGTCACTTATGCGGTCTTGCCCGAACAACGGCTGACACCTTCGTCTTCCTTGGTGGTGACATCTGCCACTTTCCGGGCGTCATAAGACCGAACGCCAGGCTTCCATTCCCAGACAACATCCCGTCAGAGGCCTTGGACAAAGATTCGTTCTTTCCAAGTCCATGCCCATGCAGCATTTTCACAAATAGCCACCCGATAGCCAAGGTTGACCCGAGACAAGAACCCTTCTATGAGGTTTCCGGTTGCGAAGGAAGTGCCTTTTTCGACGCGGAGGTTGCACAGAAGTCTGTCACTAAACTCTTGGACTTTGAGGCATCCGAGAATGTTTTGATATGTATAGCACATGATTCTGATCTGCTACTGCATCTTCCCACGTTCAATGACTCGCCGTCCTCCGACCTCAACTTGTGGAAAGAGAAGGGTTGGAAGGAGAAGCTGCGCTGGGGATGGGTCAATGAGCTGCCGCGTTCTGGTCGTCCTGGCAGGAAGCCACATGTTGAAGGGTACTGGCGCGATGGTAAGTTATGGGAAGAGGCGGTGCAGACGCTTCGTCGCAAGGCAGAAACGTAGAGGTTCGATCACAATTGGAAGCCCCCCTTCAGGCACCAAGGCTCTCTATGATAGGTTCTCTAAGAGAAGAATATATGAATTGAGAGCTTTCACAATACTACTTCTTCCTTCGGCTCTTAGAGCCGAGCATTTCCCGACACATTTATCTCATAGCTCTTATAGGCGGCGAGAAGCACACTACGGACGGATTAACATAATAATGCGTTTCCCTATTCTGCTGGTCGGGCTTTCCAAATATGTGGTCGAGAACACAATTTAAGTATTCTTTCTTCACGAAACTGAAAATATTCCGAAGACAAACTTTAAGCATACCTATGCGTTTGCATTACCCAGAAGCTAACAAAATCAGCCATGGCAGGCCCTCAAAATCCATGTCGCTAACACTATTTCTTTACTTGCTCTTCATCCCTTTCATCCTCAATTCCTTCATATCAATCCTCACTTTCACTTCAAAATCGTTTATCATCGCCGTTAATATTTTATATTAGATTTCACTTGTATCCAAAGCTATCGCAAGGCCCATTTGTCAGAGATGTCATCGAAAGACACCCTTCCTCTGTTCCTCCACGATCTCAAGAACTCTGGACAGTACAGTGACCTCAAGATTGAGTGTGAAGGAGAAGCATTCCATGTGCACAAAGCCATCGTCTGTTCCCAGTCTGAGATCCTATCTCATAGATACAAAGACGCGTCTGAGGTGAGGCGATACTTCTACTACGCCGCCATACGGAGCCGATAATAATCCTACAGGGTGCTCCTGAGGCAGTCATTCAGATCGACGGATATGGTACAGCGACAGTGAAACTGATGATCGAGTTCCTATACTTCGGAGATTATGCGATCCCTGATAAAGGTACGAGGACATGTACATTCCTCGGTCATTTATCTCTGCTAACACACGATTAACTAGAAATACCTCAAGAGAGTGAGCTAAGCATCTCGGCAGACGCTTCAAAGAAGCCCACTACAGCGGAAAGGCTGCGCCCCCATATCTACGTCTACTATATTGCGGACGAATACCAATTGCAAGACCTGAAAAACAAGGCAGCAAATCACATAGAGTCCGCGACTATAATGGCTTGGAATCCGAAAGGATTCGTCGAGTTCGTCAAGGAAGTGTTCGAAAAGGCTGATACAACGATACGTCAAAAGCTATCTAAACTTATTAGTGAACATATTGACGACTTTGGCCACACCGAAGTGCTGGAGAAGCTCATCGATGACGATCTGAGCAGATGCGTGATCATGGCTATGAAGGCAAGGTATGAGTGGACGCAGCCACAGTTGATGGTTACTCAGGAATGCCTGATAACGACGAACAGAACAGTGGAGAGTTTGAAAGCACAGGTCGAGGTGCTGCAGAAGAAGATCAGTAATATGAAGGCTGGTGTAGAGCAAGGCCACAATCTGCTTCATAACACAAAGACTTGCCGTCATTGCGGTATGATGTTCCTTGGCAATATTGTATGCAAAGGTGCTATTGAAGATGGCTATTTTCTTCGTTGCATTCGATGCCGAACCAAACACCGTTAGGTTGGTCCACTCGGAATCAATTCTACCTTACAGAATTGTTGTTGCTAACATCTAAGAGAAACAGACAATGAGGCTTATTTGCACGCATGCCTCAGCCCATGATGTCTTGCCCTTCCACTTCCAACTTCTCTAGAGCCAGTACTTTCTTCCTGCCAGATCACGAGCAGCCATCTATTGCGTGTCAGATGTAATTGTGTGAAAGCGAAACGCACCTGTGCTGACGGATCTCATCATCGTTGGCATCGTCAAGCCATGCATTGCAGCGGAATGGATAGTGTATCGACATGGCACATTAGCAGAGAACGACTTGAATCGGGCGATGATCATAGAAGCCTTCTTTTTAGTGCACGGCAGCCTCTGCGTTGTCTGGAGAGTTTCGAGCATATTGAGAAATGGCACCTTAGCATGTGTCCTCTGATTTAATCAAACCTCAATATTCAATAAAGGTTTCCTTGATTAGGTAGTTCATTAGACTAGGGGCTCTGTAGCTCATTATCAACGAGAGTTCTCTTGAATTTTTGGCTGGTCCATTGGATAGCCATCCATATTGCGGCCCAAGCCAACAGTGATGTGATGGTTGAGGAATGCTTATCAGCTGGCCACCCCCGATCGCTACCACCCCGCACGATAATGCAACTCAGGAGTCATTAGTGTTCTTCCTAAATTAGTGCCCCACTAATCCATGACTACAATAGGGTGCGAAGATTATCTATCCCGCTGGTGTGATTTGATCTCCTGCTGTTTCCCTTTGAGGATAGCGCACTGACTGCTGCTTGGCTTATCGTCCTTCAATTCTGTCTATAGATATCTCTACTAGCACGCTTTTCGAATACTGTACCGACTTCACTAAAAAGATCGTCTTATCTAGAACAATGTTAGGACTCTGGTGTGCTGCTATTGTTATTCTTCTTGTTTTTCTTTATCAGCGATTGTCGAGTCCCATTTCTAAACTCCCTGGCCCTTGGTATACCAAGTTGACAAGTCTGGTTATCAAGTACCATGAGTTCTCGGCTAGCCGTCGTGTATTTATCCATCAGCTGCACAAACAGTATGGCACTATTGTGCGGATAGCACCCAACGAGGTCTCCTTTGCATCTTTGGATGCCATTCGAGAGATTTACGCGTCAGGCGGCAGTGGCTATGATAAGACGGAATTATATGACCTCTTTCGACAGTTTGGGATCAAGTAGGTCCTGCATCTTTGGTGGTTTTCACATACTAATCCGTCTTAGGACCATGTTCTCTACACTCGACAAGCAGACGGTAGGTTACTCATAGTAGAATCAGGCCTCATCGACTGATCTTTCAAAGCACAATGAGCGAAAGCGACAATTAGCCGATCGATATGCCATGTCCAATATTCTGCGAGAACATCATGTGTCGGCGATCCGAGATAGCGCTAAAGCGTTCGTATCCAAGTGTGCAGCTGTGGCGAAGGGTGTGGATGTCTATGTATGTGAGGAATTCAGATCAGACTGGGCCATGCTAACTTGCATAGGTCTATCTACACTGCTACGCACTTGACTGCGTAACACACTTCATGTTCAGTCCTAGCGGACTGAAATCTCTCACCGATGAAAATGACTTTGAGCTGATGGAGGAAATGACGTACCATAACAGCTTACAGAGTATGTTGTTTTCTGTGCGATAAGGACCTACTAACGGATATAGAAAACCTACTTCCTTACTACCTGCCACATCTCGCTCCATACTTCCCTTCTTGGCTGCGACCCCGTCGGGCCCCTAAATCCAACGCATACGTCCATAGAGTCACGGCCCAGACAAGTCCAGACGGATACAGTCTCCTTGCTCGTCTCTTGAGAAAGGATTCGTCCATAACCAGATCACAAGCAGCAGCAGAATGCAAAGACCACATGGCGGCAGGAATCGACACAACAGGCGATGGCTTGTGCTTTTTGATGTGGGAGTTGTCGCAACCGCACAACTTTCGATTTCAAGACCGCCTTTATGAGGAGCTTCGCTCAGCACCAGAAGGTACGCACATTGATCGATTACCGTACCTTGATGCTGTAATCAAGGAGGCCTTGCGCTGTGCACCGCCAATCCCAATGTCATTCCCTCGTTATGTGCCAAGCGGTGGTAGAACAATTGACGGGACCTTCATCCCCGAGGGAATCATCGTCAGCTGCCAGCCGTACACCGTGCATCGCCTCGACACAAAGGTTTTTCCGGATCCAGATACTTTCAATCCGGATCGTTGGATGGAGGAAGATGGCATCAACGAGCGCAACCGACTGTTCTTCGCCTTTAGCACCGGAGGGAGAGGGTGCACTGGAAGAAAGTAAGTTGCAATGAATCTCATCGTGAATTCTGGTCTAACTTTTGAAAGCCTGGCGACTGTCGAGATGAAGATCCTCCTCCAAGAAGTTTACTCCCGGTTCCAGACGACAGTGGCTCCGGACATGACTAGCTCCATGGAGATTGACGACCAAATCATCTCGTCTCGACCAAAGGGGCAGACGTGCAAGCTTATATTTACTCCTCGTGAGATATGAGATCAATTTACAGAAGGCATGGGGTAATGAAGTCCACGAATATTGGCATCGCCACATCATCGGGGTTAGTTCCAACGCAGGCACGGACGGCCGTGAGGGGTGGAGATATCCGGTCCGCTTTTGATGCGGGGTAAGCAGATCAGGGGCGAACGCTAGGAGATGAAGTCAGAAGTAGCCATCTATGAATTAATTTATCGGCTGTTTGCACCGGCATTTGCATCAAAAACACAATAAACTCTGTGTCCACTGTATCAATGGTAATTGGTACCAAATACAGAGCTCAGAGAACCGAGGTTTGACTTCTAAAAATTGAACGTCTACATCTTCTATAAGTACCAGCTACATTATCGATAACAATCCAGCATAATGGATGTCAATCTGAATCACTTTATATTATATTCATTTATAACTCAATAACAACCTCGCCAATACAATGCACATGTCTTCCCTCTCAAACTGGGCCACGGTAGCCATTCAGGCCCTTCTTCTACTTTCTCCCAACATTCCCGTAGCTACCTCCTCACCATCTCCCCCAGAACTATCATTCCTATACACGGCCTACGTCGAATGCGAATCAAGTCTCATGAGCTCTCCTGGTCCTCACGGTGTGCGACGTACAATTCCAATCGTGGGTGGAAACTTCACTGGTCCTAATCTATCCGGTAGCCTACATCCTGTACCCAACACCTTCACATTAGTTACTAAAATCCCTTAATAGGCAAGATCCTCGACGTCGGCGCCGACTGGGGCTTAGTCGATCCCCAAACCGGCATCTTCAGCGCAGACACCCGATACAACTTCCGGACCGATGATGGAGAGAATATTTTCCTTCAGACATCTGGGCCGAAGTCGCCCAGTGGACAGCTACATCTTCGACTGGTTTTTGAGACGGGTAGTCGGAAGTATTACTGGTTGAATAATGTTGTTGGTATGTTGGGTTCTGCAGTCTTCGGAGAGGGAGGTATTTTGATGGATGGGTTACGCTAACATGATGAATAGCGATCGGTATTCTTACCAATGTGGCCGAGACGGCTAATACTAGTCTGCTCAGGATTGATGCTTGGAATGTGAGTTAATTGGAATGATTCTTGGTTGTTCGTGGGATGCTGACGAAGGTTTGAATGCAGATGGCTACGGATCGGAATTCGACGAGTTTTGTGAATCCAACTACTACTACTACTACTGACTGAGAATGCCTGGATATGTCGGGAGAATATTACGGGGATTTTGGTATATTCGTTGAGTCAGCTGGGAAATAAGGTCAACCGAAGAAGAATTGCCGTCATATTCTGTTTTGGCTGTATATCCATGAGGAAGGAAATACACGGAGGTTCTGTAACCTGAAATCATTGCTTCACTTCTACAGCATAAGCTACCGAGTATGTGCATTAAGATGCTTTATCTAGACGTAAGAACTGGAATTCCCTCAACCGTGGAGCTGATATGGCAATGTCGCCGAATTCGGCGGTGCTCGGCCGGCGCCGTGCGGGGTAAGTCAGCGATAGCGTCGAACTACTCAGTCTAGCCGACACACTCAACCAAGGTCCTCATTTGTGTCATTCTCTTCCCTCGTTAACTGCACCCTGTTGCTCCTGAAACTCTCCTTTCTATTGTTCATTACTAAACCCTACAATGGCTGCTGAAAACCCTCCCTCGCAGAGCCGTCTCTCGACGCGGATCTCCATCCGCTGGGTGCCCGAACCCGCTTTCGAGAATACCGACACGATAGTCATGTCGGTCGCAGGCTGGTACGTCGACCTGCGCGTTGACAAAACCTCCGGGGATATCGACTGGGCTATTGCAGGCCAGAGAGTTGTCGATGATGCGGATTCAAGTATGATCACTTCCAGCTGATTCTTTCGTCGAGGGACTAATGGTTATAGGTCGGGTGTCGTTCACCCATGAACTCGACTCTAGGAACTCGTTTGACGCGGTTGATTGCGGTACATTTTCTGCTCTTCCTAATGGCGATGATCTTGAGAAGGGCGAAATGCCTCGTGCCGACCTCCCTGGCTCCCCGATCGCAGAGTATGAGGAGGTCTGGCGTGAGTTGACATTTCGGGAGGGCCCGGAGGGCCCCAATACCGGTGTTTCGTGGGTCCTCGAGTCGAAACAGAAACCTCTGGACGAAGGGGAGGAGGCTGAAGTGGAGAGGACTTTCCTTGGGAGAGTTTGGGGTACGTACCTGGCTCTGCACCAGGTTCAGATACATACTCGTCCCAGAGGTTCATCTACGACAATCGTCAAAGAGGGACGGGAAGTCAGTGCTAGGAGGGAAGAATGGGACTCTGCTTCCGGTTGGCAGCTCAAGTACTCCATCAGTCCCGCCGGAGCTCAACTACCTTCTACGACCCAAATTCTGGGAGATAGCTCGTGGCAAACTGGCCAGACAGTTATACTTGCAGGAAAAGAATACATCGTCAGAGGATTTGAAAGAATAGTCTAAGGTGCGTCACGTTCGTCTATATACTCATTACTCTATATTATATACAAGTGATGGTTGCTTACAGCTCGTTGCTCAGGACGTAGCGGTAGCGAGCCTTGCCAGCGTCCATTTCCACAACGGCCTTGTTGGCGTCCTTCATGGAACGCTCCTCGATCCAGGGCTGGACCTTCTTCTCGGCAGCCAGGGCAAGCATCTCACGGATCTCGTTGGGGCCTCCGATGAGGGAACCTCCCAGCTTGGCACGCTTGCCGATCAAAGCGAAGGCAGGGATCTCAAGGGCACCGTCCTCGGGAGCACCGACCTGGACGAAGCAACCGTCGAGGTCGAGCAGAGTGGCGTAGTCCACCATGGGCATCTGCAATATGTTAGATTGAGTGGGATACAGATGCGTTCAAGAGACATACCTTGGAGGAAGAGACGGTGGAGACAATGAGGTCGAGGGAGCGGGCGTTGTTCTTGGCCCAGTCGGCATCGTCATCGGTGGCGATGTAGGCATCAGCGCCGAGCTTCAGAGCATCCTCCTTCTTGTTGTTCTTGCGAGAGATGGCAACGACCTTGTCGGCGCCAAGGGCCTTGGCGAACATGATACCGAAGTGACCAAGACCACCAACACCGATGATACCGACACGCTTGCCGGGAGCGCAGCCGTAGTGTCTCAGGGGAGAGTACACGGTGATACCACCGCAGAGCATGGGCGCAGCCTGGGCGGAGGGGATGGCGTCGGGGATCTTAACAACGAAACGAGAGGGAGAGCGGTGGTACAGGGAGTAACCGCCATAGGACTTGCCGCCGTTCTGGTAGACGCCGTTGTAGGTGCCAACCATGGAGTGGCGGCAGTACTGCTCAAGACCAGAGGCGCACTCCTCGCAGTCACCGTTGCGGCCGCGGCAAGAGTCGCTCTGAGCACCAACACCAACACGGTCTCCAATCTTGATATCACCCTCGGCCTGGGAGCCAACGCGAACAGCGACACCGACGATTTCGTGACCGACACAGCAGGGGTACATGGTGGGGCCCTACATCTTGTTAGCTTGCAGTCAAAGGATGGAGTGAACGAGCATGCATACCCAACCGCTTCTGAGAGTGTGCAAGTCGGATCCGCAGATACCGCAGTGGGTGACCTTGATGTCAACATCGGACTCCTCCCAGGGCTTGGGCTCGAACTCCTGCCAGACCATGTTGCCGACGGAGTTCTTGTCAAGGCCCATCCAGCCCTCGAACTTGTAATCGGAAGCAGCCATTATGATTGAGTGTTTAGGTATGGAGATAATGATTATCCACGGAATATGATTATCAATTCCCCAGGGGTACTCCTGGCCTTTATATACGGATCACTTGCAACCAGGACAACGGGACAACGGGACAGGATTAGAAATCGAGCAGACTCTGGTCCACTTTTGATTCATGCGTGACGAGGGTGGAGACATGTTCCGTCCGAAGCCCATTCGATGACATACGATGATACGACAGTGATCTTGGGTCGACCCTGAATGGGTTACGACATCGGATTTACACGCCCCTTAATGGCCGGTAAGCGTACCTGGAAGCTTACCAGCGATCATGCAGCTGGCGCAGTTCGCCGCAATCGAAGATTTTTCAGCATGAAGCTTCCTGCCACGGGGCAACGGCATGGAATTTGGTTGAGGAGTTTCATTGGATCCAGTTAGTAAGGGACCCATCGCATGGTGATGAGTTCCAGTGTTCGGGATGGGGTTCCATGGACCTGGTGCGCTAACGGCAGTCTGCTTACGGCCCACTCGTGTGCAGCGGAGTTAAGCATAAGATGCTGACAGGTCTTCCTTCACCACGATACAACGATGAGCGTTCATTTTTTTTAAGAATCTCAATATATCCCTTCCGTCTGTGATTACAATTCTAACATATCTCAATTTTTCGCCTTTCCGACCGTGAAAATGGCATCAATGGCTTTCTAGACGCGCCGGTAACCGATGATATCTCCGGCGCTTACACCCGCCGGCGTTAACAAAACGTTGGGCTAGTACCGATCTTTCTCCGGCCACGGAAGGTGAGCCAGCCGCGGCATCCTGAGATTCCGGACTTCCAATTCCATGTTCGAAACTTCTAGAGCCTGAGCCTGAGGGTGCCACCCGACCGGTCAGCCCGTGGGATTGCTGTCAGCGGGCCGCCACATGCTCTTCCGCTGTGTTCTCCAATAATAGTGTATTTGTGGTATGGCTGAAAAGCTTGTTGTGCCTTTTCATTGGAAACTAGCCACTGAAAAACCTAGTTTGGACTAAGGCGGACTGGAATGCCCTGTGACATCATTCTCGTCCGATAAGTGCTAGGCCGGAGATATCCGTCGCACTCCGGATGGAGTCAGTCAAGCTGACGGCTGACAGCGTTAGCTACGAGCCGAGTCCGGGGGTAGCGTGTTTATTATTGACTGATGACAGACTGGATGTTTGTGGCCACTTGCCAGTAGGTTCTAGACAATCGCCGATGCTAAGCTGTGGGTAGTGGATTTGGAGGATACCAATAGTAATAATATACCTTTGCTGCTACAAGGCCAGTAGATCTACACAGAATAACTTCCCACATACGTCCATCACGTCGTAGTTCCCAATGAAAACCAACATCAAACCATTATCTTCACCCCCATTCAATGAACACTAGACTCACCACACGATACAATAGATAGTAGTCACCAACATCCCCAGCTTACCAACTTACTAGTTCCCAACAACCACCGCCTCCCTCACCAAAAAATAATGCGTCGTCGGCTCGGTCCCTCCAAACTTTGCATACTCCACCGTAATCTCATCCACAACCCTGAACCCATGATTCAAATACACCTTCAACCCCGCCGGCTCAGACATCACATACGTCTTGATGCCGTACTGATCCGCCACGCGTAGTCCGCTCTGCACAAGCATACTTCCTACCCCTTGTCTCCAGTAGTCGGGGTGAGTGGTGAGGTATTCCAAAGCTGTACACAGAACTAAATTAGTAATCTAGCATATTTTCCAAATATATATCAATATAGAAATGAAATCATCATCAATAAGTAGGATAAATGATGAGATAGAGATAGAAGAAACCATACTTAATACTTCCCCACCCCCCACCACACCCCTCAATACCCTCTCCTCAACCTCCTCTAACGGAGTCCCTCGAAACTCTAATAACCCGTCGCTTTTCATTCCCTTGACTCTGCCCTGCTCGTCGCTTCCAAGGTCATACATCTTTTTGAATTGTTCTTCCTCCTGGGCAGATGGCTCGGGTACCTGAGCTGAGAGCCATACGTCGTCTCGGTTGGAGAGAAAAGGAGGGAGAGTCCATCGCGCGTAGCCGATTACTCTTTCTTTATCTTGAACAGTATGCTCCGCGTTCTGGTTCTCAGTTGCAGGGGTAGTGCTGGTAAGGACAACTTCATGCCTCCGGACATCCCGCGCTGTACTCAACGTATGAGGGAGACGGGACTCGGTCGAGGAGATGATGGATGATGGAGTGGTGGAGGGCGTGAAGAGGAAGGCCCAGTGTGGGTCTGTGAGGCGAGAGAGAATCATGGTTTCTGCTAGGGTGCGGGAGTGGGAGGGGTGGGCGGGGTGGAGGGTATATTTTGGTGGCATTGTGGTGGGTTTTTGTATAGATGGGGATGGCGTGGGTATGTTGTGATGTGGTAGTAGTAGTGGTGGCGGTGTTGGTGGTAGGACAGCGTTGTTTGTATAGGAAGGGTTTGGGATGAAGACAGGTGGTGATATTGCAGGATTGTCGGTGTGGTTGGTTGTCATGGTAGTGCTTATTTTATGGATGATCTAGGAGATGAAGGTGGTGGGTGTAGTGAGCGTTACTCTGATAAAAGTGGATTAGTAGTAAGTGATCTTTGTATTTACTAAATTGGTTCATCTGCGAGATATATACATCAGTTGTATTCCGTACTAATTGAGTCTGGTTAATTGTTTATGCGTCAAGTGCATTTGCCAAGTCGCAGAAGATATTCAACTGTATTGCCATTTGTAATCTGGCTAGTGCTTATTTCTATGGCTACCAATGGTGTTGTAGATAATGTCAATGTGGAGTGATTCTGATGACGCTAAGCTGGAGATAAGAGCCGATGAGCATTGCTTGAAGCGTACACGTGATCTGTTGGAGACTCGGTGTATGGTCAACTACAGACTGTTTGTCCAGAATCTATGCTAGGTTGCGAACGAATTGAGCTATACATGCTTGCCACTTTGGCGAGGTGCATACGTTATACACAGTCACAATTTCAAGATTAGAATGCCTGACAGCCGTGCCAGGTATCGTATCTTCTCAACGGCAGCTTGGGAAGTTCTGGGTCGTAAGATTATATTATAAATTATGTATGACTGTACAAATAATAACAATAAGCGCATCCTGAAAGCATCACTCCTGCCGCATCTTCTTCCCTCGGGGACCGGCAACCGTTCCCATCAAGACTACAACTCGTTAGTCAAGAACACTGACAAGGATAAAGGGGGACTCACTATCCCAATGCTTAAACGAGCTAGAGTAATTCCCCCGGAAGTACCGATGGTGATCGTCATGCCAGTCCGATCCTCCCCACAGCGGAAAGATCCGTCTAAGACTCCAAGGGAAATCGTATCCAGAATGCGCGTCGATGGCCTGGAATTGACGCAGAGCCACCCAAGCCAGCACAGTCATCAAATGCACCTCGCCGGTGAAATATCCAAGGACCAAAGGGGGTCCGATCGTGCCCAGGCCAAGAAGCATGGTCTCCCAAGGGCTGGCGTACTCGGCCGTCAGACCAAACGGCGCGGCATATTGATGATGCACCCGGTGGATGGCACGATAAAGAGGGCCCCAGTGGAAGGCACGATGTAGCCAATAGTGATAAGTATCTTCGACGAAGAAGAAGATTGTGATTTGAATGGCAAGGGTTTTAAGATCGGGAAATGGAAGGGCGTATTTAAGACCGAACAGCTCCATCATCGGGTGGAACAGGACTATCATAGGCATTTCCACAATAAAGTGGATAGCAAGGATATATTTCACACAGCTCCATTGTTCTTTCGCTGATGGGGGTGCCTTCTTGTCCTGAATCTTGAAACGGTGGAATAGTGTAGGGAGAGCGTCGGCAATTATCCACGGAATGCAGCGGGCGAAATAGAGGATTTCGTGAGCGAGGAAGGTGATGATGCCTATCGAAGTTAGTAGGTGACAGAAAAAACACAATTGTGGGCGTACCAGTTGCGATAATATCATTATCCCAGTAAGCATAGTGTGTCCACCACGCCTTCTCCAGAAAAGACAGTTTCGGGTTTTGACTCGCCAGGGCATAGAGCTCGGGATATGTTGCCGCCGCCGGTGGCGTAAAGGTCGAGTTCATGTTGAACTCCATATTAGTGTACAAGCTTGAGTACATGCCCTCATCCGCGCTTGACGATAAAAATAAGCGCTTCTAAAATCCAGTATATGTACTCTGAGTACTGTTGGTGACTTCCAGCCCTGGTGGGTACTATCCGGATGGTCTGATCCGGCACACCACTCGGATGCCGGGCTCGATCGACTGACCAGACCCCGGGCTAATTAATCATCCAACAATTCAATTTCCGCCCCGCTGACTGGCTCCCCAGATTTAGCTAAGCCCTCGTTAATCCTTTGAGACAAATCTCATACCATACCAGCCGGGATCTGGATTCGTAGGCTGCCGTGTTGGCTAGCCGCTAGGGGTGCCTTTGACCTCAACGCCACACAGCATCATGCACAGACCTCAGGGGTGAGGTCGAACGACGCCGGATGCCTGGATCCCCGGATGATGGTCCAGTAAGCTAGCTAGGAGACACCTTCCGTACGAGATCGGCAACAGAAGATTCCGGTATGCACCCCAGGCTTTGATCCATAAAGGTTGTGCCAGGAGAGCTCTTTCCTAATGTCTTAAAATCCCTCGTTTTGCCACTCGCGTGAATGAAGTTGGTGATTAGCAAATTGTGACGCTGTGGAGTGAGGGATAAAGAGCTCAGCCTTGTCGGTCACTTTTAGGCTCGTCGTAAATCCAATAACAGCGACCGACTCAGACTTGCGAGCTTCTTTAGGCGCCTAAAGTTCGCATGCATCGATGCCATAGCCAGCTAACAGCGAGTTCATGTCTCATTCAGATCCTATTTTGGCGACATTCCATACACGACAACTTCCCACATCGCAGCCTGTTGTCGCGCCAGGCCCCAGTGCCCAAGACGTCTCAATAGTTCAATAAAATGACACAGCATGCTGGAATGCATGGGCTTTGGCCCCCACATTCCGGGACAATTGACCTCCGCGAGTATCCTTTCACAAAAAATCCCCGCGTGATTGAGTTCTGGAAAGTCGAAGGCATTCTGTGTGACATCTGTGTGATCGGCTATATCCTTGAATTGAAGATAGCAATAGAGTACCAATATAGCTCGATGTAGAGACCGAGGCGCGTGGATTGGTGGCTCCTTCGCTATAGGCATACTCTCCAGGCAGCGGAAGATCAGGACTGCATGGACAACGCACCGGCAGCCATCTCGCGAATTTGCCCAGGCTCGAGCGTAATACACGTGCCTCTGTGACTCTTCATGCCCCTCACGCCCAACTGCAAGTTCCAAGCGATCAAAATCCACCAGGGAGGAGAGAAATGTGACGTGCCACAGCGCTCTTAGGCAGAAGTTATTAGGGCCAACGGAAGAGCTTCTCTGGGTAATATTATTGCAGTAGAACTTCTCGAGCACACTTTGCTGTGAAGGTAATGCGGAGTAATCATCAGACATACGGGCATCACATACAGATCCTGCAATCTCCTCCAGGGCAAAGTATTCTTTAAAGCTGTTTTGTTTGGCCATCGAGTCCGAACGAACATGGGAACTTAGTTGTCGGGTTAAACTACGACTCCAGTCTGCTGCTGTTGGCGCGGTCCAGATTTCATCGTCAGAGATAGAGGACCTCAGCGACGGGCGTCTCATGTAGGGTTGTGAAAGAAACAAATCCGCAAACTCGCTATCCAGTATGGCCAAACCTGCTACGAGGCTAGACACGGTCAGTCGGTACTCGGTGAATGCTTGGGTAGTCTAACCGGCGTTGCTCTTCTTTGGCAACCCATTTAGTCCACGCTCCCTCTGGGTCGCGTTCGATTTCCTCTCTTTCAATCTCGCATGTTGACTGGTGACTGCGAAGCACCCGAATTCTCCGGACCCACTGGCTAAATTAGATTTTCGAAAGTCTACCACAGGGCAAGCATACCGTAATTATGGTATTATGAAAAACCTGAATCAGCAGGAGATGTCTACGCTTCTTCTCTATGTCAGACGATAAGACCCATTGGTTGATGTTGACATACTTACTCCGCTCAAATAACCAAACACCTGGCCTATCAAACCCGCCTGAGACATGGACCGTACTTCAGGCTCTCCTTTTCCAATGTATGTTTCCCACTAGGAACATTAATACAAGGCACTTCCCTTTCACTAAGGAACAACCTAACTTACGGATGCTAGTATAGCTTTGTTGAGTGTTTCAAAAATCCTGGTGCCACAAGAAATACCATGTCTGGAGCCTAGAAACAGACTACCGATTGAGCAAATTGAAAGCAACAGCAAAGCGTTTGCAGTTGAAGGTCGGAATGTTGGCGCATGGACTACGGGAAATATGGGATGGAATTTAGCAAAGTACATTTGTATGCACATATTCTGGAAATGTCAGTTACGCAGAGGAATATGTCATCAAGCACATACTAGGAAGTCCGTCGATGGCAAGGGATCTGTTGGAACGCGATATTGTAGACGCTCAGTCAAACCTTGTCGGTATGGCTCATCAACGTTTGCTCGTGATTCTCGATCTGGCAATCCATGCTCTGTACCTGGCGCCTCGGGGTGCGTGAACCAGTGACGACAAACTATGTCTTCGAATTTCTCAGTGCCATTTGGTAGACTTTCACCTGTCTGCAGGAGCGGGTCGCTTATCGGGCCCATGGTTGCCGAGTTCTGCAACAACGCTGGTAGGTTGGTTGATGCAATAATGGCAGCATTCAATGCATTGATATCAAAGTCATCAGTAGCGAGCCAAGTGGGAATCTGCGTCATGCTCTCAAGTGTCCAATCATAGGCCTGGCACTGTAAGTTCTCATTCAATGCATTGTCCGGTGGACTTAGGGAACTTGGACAGCCACTGGGAGAGCTGGCTGCCGGCCCCGGCTGCTGTGAAACCCGTTCGTATGCCTTGTCAACTGTCGAGCTATTTCCGTTGGCTTCTAGCATCGTAAGATACTCGCCTTTTTCAGCACTTGAAGAAAAAGGAAACGTAGTTACATTTCCGGGTTCTGGATGGTCAAACGATGACGATGGCGGCGTATCTAATAATATAGGCGGCGTTCGCAGTGGATCCAAAGCAATGCCTTCATCTAACCTGGGCGCGGCACAGAGGGTATTATCAACTTTGGGATTTCGGGCAGGCGTTGGCTGCTCCGGAAGCCTGGGCTGCTGGGGACTATCCTGTCCGTGATTACGTGCATGTCGCAGAAGGGAGTCACTAGATCGTCAGTCTAAGAGCTATTGCCCAATACTGATGATAGCATACTGGCGACTGAAAGGTTTACCACAAACAGAACAAAGAAACGGTCTCTCCTTTGTGTGGGTTCTGATATGGCGCGAGAGATGATCCTCCTTGGCGAAGGACTGGAAGCACCAAGGACAGCTCCGTTGCTTTCTGTTGCGAGGTCGACTTGGGGGCATGTTGGCAGCCAATTGTGAACCAAATTTCACTCGTTATCGATCGGTTGTCCCACGTCTAGCATGAAAAGCATGGCTGGAGTGTCTGGGGGTGGGGAGGGACCATTATCACCCACTGCTAGTGATGTTGGGGGGTTGGAGTCTTCTAACTAGTCGAGTACTCGTGATCAACGCAGGCACAAGCTGCTGCCTGAGGTTCCCCTCGGCGTCCCGCTGGTCCCACCGGCTTTACGGCTTTCCCCTCATCCTCTCCTCTTCTTCCCCCCAACGAAATCTCGGGAGATCAACATTTATGCCAACATGGCACAAGGGTTCCAAAGCAGCCTATTTGTGGCTTATTGCTTCCTCCCCTACGGTGTACAACAACAGGTCATGCAGGTTGACCTTCAGCGCCAGGTCCCGCCGGCGCCGCCTGTTCCTCCCCCATAAGCGGCCTCCACCCCTTGCCACGGCTTTATCAATCCCTGGTCAACAGCTTTATTTTGATCCACGGTGAGACCTGACGCAGACAAATACTTAAGCATAATGAATCAGAAAGACTGGGAAACGACTGATGTCGTTATATGTGGATGTGGTCCTACGGGCGCCCTGTTATCCGCTTATCTCGGTCGCGCCGGTGTCCACAATGTGGTACTGGAGAAGGAGCCGACAATCACCACTGATCCGCGTGGGATAGCCTTGGATGACGATGGAATTCGTTACCTACAGGGCCTGGGTCTGTACGACTCTATCTATACCAAGATAGGCACCTGTGAGTCTCCCTACCGCCACCATACTCGGGAGACTAACAAGCCGATCAATCAGCCATGGGAAGATTCAATTTCGTCAGTGGGACCGATAGCGATATGCACAAAGCTCCGATTCTGGCAATGGACTACAACATAGTGGGCTCTATCAACTCTCTTTGATGTGTACCCACTGACGATGTGAAGATCGCAGGAGCGACAGGCCATGTCGGCTTCATAGGCCATAAACAACCCGTCCTCGAGAGCCACATCAGGGACTGCATGCCTTCATCCCATTGCTCCTTACGATGCAACGCGACTGTCATTCGTCTGGAAGAAGACGAAGACTGGACTTATTGTACATACCGTACCGCGGCCGGAGAAGAGCACAGTCTTCGAGCAAGATTCTTCGTGGGCGCGGACGGGAAGACAGGTTACACGCGCAAGCAATATCTGGAACCGCGAGGCGTCATCTTAGAGAAATTCCATGAGTCAGTTAACCAACTCTTCTGGGAATTTCCGTTGCTGACAAGACAATAGAGCCTTCTATGAGGAAACTTGGGTAGCATTGAACTGGCGAATCACCTTACCAACACCCCAGTCGCATCCCAGCTTCCCACTGTGGAAGCGAGGTTACTCACCAGAGCAGGTGTATGACCTATTCTTTCCGCCCGAGTTTCGATTTCTTTGCAATCCGGACAGACCAGCTGTTGCTGGGCGCTTTGGCCTCCCAGCTGACAGACTGTGGCGGTTCGAGTATATCATCCACAAAGGCGAAGATGGATATGTGATGGCTAGTCCAGAAGAAATGCGACGCGTTGTTTATCCCTACATCACACACAGGGGCAGTCGATACCAGTATGTCTATCTTCCTATTGCCCGGAGACAATAGCTGACCGCGCAGGCTCGCTGGAGACGTACAGTTTCCTGAAGATTGCATCGAAGTACTCCGCTGTCGCCCGTTCACATTTTCGTCGCGGACCTGCAACATATGGGCGAAGGATCGAGTGATACTGTGTGGCGACGCAGCTCACGTGTTTCCGCCCTGTAAGTCACGTCATTGCTCCCCGTCAGGCATGCACTTACAACCATTGCAGTTGGCGGGCAGGGTATTGTCTCCGGTTTCCGCGACGCAATATCACTCTCCTGGCGCCTAGCTATGCTCTGTCGCTACCACTCTAATCAGAAATCTCATCATGATGTCCTAAAGGCTTGGTATGAGGAACGTAAGCAACAGCTCAAGCTTTCGCTAGCAACAACGGTCGCGAATGGAGTTATGGTATGCGAAACTCATCCGCTGAAGATCTTTCTCCGAGACTGGTACATCTGGTTCCTCCAGTTCTTTCCCAGCTGGAGACGACAATTACAGCACGGTCGCAGAAATGCTGCGATATTCCGATACAAACATTCCAGCGGAATGCCTTTTATCCCAGATCTAAACGGTGGTCTATATCTTCCGCAAATATATTGTCGTCGAACAGAGGACGATGAGATACTTTTCACAGACGACGCAATTTACGGTTCAGATAATACCACCTCTCTCTTCCGCTTATTTGTATACGTGCAGGACTCATCTGAGATCCCAGCTATCAAGCACGCCCTCGAGGGAATAGAAAATTGGTCCCGTGGCGAGTTCAGTGCAACCGACATCCCCTTTATTCTGGAAAACGGTGATATTGACCCAACGAGCTCATCTAAAGGAAGAAACATCTTCCGCGTCGCTACCGCAGACGAATTTGCCAAATCTCCGTTGTGTAGCGATCGTCCCAGGCCCTCGGATTACGACCCTTTCCTTTTAGGAAATAAAGTACAAGGGAAATATATCATTGTGCGGATGGACCGAACTGTGTTCGCATCTTGTGCGAACGAGGATCAATTAAGGGGCGCTGTGCAGATGATGTTGGGTTATCTTTACGGTGATACTACCGCTGAGTACTCGGCGAAGATATATAGTAGGATATAGACGGGTTGAGGAAAGGATTGTCTGATAGTACTGAACCAGATCTCTACTCTTTTATTCATTTTGCACATGTAAGCACACATAACCATTAACATATATTTTCTACATCCATAGTAAACATTGCCAAAAGTTTCACAAAAGTCTACATTGATGTGATCCTTGGTTGGGTTGGGGATAAAGGAACACAGAAACACAAATGGCCGCTTTGGAAAGTCACCTGACCGATGCGTGGACCGGTCGCATCTACGCCAACCATATTAGACGGGGATTTGTGTACCGAATAGAGACCTGAGAAGCATTTCAGTAGAACAAAGCAATCTCATTTCTTTCAAACGAAACTATTCCAAACGAGGGAGTAAGTGAGTAAGCAAGTAAGGGATAAGACAGCAAGAAATCAGACCACACTCAGCGACCGTGTACTTGTTGAGTGAGCGCTTCTCTTCCCTTCCAAAGCCAAACAAAACAAACAAACAGCAAATTGGCCCCACATTCTGAAAACAACTGCCCCATGGCCCCACAAGCACCACACCACACCACCTTAACCCACCCACCGCCTTTTGTCCTCCCACCCAGCTTGCCTGCCTGCCTAACATTGTTGGAGCGGTCTAGCCGGTTCCACTATCAGCAACTGCATCCTCAGCACTAATCCCATACTTCGTCCGTAGCCCCTTCATAACCAGCGCCGCCACACCAGCTACAGTCTTCGCCTGCGAGATCTCAAGAACAGACGTCTCCAGATCCAAACTACGTCGAATCCAATACTTAACTTCCAGTCCCATGAGCGAGTCGATGGGGAAACTGGCAATCTGCTTCTCGTCGAGTCCGGCCTGCGCCGAGAAATTGCCGACGCGTTTCCCGAGTTCGCGGATAATGGTGCTCTCGCATTTCGGGTCGTTTAGGAAGGAAGGGTTGTTGGCGATGGCTTCGAAGAGGCGGAGGAGAACGTCGGCTTCTTGATTGTGCGCTTCGGCTTTGCTGGTTCGCATTAGGGATGGGATGTTGAAGCGCACGTCTTGCTCGAATGAGGCTTTGCTGTTGTTGGTTTCCATTTGGTCCGGGTTGAGGAAGGAGGTTACGCCAACCATTATGTCTAGTGGGGAGGAGATGAGGGTGGGAGGGTCGGTGGTGGTGTTGGTGTGTGGTAGGGCGAGACGGAATGCGTCGATGACTTCTTGCTCTGAGAGGGAGAAGCGGGACTGTGTTTGGAAGAGCTCGACTAGGCGTGTGTTGCGACTGAAGTTTCCGACTTCTTCAACCGCGCCGAGGGTGACGCGGGTTGCTGGAAGGCCTAGCGAGCGGCGGTAGGTTACGAAAGCGTCGACGAAGGTGTTCGCGGCGCCGTAGTTAGATTGGCCTGGGTTGCCGGATGTTCCTACGACGGAGCTGAAGAGGACGAAGAAGTCGAGCTGTTTTCCGGAACAGACGTTGTGTAGGTTCCATGTGCCACGGATCTTCGGGCCTTGGGGTGCGATCCATTGCGCGTACGACATGTTCGCAAAAAGCTCATCCTTTTGCAGTTGGGCAGATTCAGCACGCTTTCCGGGATAAATTGGTAAGTTGGGAGGTTTACCTGTAGTACTAAGGAGAGATTGACGACTCCTGCGAGTTCGTGCTCACTGGCAGACACTGCTTGCTCGACGCTATCTGCGTCTTCGACACTGCCGTGGACTACGGCCACTGTGCAGCCCTGGCTCTCTAGCTCCTTGACGTAGGCTTGATCAGACTCGGATTGACCTGCTGATCGTGACATTATGACCAGATGTCTGGCGCCGTTGGTAACCATCCATGTCGCTAGTACTCGACCGATGCCGCCAAATCCACCAACGAGCAGGTACGACTTTGTAGGAGAAAAGATGTATCTCTTTTCGATTGGCTTGTATTTGAGACTGTGAGGCACTTCTGGCATCTTCACAACTATCTTACCAATGTGCCGGCCTGTCTGCATATGTCGGAATGCACTTGCGATATCGTCTGCCTCGAACATCCGTGGAAACAATTGCGCCTGTAAACGCCCTTCTTGACAGTAGGTAAACATCTCATTGATCGACCTGTGGAACATTAGCACCCAGGGTCCATGACTAGTGTCAGTATGGAATTAGAAACATACCCCCGAACAAGATCTGGGTAGTCATCGAGCATCTCACTCAAGTCAACACCAAAGAACGAGCGGTTATTTGCAAAGTGCACCATCTCCAGCTTTCCATGCTCCAGCATGTCACGCTTACCAATCTCAATCATCTTGCCCATTGGGGCCACGCAGTCCCAAGATGCATGCAGAAGTTCGCCTGCCAGTGAGTTCAGGACAAGGTCTACACCACGTCCGTTTGTAGCAGCCAGGACACCACTGCGAAATGAGACACTTCGAGAATCGAATATTCGATCTCGTGAAATATTAAAGTTTTTAATGAGGAACTGGATCTTTTCTTCACTGCTGACAGTGGCATAGATCTACATATGGATGAGCATTGGTCTATTGACGGGGAAGGAGACATACCTCAGCACCAACCATGCGGCATATGTCGATCGCTGCCAACCCGACACCACCGCAAGCTGAATGAATGAGCACAGTCTGCGAATCGAACATTAGGAAACCTGCTTCTCAATGTATTCACAATCATCTCACCTGTCCTTTGTTCAGATTTCCTATCGTCAAAAGGGAGTAGATCGCCGTTGCGTAGACACAGGGCATCGCAGAGGCCTGCTCGAGCGATATGTCGTCTGGAATACGCATGCAATTTGTTTCCTGCGTAATCAATTGAGTCTTGAATGTGCCCTGCTGAATCACGATCACGGCGTCTCCCGCGTGCAAGTCAACCACTTCCGATCCTACTCTGCGGACAACACCGCTGCCTTCTAGACCCAAAGGAAGATCGGTCACGAGTAGGCCCAAGGCAAACATGAGATCCTTGAAATTCAAGCTAAGAAACCTCATCTCCACTTCGACCTCATTCTGCTTCAGGCTCATCTGTCGTTCTTCCTCTACCCACTGAAGCGTATCTAAGACACCGCGTACTCCAGGATGGAGGCGGAGGGGTCCACAGTTGCCTTCAACTTCCAGCTGCCTCTCTTTTGATAAGCCGTTGCACCTTGTTGTATATACAATGCTGTCTTCAATGGTGTATTCATAATCCCTGCCAGACGGATTGGCCTTCTCATCGAGAAACTCGTTAAGCACGCGGACTAGAAGGTCCGCGGTAGTATCAATAAAATCGTCAATCTCAAGGGTCCTGAAATCCATGCCGGTCTCAGCTCGGATGGTACGTCCAAATCCCTGTATAAGTCCATAGCGAGGATCAGAGCACGTCTTTTGAGAAAGCTGGGTGACCCAGAGTGTCCGGCGGGCAATAGAGAGATAACTCCTAAGGTTCGAGAAAGACTCTCCTGACAAGTCGTAAAGGAAAGGACCATCAAGATCAAGAAGTGAAATAACAACACTTTTTTCAACATCTTCGCCGAATATACACCATTCCACAGTATGCCCATAATTTGAAAGCTTCTTTTCAATGACCGCTGCCCATGGGTGCTTTTGAGTTTGAAGCGTTCCGAGAAGGCTGATTACAGACATCGACGGCTTGGACAGCGCGTTCCTTGCTATCATGGTGGCAGACATTTGGAATGGAAAGTCTTCGTCATCTACGAAGTCTTCCATTTCCAGGAAGCCTGCCTTGATGAGTTCGTCGTTCCACCGGTCTACCTTGACATAAGGTCGATCGACACGCTGGTCTGAATCCCCTAACCACCATCCAGGGAGAGTGCCCTGTTGGAGAAGTCAATCATTCCCACTTAGAACAGACTCCAGCGCCGTGTAAAAAGAATGAAACAGAGTATACATACCATAACCCAGTCAATATAAGGTACGTCTGGCCACTGAGATTAGCAGATGCTTGGGATAGGGTTGCATTCATCGTACCAGCAGACAGCTCATGGAGAACAAACCAGCCACCAGGCCTCAGTAGTGTCTTCACATTTATAAGAGTCTTATTCAAACTCGGTGTAGCGTGTATTACGTTGGATGCGATAACCAGATCGAATCCTCCAACTTCAAAACCCTGCTCTGCAGGCGACAGCGATATATCAAGGACCGCGTACTCTAATTGATTTCCATATTTCTCCTGCAAGGGTATTAGAAATCCAGGAGTGACATCTGTCACAACATATCTGGCGAAGGATCGTTCTCCACTGGCATCGACTAGAGCTCTTAGAGCAGCCACCGTGGCGGATCCCGTTCCAACGCCAATTTCGAGGATTCGCAGCTGAGGACTGGAATGTGCGACGAGGCGGAAAAGTCGATCCCAATTGAAAATATCCACTGCGTAGGCATATATGTCTTTCCACGAGTCACGCGGAGCCAGTAACTGTGCCGCTGATTGTTTCCCGACCATCAGGGACTCCATCTCTGATTCAAGACAGTATCGCGCATCCGCAAAGAACCCCGACAGTCTCAGATCAGGAACCTTGTCAAGTAGGCCTTTCCATAGACTGAGGCGTTCGCCAGGGCTCATTAGTGCCCATTTCCGTGCCTCTTCAATGCTGTGATAGTCTTCCGTTCTTATCCGAAGAGCCTCGGACTGAATCCACTGCTGATACTTTGTCATATGAGGCACGGTTGGTGTTAGATTACGAACCAGAACGTCAAAATCTAAAATTGCCAAAACAGCAAGCCTAGCTGTTGTTTCTAGTCCTGTATCCACACCAGCGCGCCTGATTGAGCGTTTTGTACGATTGAGACGGATCTCTGGTTTGTAGTCCATGTGAGAGCAGAGAAAAGGCTCTTCACGTACGATCGCTCCTTCACTTTCTAGCGCAAAGAAACGGGCGTCCCTCATGAATAGGGCGATGCTGCTATCACTGCGTATCAGGCGGGAATCCCCTCCTAATCTACCAGACATAGGCCCAGACGATGTAGGACTGACCACCAATGACATGGTCTCGCTACTGTGCGTTAGGTACACCTCACCAATATACGAGGGAACACCTACTACACCAGCCCCTGGTGCAATACCGCGACATGCCGCAACACAGTGTAATTGCAAGCACTGGTCGATGGCGGTAGGATGAATAAGATAGCGACCACTATGCAGGCTTGGATCGTCTTCAACAGTCGCCGCGGCTTCATAAGATGAAGGGCTAGCTGTAATGTCATGCAGACCTTGGAAGGAAGTCCCGTATTTCAATCCCGCCTTCTTCAGCTGTCGATATAAATAAGGCGACGAGAGAGGTCTTGGGAATACAGCGGCCCTTGTCGGCGGCGGTGGATCGCTCAGTGTACCAGACTTAACTTGGCCAGAGCAGTGCTTTTTCCACGAGTTACCATCATACGAACTAACCGTGAAGTCGTACCATGAGGATTCCACTAGGTCATTTACTGTGACTGGTCGCATGCTTGTTAGAAGCTCGTATTCAAGACTCGGCTCCAAAAGCAAGGCATTCCTGATCAATATGTTTTGCAATAAGATCGTATCCGAACCGGTGAGTTGTCTGGCGGCTTCGGCCACCATGGCTATGTAGCCAGCACAAGGAAACACTATTTGGCCGCCAACATTGTGGTCCCAAATCCATGGAATCTCATCCAGGCGGAGAATGTTTCTCCAACAAGGCTCTAATTCACCCGATTCCAAGGTGCGTGAACCAAGCAATTCATGATGTGGGAATTGGCGCAAACGCCACTGTCGAGGAGGTCGACTTTCGGACCAGCCTAAGTCGTCGTATTGCCAGGGATATGGTGAAAGGTCGTTTAAACAGGTGCCAGAGCCGTTGACGGCCGCAAAACGAACCCGTGAGCCGTGAAGATACGCCTGACCCACTGCTTCCAGAAAGGTGGAAGTGGAGCCCTCCCCTCGCATTAAGGTCGGACAGTAGGTGTTCGTTGTTTCCACATCCTTGGAGATCTGACGGATAGGTCCCGAAAGTGCTGAGTGTGGCCCAATCTCTAGGACAAGGGGCTGCAGTAGTTCAGACGCCGACTTCAGCGCTGCACCCATGGCAGCAGTGAACTGGACTGGTGATTCCAGGTTCGCCCTCCAGTAAGCTGCATCCAGCTGGCTTGTATTCTGGATTTCTTGCCCAGTCATGGTCGAAAACATTTGAGCTGCCAACTTCGGCCTACAGGACACGTAGGGACGGATTAGTTTCTCATAGTGGGCTGCTGCGAACATCATGTGGCCTATCAAGTGTTAATGTTGATCCTCGAATCGAGACAGTGCGACTTACTAGAGTGATAGGCAACTTGGACGGGGAGCATTTTCATTAGTATGTCCGGTGTGTCGCTGCGTATTCTTGATGCCACGTCTTCCAGCGATGCCTTGTCTCCCGATAAAGTTACACTTTCAGGGCTATTATAGCAGGCGACAACGACACCACCTGTAATATAGGAACTGACTTGTTTTGGGTTCATACCGACTGCCATCATGGCCCCCTTCCCCTCGGACCGAGAAGATACTTCACCACGATAGTATGCTAAAGTTATAGCTGTCTCCATAGAGATGGCCCCCGATGCATATGCAGCAGCAATCTCCCCACTAGAATGACCAATCACTTTGGATGGGTGTATATTGCATGACGCGAGAATATTGACCATAGCCAACTGAATGGCGGTGCAGAGCGGTTGGGAACACTGAGCGCGGTCCATTGTAGTTTGGTCGCCGTTCATTAAGGTATCTTTAGTCTATTAGCACATTGTCATGTTTGTGGTTGGTGAAAGAGAAGAGAAAGTACCATGTAAGAGCCACCTTGGCGGGATTGGAAGGCCTTTAAGGGTATTATCCATTATCTGTAAATCACTGGAGAATTGGGGATATGCTTCAATGAGGCCCCTAGCCATTCCAGACCACTGTGCACCTTGGCCGGTGAAGGCGAATATCAACTCCGATGCTTGCAGCTCGGGTAAATGTCTCCTTTGAAACGCATCGGCATTTATTGAATCGCCGTCTGTAACCACAAAAGCACGATGAGATAGATGATCCCTCCTAGAACCAAATGTGAAGGCAACGTCACCCAACTTATGAGGGTGTTGGCCGATGTATGATTGGAGTTGTTCAATTTTCTTATTTAGGGCATTTGCTCCCCATGCAGATAAAGCTAGTATCTGATTTGGTTGTTTTCTTGGTGCCAAGATTGTGTCGCGCGGTTGAAACGCGTCTAGTATAACCTGGTATCACATCAGAGCACCGTCGCGCAGAGGGTGTAAGGGCTTGTTTAAGGAGACTTACATGCGCATTTGCTCCTCCGATCCCAAAGCTGTTCACACTCACTCTCGCCTCTTTGTCCTCCGGCCATGGTAATGTGTCTATTGGTACCTCTAATTTGCCCTCCTGAAATGGAACTACGTGGGTTAGTTTGGGAGACTGACATAGATACTCAATTTCAAGAAACTTACTCTGTGGGTGAGGGGTCTCAAAATATATATTTGGGGGAATCTGTCTATGTTCTAAGGAAAGGACGGCTTTGATCACACTGGTCAAGCCAGATGCGCCTTCCATGTGGCCAACGTTCGGTTTTACCTTTTCGCACATTAGTTGATGCAAGTCAATGTAGGCCTATGTAAAGAGAACGTACCGCACCGATAAATATCCCTTTCTCTCCGAAAATGCTAGTCACAGCCTGAGTTTCTGTCACGTCACCTATAGTTGTTCCCGTTCCATGGCACTCGAACAATGCCGTCTGACAAGGGTCGCTGATCCCCGCCCTGCTGTATGCTTTGCGGATAAGAGTCTCTTGGCTTTCCCGGTCCGGTGTTGAAATGTTCGGAGTCTTTCCATCACTGTTGGTTGCTGTCGAGCGAACAATTGCCCTGATGGGATCACCGTCCTGTATGGCAGCTTCCAACGGCTTAATGAATATGGCATTGATCCCTTCTCCGCGCCCGTATCCGTCTGCTGAGGCATCGAAGGTTTTGCATTTGCCATCGGGAGCCAGGATCAGATTATCGGACATTGTTACAGACATTGTAGGAGAGAATATAATACTGCTGCCACCGACAATAGCCGCGGAGCAGTCGCCAGAGTATATTGCCTGACAAGCTTGGTGTAATGCGACCAGAGAAGATGAGCATGCCGTTTTATATGTGATACTATTCACGCGTGGTAAGTTAGACGAGAGGGAAAGATGTAGAGTTGGATACACTCGGAGGGAAAACCAGTGGATTCAACGTACCTCGGGCCTTTGAGGTCAAATTCGAATGATATTCGGTTGGCAAACGCAAAGTCGCCCGTCCCCATGGCTCTGAACCGGTCGATGTACTGAGTATCTTTGCTGGTAATTTCGAGCCAGTCCTCTCCAAAACTACCTACAAAACAGCCGATGTCGCGGCCTCTCCAGTCTATCTGGCCGGCATTCTCCATACACTCCCACACAACCTCGAGGAGAAGTCGTTGTTGAGGATCCAAGCTTCCAGCTTCTGAAGGTTTTCCGACAAAGTCCTTGTCAACCTTGCCAAGATACTCTTCCTGCAAGAAGTACCCATGTTTAGTTTTGATTTCATGAGGTCTGGTGGGGTGATAGAACGAGTCTCCATGGTACCTGCATGGAGGGACTTCGCCTAGGGCGCTTCTTTTCTCCACTAGCAGCGACCAAAATTCCTCTGTAGTTCGGATGTTACCAGGGAACCTCATTCCCATGCCCACAATGGCAATGGGTGGTAGGGGGCCGCTTGGAAGTTCGCCGATCTGACTCCATGGCGTGGTGGGAGGTTGCTCGGGATGAGGTTGTTCCCCGACATCCTCGATGTGGATCGCGGAGGCCTCCACCACGTGCTCGCTTCCATTGTTTATGGCCATGTGACTGAGCTGTACTCGCGGCGTAGGATGCCCAGGCGGCGAAATCTGCTGAAACCCACAATATATTCTACAGGTGCATTGCTAATATTCTCACCATACAATGTTGATCATATACGTTAGCTATCCAGTTTCGAGTATTGGGGAGCAAAAACTCCGGTTCTGCTAACTCCCCGGCAAGAAAGTCGCCGTATAATAACCAGACCAGAAGAACATGGGTCTAAATTTGCATATGCATGATGCAGTATATATCCACACACCCAGATCATTGGTGGGAGCCGATTCGACCTTGCGAAACGTCCATCCAGCATTATAAGCTGGTTGAGCAGCGAAACGACCATCGATATCCACTAGAATATGAGAGTGGGATATCTTCACAAACATCGGAGATATCTGAGACTTGTTCGCATTCTAGAATCTGGAATCTTAAAGTGCAATAGACTTCAAGCGTGGCACACAGATACTGCGTTAGACACTCCATCCGAGGTCAGGTACAACTAACCATAGGAGTCCAGATGTGACGAAACCGGAGAACGGCTGACTAGCGACTGAGTGATCATATTTTAGAACGATAAGGTGTGGAATAATTCGAGAATTGAAATCTGATCCTGCACATCAATACCTCGGTCAAGGGAGGACCGCAGAATATAGCGAAACAAGCCTTGTTTGGGTTGATGGCAAAAAGAGAAGTACAATCCATAATAATTTATCACGATTGCGAGCCTGATTGCGCTGGGAATTCAGAAGGTTCAACTGCCAGGTTCCTGGTTACTTTCTGGATCAGTAAAGTCAGCTTGCAAAGGCACCTGAACGCCCTTATGAGTGGACAGAGTCAACTTGCGCATGTACGTCCTTGTACACCCGGCACCTACTTTTCGGGGCTTTTCATCGGGCCTTTATGATCCGCCAGCACGAATTGACACATGCCTACCACATCTAAGAGTTTATCGCTTCTCGACTGTCACTTTGCTGGGCGGTGGTTTCTCTTGAAAGATGGACGTAGTGTAGGAAAAATTCTCATTAGTAACATGCATGTGTGTTCCCAATCCAAACTAAGCCTTAGGGTTCGATGTTTGGGTACAACCAAAAGTGTACCATATAAGCCCCAATACGATTTATTCCAAGGCCAGTTGCTCCAGTGGTGCCTGATATACGAACCTCCCATAGATCGCTAGTACAAATAATCAATTGAGCATGTGTATAAATACAATACCCTGGAAAAATGACTCAATCCCCAGAATGACCATACCGCTGCAAGAGCCACAAGTGTACAGAATTAGACCCTACCCAGACCCCTGTTGGTCGGAAATCAGGAAATTGTCATAGAGGTCATCATGGCCTTGTAATGTATGTAAAGGCGATGAAAGCTCAACACTGTCAACAACCTCGCCAATAGATCCTAGTAAAGCTCCATGGGTAAACGAGGAACCAAACCCGGAAGGCGACTGTAACCGAACCTGAGAGTAGTCAGGCATTCCACCGTCCAGCGGTTGAAATCCCAACTGCATCTGCGACTGCAATGCACTCATACTCCCATCCGGGATATCCAAACTCAAGCTCTCATCAGCAAAGAAGCATTTCGACAGTGCCACAAACTGTTGAAAAAGATTTTGCATCGTGGCGATAGGCTGACTCATTGTCCCACTGTGCGCGAGACAATTCGCTACAGCCTTGAGGATCTGGAAATCGCCGTTATGACATGTTGCTACGGCGTTGCAGAATAGTGCAAAGCATGCCGTGATGGGGTAGTATAGGAGGGTCCTGTTGTCGTTGGATGAATATAAATTAGCACTGTTCTATACATGCTGTTTTGAACTTAGGGGCGGGAACTAACCAATGTAGATAAGCAACCGTTTTCTGTGTGTCACTGGACTCGCAGATTGTTATTAGGGCCTGTAATTCCTGCCGTGCTGATGTGAGGCACGTTTCTATGGCGGCTTGTCCCGGGGCGATTTGGTGGAGGTATAGGATGCTGGTCATTATGCAGTGGTAGGACAAATTGAGGGTTGCTATTTCGCTGTTGATGTCTAGGCCAGTCCAGCTTGGAGATGGAGTATCGATCTGGCGTCACGTTTATCAGTTATTATGGGGATTCGAAGAATATATTAGGAAAGCTGGATGATCTACCTGATCAATAGTTCTGCGGATAGCATCCATGTCCCGCAGAAGCTGCGCGCCTATACTAGTAAAAGACCGGAAGACTGTGTTATCTCCTATGGAACAGTTGACCAGGAAGGGTATCATCGTGTCCTGAACCTTGGCTAATTTCAAGTATATTAGAATGAGCGTTGAAATGGTAGCTTTCGATGTCACAGGGTCCACCCTCAGATCAGATTCCACTGTTAGCATCCTCGGTCTGCCAAGTTTCCATGCGTAGTTCCTGTCCAGGATGTAGCACCACATGAAGCAGTAATATTCCTCTTCACTCGAATCGTGCAGGTCAATTGCACCAGGATAAAGACCGATATCCATGCATACTCTGCATGCAGTTTTGGTCAACTCCTGGCAGGTGCAAGCGTCACCTGAGCCTTGGTATAGAAATATCTGGCATGATATGTAAGAAACGATGATGCAAATATGATTAGAAGCGGCTTACTCCACATAATATAGTCTGTAGCAAGGAAAGCGAAGACTCCGTAAAGAGGGGTATCCTTCTCAAGCATCGTTGAGCAGTCTCACGGTAGAGTAAGGCGCTATTTCGCAGACCCTGAGCCAAGAGACCATCTCTCTCAATGGAAGCTATTGTATTGAGGAACTTGTAGGCCACCGAATTGACACAGACAGTATACAGCAAGGCCTCGGGTGGTGTAGCAGTGCCCAACAGAATGGAAAGCCCCATATGCTTGAGGGTTTCTTTGCTGATATGTCTGAAATAGTCCTTGACGTAGGATCCAAACTTGTTGGTTCCGATGTCTGGAGAATTTGGAAGATAAGTAAGAGCTGTATTCGGCGAGAGAAGATGGATATCATACACACCGTTCAGCATCCAATACAACAGCTCGATGGAGGGAAATTTGCGCAAGTCCTCATTTATAGTTTCCTCAAACAGCATACCTGTACATTGATTATTGCCACCTAGCAGTTGGCTTGCAATAAACAGAGCAAACTCAAGAGTCTGGTGCCTGTCACGAATTATATCCATCGATTGTCCTGATTGGGGTGGTTTGATCATCTGGGAGTCCGTGAGAGGAACGAGGGACATCCAGCCAGGCAATTCGTGGTCCATGTCAGTTCTACCGAGGAACGCAGAATATCTGTCATCAAGCATATTCAAGACATCATGGTGCATGTGAGGTGAGAGGTCATTGAACATGAAACCCTCACTTGACAGTTCGGCAGAGTCTTGTCTTGAGCGTCGGCCTGCAATCGATGACTGGGCAACAAGAGCCCCATTCCTTGGACTGCTGATCTCTCTGGTTCGCCTTTGACCGGCCTCTCGCTTGGGAAGCCGTTTCATGCCTCGGGTTCGAGTGCAAGCGGTCATTTGATCCTGGCAGTTTCCGCATGGGTCTTCCTTATCGCACCGAACCTGATAACATGTTACTAAGACTGTTCAGCTGTGGAGAGGAAAAGGCATCTTAATTTGTACCTTCCGCGCATGGCATGCATCACACTGTAGGATATAAGTTAGACGAAGTCTATTATAATCTTAAAGAGGGGTTACACACCACACGACGCCGCAGCATTGTGAGAGATGAACGTAGTCACCGTTCCACTATCAAGTATCGTATTCAAGGCCTCTCCGGTGACAATTATAAATTACGACCCAACCGCCATCTCAAGCCACGAGTGCGGGCGGAAGCGCTCGCTCGAGCCAAGAAGGCGACAAAAATAAGTTGCCAAGGCCAGGAACATGGCGAAGGGCACCACTGCGCCACTCTACGAATAGGGCTCACCAATAGAGGACAAGTATATTAAAGAATACTATTCTTAACCTTTACCGGTTTCTGGTTTTAACTTTCGCTGTTCAGCCAACTGGGTTGCTTTATTTGTCGTAAGGAGTGATTTCCGCTGTGTGCAAAAGTCAAGCTCGATAGGGGCGGGTTCCACGGATCCCGAATGCCAAGAAATTGAGTGAAAAATCCTCTGCATTCTTGTAGAGGCCAAGTGGATATCTAGTGGTCTTACTGCTACGCTGGATAATAGGGCGAAGACAACCACACAGAGTGAATATTAGAGAACTACGTCGCGGGTATACTAATACCAATTATTGGGGCCAGAAAATAGAGCATAAAGTACTGTTTAATATGTTGGCTAGCGCCGGGAGAAACAACACAATATCCCCGTCTTTCCCAAAAACCAAAGAGCACCCAGAAATCTAAAGACAGATAGGCCCGACGTAGCCCATAGGATAACCTTGAAATACCAAGCCGTACGATCCGTCGACGTGGTCTGGAGGCACATTGTCAGCAAACTTCCGTGGCCTAAGAATAGTTGGAATGAACATACCGTCAAGCATAGATTCCTCACACTATCGTTGTTGATCAGCAATGCCAGTAAGCCATTGCATAACGTCCACAGTAGCACCAGATTGGCTCGGAAGGTTTTGTATGAGTCCTCCAACTGCACCTCCTTTTTCTCCATCGGTTCCTGCCAGGGTGAAAGGGCGCGTCGGACAGTTAACTCGAAGTCGATATCGATATCGGCCTGTGGTTTGTCAACCTCCTCGACGAAGCTTTTCTGCGTTTCTGATTTCTTCGTCTTGGCGGATGGAAGGGAGGCCGTGTCATCTGAGCCTTTCGTCCCCCACGAGACATCATGCCAGTTGCAGAACGCGTAGACGTTAAGAACATTGATTGTCGAAGGCATCCCGAGAAAATACGCCCAGGATGATGTCAGAAGATGCCAAGGATCGCAATAGAGTATGCTCGCTATGATGTAAGTACCGTACGTTGAGACCAGCGCGATCAACACTAGACCTGTAGTCGAAGTGAAAAAAGAACCCACGAATCCTCCAGCCCCATTATCGAAATCGAGATCTATATTGCCGCCGGCGAATGCCTGGGCTACAAGATAAAATGATAGTACGAGGATGTAAAGTTGAACAATAGCGAAGTAGAGAAAGGTTAGAATATAGGAAGTTTGGGACCTGCAATTTGTTGTTAGTCTAGGAACTACATGGCAGGCCCGGAGCACTTACCCTTTAGGTCGATTTCCTAGCGCAAGGAAGAACTGCTGCATTAAGAATGCCAGATATAAAGCCTTGATGATATTATTGACGACAGGTGATGCATCGTTTCCAAATGGCCATCCCTTGTTTTTATTCGTCGCACTTGGAGTTCCAACGATGTTCATGATGACCGAAGTAGTAAGCCAGTAGGAAGCTGTCTTGATTAGCGCCAATCGCTTAGCTATATGCAGAAGACGTACCGAGAGAGAACCAAGTCATAGTAAGTTGACAGATGTTATAGACGAGCTGCACATGCAGGAAAATTAGCCGGAGTATGTTATGGCCACTTTTGTAGATGCGGCTGAAGTGCATGACCGAATAGAGGCTGGCTGCGAAGGATCCATTCAACCATCGGCGCCTTTGACTAAGAAACTCTGGAGGTGCTGTGTTGCTTGCATTAGCTTATATGGGTTAAAGTTAAGGGTGGAACATCTTACCTTCTGGAACATCTGTCTCTCCCTTCGAGGCCTTCACATAACTGAGCGTCCATTTGTATCCCGCTTTTGCTACGAGCTCAAAGCACAGGATATGGTCCTCAGCAAGAAACATGTTTTTCTTAAAGATATTCATGCCTTCTATCCCCTTTTTGCCAAGTTTCTTTGATAAAGTATGGTCGCCATGGAAATACTGTTCTAACGGTCGACCCATGATAGCACGATAGCGGTAGGCAGAAAATGCTCCCGGGAGAACACTGACGTACCCAAAGGCACTCTCTAAAGGTTTGTCCAATATGTTGGATATCTTGTACTCGAAGTTCTGCGCAGCTACCAAGGGATTGACTAGCTTTTCCCATCGTGGGCCGAGTAGAGCATGGATTTCGCCACAGGCGCCTCCCAGATTCTTGTTGTTGTAGAACGCCTCCCAGAGCGCAAGAAGGGATTTGTGACCCGGCTTCGTTCCTGCGTCAATCAATATACAGACTTCCGGGTTTAAAATCCTTCCAAATGCATTGAATAACCAACGATGTGAGTTGATCTTCTTGCTATTCTTTTGCTTCAAACAAAAGATCATCTGTACGGGCGGCAGGTTCTCAGGACTGTCGCTCTGCGGGCGGACTAGCTGCTGGGAAGGGGTTATCGATAGCTGTGTGGTATATTCGAACTATGTCAATGACTTTAGTCAGCCTTTGAACATGTCTTTTATGTCGGTAGAGGAGGGTACAATACGATATGAGCCACTGTCTCCTTCCCATCGACATCATGTTTCATGATTCCATCCTGATATATGCCGACCGTGGCCAAGACATCAAGAGTGTTCTTATCGCAAGGACCAATACCATCGAACACAAGACAGACAACAATCTTTTGCCAGGCAGGTCCTCCCTTGTCCCAATATTGAGTCTTCTTTAAATTGACGATATCTCGAATATTCTGCATGACTCCGTGGAGAGTCCGAGAAGTAAGAACTTTATCCTCGTTATAATAGGTGATTGCGATCAGAATCTCGGTATGTCGATTGAACATGGCGGCCCGCAAATTATAGCCATTGCGTAAATTGAAATCATCGGGGTCGCAAGTTGTAGCCGTGTCTAGGATACAGGGTCAGCTGGAATTCGAATGAGCAGGTCCCCTTGGTTTACATCGTAGGTGAGTGAATTCCTCAGCTGTAGCCTCACTTGAGTCGCGGTATTTTGCTTCAACCGAATTGCGAATGGCGCTAGGAACAGGATAGTCAACACTAAGAACGGATCCCTGAACTAGATTGATCCTGCGAGTTGGGTAGCGACGCAAGCCTGAGCTCGATTTCGTAGTCTGTCGTCGCTACCAGGATGTCTGACTGGTCACTTCGGATTCACTTTGCCGGTGCGGATCTTCGTAAGGATTATGCTGCATGATAACAGGAGGCCATTGTGAGCTGGTGGAAGGATGATGGTTGTCAAATGGCGCAGGTAGCAGCGAGTGGGAGGCATCTTCATTCTCGTTGAACGAATATGAACTGGCCTAGATTGGAATTTAGCCAGTAATTCCTCATGCTGCTTTCGCGGAGAAGCCTACAATGGGAGGCGTTAGCTGGCGAAGTGAGTGGTGGTTACTCTCCAACTCGAATGAGAGAGGGCGTGACGACTGATCGTGGGCATTATCCATGTTGGTTTGATGTCCAGAGCTTTCAAGAATATGATTGAGAAAGCGTAGTAGGCGTTGAATGAGGCGCGCCTTTTCGACGGCTGGAGATGGACTCACTATGTCCTCGCAGATACTGTCAGCTCTCAGGGCTATACCAAGTACCCCCCACAAGTGAATGTCTCAGCAGCGGCACATGTTCTGATTGGATCTCCAACGACCCGCCCTTATGCCGAGCCAATTAGCGGCCTCTAAATCAACATTTAAATATAGTCGGGAATTTGGACAAGGCTTCTATCCAAATATTCAAAGATTTGGTTCAGTAAGAGTTATGCCTTTGGGTAGCGAAAGTCTCAAGACCCAGTTTAGTCCGTGGTTGTTCTTTGCGGGTGAGAGATACTAAGAAAGAACGTGAGGTGCAGCGCTGGAAGACTGCTCGGTCATGTTTCTCGGCGCGATGACAGCGATACCAAGACCGAGTGCAAATGCAACAATAATTTTTTCTTATTTATGAGTACAGCTATCCCTTTTGTCTTACTATTGAATGGAGATCTTGCGACTTCTATATTTACATTTCCTGAAACAAACAGGCGTGTTCCGCATTATTGAGCATGCGCATGCCGTATCAAGTTCAACCTTCGCATCACCATAGCTTCATGCTGTCAAGAGTGACACGGCTGTTTGGATGTCCTGCGAACATGGAAGTTCAAATCCAACTCGAAAAAAAAGTATTGCATTACACAAATGAGGACCAGGTGTCCGGCCATGTCGTCCTTCGCAGTGATACCGAACTTGACATTGCCACGATAGCAATCAATCTATCTGGTCAGGCAACATCGAGGCTAGAGTCAGGGAAGCTGAATGAAACACACAAGGTATGTTCTGCCACTACGGCTCTGAATACAATTATACTAACTTAAACGAAAAAGCTCTTCCAACGCAATGAACAAATATTTCCGCCCGTCAACTGTGCCGGATGGTTCACTTCGGGGGCCGTCACGATTCCCCCGGGAGAACACTCGTTTCCATTCTCCATTATGGTTCGTGTTTGCATCTGCGCACAGATTTCTTGAATACAGCATCTGATATATCTTAGTTTCCTCAGGTCTCCGAATGCTACAAGGGTAGCACTAGAGATGCCGTTCGCAAGCGATCAGCAGACCGTCCACCACACCATCTCTTACGAAAGCTTCCACCGTCCAGTGGAAATTTCAACACTCCTGAGGAGATCAGATATTCTCTAGAAGCTATCGTCACACAGTATGGGCTCATGTACAGAACCCACAAAGCCGTTGAGTATACCACCTTGGGCGGCTATAGCCTGTGCTAACAGCATCGAATAGACCCGCCAAATATCCTTTCATCCGGTGTCTGCTATTCCCAAGCCATCACAGAGTGTAGTAGTCCGAAAGACTGTGACATGCAATACGAAGGCAGCGGGGCTACTATGTCCACCATTAACGTATGAGATCCAAGCCGAACTGGTGAACGGACCGTTTGTTCTGCTGGGACACCCAATAGCACTGAGTGTAAAGGTCACCAATATCAATGACGAGAAACCCGATGTATCACTAAGGGACTTCCAATCCATGCTTATCGAAACAACAGATATCCGGGCACATGGGATTATGCAAAGCGCTACCCGCTCGTGGATTATACAGACGATAACAAATTTGGGACAACCATTTCTAAGTGCAGTGCCAGCGTCTGGGATGGTCATGACTCTAGACGATGCGGTATGGAGTAGGCATCACCTACCACATTGCCTGACACCTACATTTGAAACATGCAATGTCACCCGGAGCTACAAGTTGGAGATCAGACTTGGCATTGAATTCGGGCGAAACAATGTGAGTTATCAAAAGTGCCTTTTGGGATTGTGAGCTAACACTGGTTTCAGTCAAGGATATTAGAGTTTCTCTTCCCAGTTCGCGTTTTGTCTCCATCATAGGTTAAATATATCAGCATCAATATAAAACTTTAGCATCAATATAAAACTTTCATAACAGCTGGGTTGAATATATCCATGATGTCCAAGGTGTATTAGTGCAGGAGCATTTGGCCACTACTTTTGAGGTTCCCTAGCCTGAGTAAAGGTCTGATTCTAGGCACATACTCTACTTGGGTGAGGAGAACCGGAATTACAGAATAAGAAGACCTTTATATAAGTATAATGCAAACAATGACTAAAGATTAATTTAACATCGCGAATTAGCCAGATAATCCGCCTTAAATCCAACCCATAGCCCCCGTCACAACGAGCCCCAATATTCCCAATGCAAGCTTAGTAGAAACCTGACTACGGCAAGAATATGCCGCATTCTTCTCCGATCCTGTCTCAGAAGCAGTAGAAGAAGTCGAATCTCCTGTCTTACTCGCTCCCTCACTCTTTGTCCCTGATGTACCCGTAGCCGTTGCGGTTGGATACGAGGTGACTGTTGCCGTCGCATTGGTGTTTCCTGTGCACCAAACATCCTCCCACGCTACCCCCGCCTTATAAAGACAGTCGGTGAGGTCTTGGACAGACTGGTCTATGGCATAACTCCACAGAGCACAATCGTGATAGTATGATCGGGAACCAGCGGGCTTCGCACAGTTATCAAGCAGAGATTGGTAGTTTTTGATATTTGGCACGCCGCATGCTGCGTCTTTGACGGGAAGTTCGTATTGGCCGGAGCCGCCACAGGTGGTTGATGCTGCTGCTGCTGAGGTGGTGGTTGTGGATGTCATTGTGGGAGGTGGTTCAGTTGTGAAAAAGTTAGAAAACAATTGGATAGTTAGTGTATTGTGCTTATTCCATTCATTCTGGAATTTATATTGGATTATTGGCGCAAGCTCACTGAGGATGGGTCTGTTACTGCCAAGAACGACCAAGAAATGCCTGTCTCTTCCCGGCTAAAAATAGCCGGTATAAGTATATCGCTTGAGACATTCTACCAGGAGATGCTGAAAGGTATCCATGATTGTTGATATGTGGTCCGCAAGGCAGAATGTGCGTATACCGACGATGTCGATCATACATGGCTGTTACTACTTCAATTCGGGATAGGGAGGCCATCCCGGGATATCGATCAGCATCAGTTACCAGGAGACGGATAATCATAGATATAAAATAGATGCAACATCTCTGATATGGGACAAACAAACCAACGAGAATTCATCTGTTCAACAAGATCTACAATACTCAAGAGGTCATTTTCAAGATGCGTTTCTCTGCGATCACCATCATCACCCTCATTGGCACTGCCTTTGCCGCCAAGGTCCGCAAATCCCATTTAATTCCATGAATATGCAGTGCTAACAAAATCACAGCTCCCTGCCGGTGCTCCTTGCAAGCAAGATGGAAGTATGGGTGTTTGTGAATCGAACTTGTGTGTGGTATGTGACATCTGTATCTTGAGCAGGCTCGGCTGAAGACTGACTGTCATTGTATAGCAAACCCCCGACCAGGCACAGGGTGTGTGCAAATGATTCATCCTCGCAATACCTAGTATGAGATTAAAGGTCGTGTGAGCATTTGTGAGCATTTGTCGGAAGCATCGGCCATAGCTAATCGAGTTACGTTTGGTTGATTCCAAAATGTTTGCCAATTATGTTTCTTGTATCTAGTTCCGACCCCCGTATTTGCGGGTAAGAGTCGTGCCGTTCGTTAGCAAAATGACACCTTGAGTTATCTACAGGTTCAATCCTGTCTTTTGCCCAATAGTCTGAAGAAGTGATATGTGACCATCGCGCTGATCTGAGCCGACATGCATAAATCCGAGCCCCCCTGTAGCTCCACATTCCAGCCCCACCCCCGCTGTGACCCCACACGAGGAAGGGGGGCCTCACCGCAGTTCCGCCTTTTCAAGAGACACGAACCTCTTTCTGCCTAGACCTGACTACTTGAACAATGACTCCTGTACTTTAGCGAGTTTAGCATCATCTACAGGTGCATAACACATAGTAATAATCAAGATGGGCAGCGTTGGAGAAACAGTATGACTCCGATCCCCCTCTGCTAGCATACCACACTAATTGCTACATACAGTCCGTGTGCCATGGCGCGTCTGTTCCAGACATAACAACCAAGGGATCAGAATTTGAATCCATCTCTTCCTGGAGAGAGCGAGTTGGTATCAACACCGATGCACAGATCCGCCTGGTGAAGCTGTCGCATATGCGGTACCAGCACCCGGATCTGGATCAGATTACTGTTTTCCTGAAGGGTTTGTGAATACCGTAAGTTCGGACTTAGCAGCACGCTTGCTAACTCACCCAGACTTTGGCATGCAGATTGTCAAGCAAACAGACGACCAGATCTGGTATCGCGGCTATGGACCCGACCCTTATGTTTACTATGCAAGGAAAGGACCTAAGCAATTCCTGGGTGCTACTTTTGAGGTCGAGTCGTATCGAGATTTGGAGAAGTAAGCAATCCCCTTTTCTGCTAGCTTAATTGAGTATGCTAATTGAAGCAGGGCACTGCAGCTTCCGAACGCCAGTGGGATCAAAGAACTGGTCGATCATCCCGGCGGTGGTCACATGGTCAGCTTCACTGATCCGGAAGGATACCTTATCAACCTGATCCATGGACAGACACCACGGGAGGTAGGAGAGTATCCGGAAAGATTGATTGTAAACTACGAGGCAGAGAAACCTCGTCTGCGGAAGTTTCACCGATTCGATGTCGGACCTGCACCCGTGCACAAGGTATGCAGCACTTCGACTAGCAAAACCCATATTCTAACAGCAATAGCTTGGTCACTTTGGATACTGTGTACAGGACTTCCCAACCATGCTTGACTTCTACACCCGGAATTTCAACCTCGTCCCGAGTGACTTCCTCTACGTGGAAAAGGACGGCCAGAAAGTGAACGTAGCAATCTTTGCCCACATCGATCGGGGAAGCGATCCCGTTGATCACCATTCCTTCTTTATGAGCACAAACGAGACCTCTCATGTACATCATTGCTCCTTTGAAGTTCACGACTTCGATACCCAGCAATTGGGACACTACTGGCTGGCAGGAAAGGGGTACAAGTCGGTGTGGGGAGTGGGACGGCATATCCTCGGTTCGCAGATCTTCGACTACTGGTGGGACACCACTGGTAATATGGTCGAGCATTATGCAGACGGAGACTTGGTGACTGATGAGACTCCAATTGGGTACGGTCCCGCTGGAGATGAGTCGTTAGCAGTTTGGGGCCCGGATGTGCCGCCTACATTTTTGAAATGATTGTACGATAAGTTAGCTCTTCGTATTGTGCCATAGCTTATACTCCACGCAATTTTTGTTTTCAATGACAGCTTCGCTACTGGTCTTTCTACCTGGCATTACAATGGATGCAAATACTTGGGTCAGCCTATTTCCCCCTCTCCCAGCTCTTATCGCAACAATGATCAGCACCAGATCTTAGCCCACATTTCATAATCCCTTGAAATTGGTGACTAGCATTCCATCAAGTCATCTTCTGACGTAGTATCTCACTTTCAGCCGCTTTGTCGGCAATGCGGAAAAGATCCCACATCTCAAGCAGCCCCGCAAAGCTACAGTGTGGGACCAACCCCTCATACAAAACCATCACAATCAACTTGAAAATATACATCCAGTATACTCTAACCACCCATCTATACACACAGCACCTCAAAGTAAAACCTCAATCATGTCCTGGACACACCTCATCCGCTTCATCGCCGTCGAAGACAGCCAAACGCACCTCGGCCAACTCGTCGACCCCACCCGCGATGTCGGCGAAGACAGCGTCAATGGCATCGACATCGCAGCCTACCTAATCAACGGCGACATTTTCAATGGCCGCGTAACCAGCCAGATAATGCACGTTAAACAGGCACGTCACCCCCCCCTTCCATACGAACAAAATCTAACACCACCAAACCAGCTCCTCTCCCCCCTTCCCCCCTCAACATGCACCTACATCCGCTGCCTAGGCCTCAACTACACCGACCACGCCAAAGAAGCGAATCTCTCCCTCCCCACCGCACCAACCATCTTCTCGAAGCCCCGGACGGCCCTAAACGGCCCCTACCCGGCCACAATCAACGTCCCGAAATGCGCCCAAGATGGGACAAGCGACTACGAAGCGGAGCTGTGTTTCGTCATCGGAAAGACAGGTCGCGATATCCCGGAGTCAGAGGCACTGGATTACGTTCTGGGGTATACGGCCTCGAATGATGTCTCTGCGCGGGGGTTGCAGTTTGTTACCTCTCAGTGGGGGTTCTCGAAGGGGTTGGATGGGAGTTGTCCGATTGGTATATACCCCCCCTATTTCTTCTATTGGTTGTGGTTGGGTGTTGTGATGGGTGGCTAATGATATATTTAATGTGTGAATAGGGCCTGTTCTGGTCTCGACCTCTGCGATCGCAGATCCTCAGACTCTGTCTGTCCAGGCTATTCATAACGGTGTAGTATGTCAGGATGGACATACCGAGAATATGATTTTCTCGGTGAAGAAGACCATCGCGTACCTGTCACAAGGTACGACGTTGGAGGCCGGAACTGTTATTCTTACCGGGACGCCGGCAGGAATTGGGTTCTTTAAAGAGCCGAGGGTGGTGTTGCGCGATGGGGATGATATTCGGGTTAGGATTGGGGGTGTTGGGACGCTGGTTAATAAGGTTCGGTATGAGTAGGCTCATCAAAAGATGTTATTAGGTCGGTGGGAGGTGGAATAAATGGAGAGTAAATAATAGTACACAATTTATGAAGAGCAAGATAGTGTGTGTGGCACGATGCAGAGTTATGCGGTGCTACTCCGTGTTAGGAGTGGTGGCTAGCTAGCTCATTGCGAATACGCACGCTAACGTTATTCGTGATAGTCCGCAATACTCCAATTGCAGTCTAGTCCCTTTTCCAATCACGGCACAAAAGTCCACCAATCAAAAATTGCTTCGAAATGAATTGAGCAGTGATTAACTAACCACAATTAGCTATATACTCCATATCACATATATACAGATCCACAACACTATATACGACCCTTCTTCAACCAGCTAATAACTTTCACACAAGCTTAGTTGATGTAGCTAGTATCAACCCAGTCCTCCCAGTCAGATCCGAGAAGCCAAGAGATAGTGATGGGCTCAGTCAGCTCAGAAGAGAAGCTAGCACGGGGACCCTCAGCGCCAGTACCGGTGTTGCCGTATTCAACAAAGGTGACGTTCTCGGTGTTGGGGGTGGAGGTCGACCACTCAGTCCAGCCGAGGTGGTTGATCACATCGGTCATGGAGGTCTTCTGGAAGCAGACGCGAGCGTACTGGGACCAGGGGCGGCCTATAATATTTGTTAGTGGGCTAGTAGCTTTTTGAGCGAGTCTAGGCTAGTGACATACCGAGGTAGTAGGTGCCGGAGGAAACATCGTTGCCATCAGCAGCAGCGACGGTGGACTTGTGGATCACGTAGTAAGAGTCGTCCGACTCGGAGGAGCGGCCGTTGGCGGTGATGGAGGCGGAGCTGGGGCCCTCGAGGACGCGGATGTCGCACTCGTGGAACCAGGCGCGGGCGTGCTGTCCGAAGATGAAGTCACTGGTTGTTAAGTTAATGCGTGATTCACTTCTTTGAAGGTTTGATGGGAGACATACACGGCACCCTCGATGTAGGTTCCGGCATAAACCTGGTAGCCGGTCTCGGCCAGAAGGGTATCTGTTATAGGGATTAGCACTATCGGTTGGCATATCTGAGGTTGGTCCTACCCTGGTATCCGGTGAACTGGCAGGCGTAGTATCCCTGCTCGCTAGCATAGGCGCTCACGGCGAGAGCTTGGTGGCAGGCCTGACCGCAGGTGTTGGCAATGTTGAGGTTGTAGATGGCCGAGTTCTCAGCGTAGTTACGGAGGGTTGCTGTATATTGTTAGCGAAATCATGGACATCTTCCGGCCTGGCGGACTAACCAGTTTCATCGTCGTTGTCAACATCGGCCAATGCGATGGCGTGGGTGATGTTGACCAGGTTGCTGGTGTAGGTGGTAGTGCTAAGGCCTAATCAGTATCGTCGATTTCGTAAGGACAGCGACGCACGTACTCCTCAGTCTGACCGTAGACGATCAGCTTTCCACTGAGAGCGGGAATGTACACCTGCTCGTCGTAGGATCCCTCCTCAATGAAGATGGTCTGGGTCTCGGTCGAAGTCGTGCTGAGAGCATCAACGGCAGCGCTGATCTGTCCAAGCGAACACTATCAGCCACACATCTGCAACATGCGATCGACAATGGAGATGCTTACCGTGTCGTAGTCACCTCCGGACTTGGCAACGACAATCGCACCGGAAGGAGCCGTCATGCGGCTCGCGGCCAGCGCGGTCGCCGCAAAGAGAACGGATGCAAGAATTGACTTAACCATGATTGCTGTTAAGGATCGACTGATCGGCGATTTTAACTTTGCTGCTGATGGAGGAACCAGAGAACGCTGCGAGGCCTCGTTCTTATAGGAACCGCATGCCCTCCAGTCATCATGAGCTCTTGTTATCGGTCAGTATTTGCCTCATAAGGTTCAGGACCTCCGTGTGGAGACGCCGGCGGGGTTCTGTCACAGCCTGAACAACTATATCTGAGAAGGCTAGGAGGAGTGAGGCAATTGGGCCGGCCGTTGATAATGTGGAGGCGTTCAAAGAAGCTTCTTAGGGCTAGTGGAACTGGGTCTTCCACCAATTGCCTTGAGGCTGGAAATTCTTAATTTATGGGCAATATAAATGATCGAATGACAGAAGACCCTGGGCCTATATCAGAACATCATTATCAGCCTAGGTGGTTTCACGGCTTGGCAGGAACAAATGAACGCTGAATTTCGCCAAGCTCCAAGCTGTGAGACAGGGGCTTCTTGGCAGTCTCATTCCCATTCCAGAATCCCTGGGCTGCCGGATTCCAGAATCGCGTTCCATTGTTTGGGCCCTGTGGGGTGCGCGAAGGACCAAAACCCTATACTGTACGTAATTGCATTCTCGCTCAACCGTCTCAGTTCTGTGAGTGCAGAAATTCGACCATATGATGTGGCCTGAATCATACACGGTAGAGAGCGGCAAATTTGCTCCCGTTAATTGGCGAAACTAAGCAACTGCAGCTGACATTCGCACATCGTTATCTCCTGTGTTGGCACTCAATGCACGGAAGGAACGGATGAAACCGCACGGTGTCTCTTGGTAGCCCGTTACGGAAAGAGGGTCGCCAATCCTTGGAAGCTTTCCGTTCGGATGACCCCATCCTCTTCTGTTTCCCCTCTTGAGTCTACAAGGCCGAACAAGATTCCGACACTGAGTCGCGAATGGTTCCTCCTCTTTTCGCCCTCCACCCGTGTCGGTGTGATTATTGGTGGGATCTTAAAAATCACGAAACACCCCCTTCTCAGAAGAACTCTGCCGTACATGCTTCCCGGCGAACCAAGCTTCGTGGTCGAACCTTAGCAGAACCTGAATATACGGTATGGGGTTTATCAAATAAGGATGACCGTCGGAGCTCGGAAGCATTCATTTATGAAGCTTGCTCTGATTGCGTGTCACGCATGGGTGGAGTCTGCTCCTTCGTATTCGTTGGGTGCCCATAATTGTGCAGTGGTTTAGAAGACGCTTAAGCCTAGAAGAAGTTAATTTAGAGGTGGAAATTCATGTTGATGGAGGGCTCACTGATCCGTTTGATCGGTGTGGTGTTGCTGTCGGAACCTCGATCCCGGGCTGCGGGCATCCTGTCAGGTAAGCCAGCAGTTGCTTCAACCCTCACTTTCCAACAGGAAAAATCTTTAAGCCTCAGAGATACAAGGTATGTAAATTGGTAGAGTGGTTGCTGCATTGTATTTCACAACCTTCCCCTCTTGGTAAAAGTGATATCGGTATTACGATTGCCGACATAACATATATTGCGTGACGAGTAAGCGCAGTGAAGCACGCATTAGCTTAAGTTGCTACCAAGCCACAACAGCATCTGCCAAGACCTACCATATCGCAACGAGCTACTTAGTACTTCTTAAATATATTAGCAAGCATTGGAGCTCAGGGGTATCTAACAAGCGCCCGATAAAAAGCAGTGGACATGATGCTGCAGCGCAGACGAACTGGAGTGACAGAAGTCGTTCCAAGATCAAATATAAGGATTAAGTTGCGAGCACCACCTGATTAGGGGTGTCTGTGGACCGTCAAACTAGGGCCCTGGAGTGATGGAGGTTTATGGCTTGAAAGAACAAAGCCTAATCACTCCTTGCTTCGAATGCAGTAAGATTTTACACAACCCCTGCATTTTCCCGCCCACAGTCTGAGTTGGTGCCGTGGTGCATTACTGCTGAAATGGGTGAATAGAGTCCATTATTCATGCAACAAAGGTATTATTTTCAAACACAGATGGGCTACTCTTTACGTTTCCTCACATCACATGGCGACAAATGATACTTCAGCATATATTACAGGGTAGATAACTCCTTTTTGAACATAAACCTCGCCCATAAATTTTTCCATGCCTAATAGCTGACATCAAGTTTATCTAGAAGCAAAAAGACTTTACTTAAACGAACTTCTCACCATGCCTCATTTGATTAGTACGATATTTCTCGCTCATCGTGGCTTTCGTCTTCCTTGAGCAGCTGAAGCTGGCCAAGGTCCCGAAAAGATGTAAGCTAGGCTCCCGATAACCACCTTCTTTTTGATGAATTTCTGTTAGCAGAATTCTATTATCGATTTTCCTCGAACATTCAATTGATATTTCTGCTGCCACTTATGACATGACTTGGGCACTACTACCGTATCGAACGACGCATCATAATATGTGAGTGCCGACCGAATCTTGATGTTTCTGTCGACAAGAATAATCGGGGGAGTGGATGGCTGATGGATGTTTTTTACTTGATACAGCCTTTCCTGGATAGACTTCTGATTCATCGGCCACTTCATCTCTGGAATCCTTCCTGTCGGCTTGCTAGATGTTGCCCATTTCCCCATCCCTCTCGTCCGTATCACATCGACTGTCATTCTCTTTGCAGAATCTGCCTGGATGCTGCTGGTTGATAGTATCCCTATTTCTCGCTGTAGTGTACTATAATCCACAGGGACATGTAACGGAACAACAGATATGCTGTGGGCTGTGCTTGACCTAATCACATAATTGAGGCCGTCCTCCACCCATTTATGTTGGTCCGTGCCTGGGACTCGATATGACATGCGGATATGAACACTGCTGTTACGGGGCAGATGCATCTCAAGATGGCGAACGGCTTAGGTCGACCACAATGGCATCTCTGACATCCGACCTGGATTATTGAATCAAGGCGAGGATAGGCTCAGACACGTTGGTTGTTCGTTTCCCATCCCTTGAATAACTCCTTTGGTGAATCCGAAGATAATTAGTAGCTCATTCCATTTGGTCGTGCATCTGGTGTGCATCTCTTTCGTGGTTCGTCGTTCGAAGAACTCAACTACATGCCAAGGATGTTAATCGCTCGTATTTCCATGTTTCCAATCATCCTTCGGGAAGCCTACAGCTGCTTCAGGGCGTCGCTCATGCCAGTTACGTCTTTCATCTTTTGCCATACTATGAGCTGGTACGGTGTACATTCCCATAAGTTGGGGTCCCTGCTACCATTTGAGTATTATCGAGGAAGAAAATGTGTATTCCACTATTAAACACCCTTTTACCCTGAAAATAAGCCCGGAGAGGTAGCAGTACGAGCTGTCAATAAGCAATCCCCGAGTAATGCAGGGTGAGCCGAAATTGATTACTGATGAAGGGGTACCCCAGTACCCGACCGGAAGGGAAAAAGAAAGATTATTGACTGATCCCGCCGTACACATTGCATCCCAGAAAAGCTTCTGCAGCGATTTGGTTGAGGGGAGTAGTGACAGATGACCATTCAAACTTACTAATTTTCGAGGTACTTTATTGCCAGGAAGGGCGTCCATTATCTTTGGTCGGTGTTATGATGCATTGAAACTCACACGAGCCCGGAGTCTAGGCAAGTTAGTCAGAATAAGCCTGACTGGGGGACACAAGGCCATGGACTACCCGACCTTGACATCGAATATCGGCGAATTTGTTCTTTGCCATTGCAAGTCTATCCATCGATGGTGTGTGTAGTGCTTTTTATCCTGATGAGTGAGGTTTCTGATCGCGCCATAAGTTGAGGCAAGTTCGCGCTCAGCGTGGGTTTGAACGTGATGTATTGAATTTGTTAGGGTTCGCTGTAACGCGTTTCTGATACAAATATTCTAAAGTGCACCGTTGAGGCATTCACATAAGCCAGAAGTTGAACGTATCTACCCATGAGACAGGGACTTGTGGGAATACGTTGCAATCAACCACAGCTATGGGCGCAGTGAGTCGAATCAACATACTAACTCATCACCATAAAATATGTTCCATTAGAAGAGAGCACTATAATGCCTCGCGCCCGGCTCGGACAACTGCAATCCCTTTCAGTTTAATTCAACTCAACTCATATTCTTATACCGGTCGACCCCACTATTTAGATCCTAGTTATGCAGATGCTTCACCGTTTGAGGCAAGAATATGGCCTGGAACACCTTCAAAGCTCAAACATTTTGCAGTACTCACAAAGCAACGTATGCCACAACGCTGGAAGGTCGTCATCGTAGCTAACACAGCTAAATGACAAAAGCAAAAGCGTGGTCATACAACAGTAGAGATATAAAAGAGTGTCGCAGCCGGCTGGCTGTCTGCGAGTTACATCCTGAATTTTTCGTCCCTTATTCGGCTCCCAACATGCTTGTTCCTTCTGTATTTTCCCGGCGTCACTGCCCTGGGTCTATGTCTCCTGTGGTCGCCTATTAGTACCTTCTGCCTTGGGCATTACAAGGATGCACTAAGGGCGCCGGAGAGCCAACACAAAACGATGTAATACGTTTATCTGAATAACAGACGCGAGAATATGTTCCAGTGTGATATCACTTTTCAGTCAGTTATTTTGACTGCACTGCACCTGTCACATATGTACCCTAGGATATATCAGCTTCCGAACGTTCACCGTGATTGCTTACCACCATGATACAAGAATAAGCGTCCAAACAGAGGTTCAAGGTTAATAGAATGTCCTTGTGGGAACAGTACAACTCAGACCTCTTCCAGAGACGAGCATACAGGATTCCATCCTCTGACTTGAAGATAAAATGAATTCCATACGCTCGCATGAGAAATAAAACAACAGAAGAACGTTCGCCTTTTCAGGGAAGATGCTAAATATGTCAAACTCCGATACTGTTCGGACATCTATCCGCCGTGTCTCGAAAGAGATAGTTCATGGAATCTTGGAACATATCCACCCTAACAACCATTAGATATGCAGCTACCTGAAGATGTATATAGGCATAAGGATGAGCAGGTTATCCCGCATGGATCATACTAGATTCGGTCTAGATTCCGCCATCATTAATGGATGCTACATTCCCGTGCGAACCAAGCATACGATGCCCACTTCATGTAGGATGGTACAGACGGGCCACATCGTTGCTAGTGACCACGCTGACTACGGTATCGACGTAGCGATTCATGCTCTCTACAAATACGCGTACTATGCTGGCTTGCAAACAGCCAATGGGAGGGAAATCGGTCAGTGAGCAGTGCTTAAATTGCGGGAACTTTTCATGGCCGTTTCAGGTGATTGAATTGATAAAGATGGTACCCGACGATCAGTGGATACTAGATATACTGATCCAAAGATAATGCCAGGAACTATGTTTTTACCTTCCGAATCCCCAAATTGTAAACTTAGATGCCTGATAAGTGGGCATGGCTCCAGATGTTGTAATTTAGGGTTGTGACGATCGTTCGGCGGGAGTTGCCAAACGCGGAGGCACTCGGAGATACGACCAGGTCGAACCACAATTCATGGAAACGTCCCCAGACCTTGAGAACATGCAGAAAACGTGCCTGGCAAGTTTCTGTAGGTTAAGTTATTGCTGCAGTAGCTATGACCGCAGGGCGAATCAGGACTACGTCTGCTGCAGAACGCCTCTGCGGGTGCCGGCAGACCGATATCGCATTCCTCGGAACAGGAACTGCGTTGAACGTCAACAAATAGACATATCTAAGCTCTGCTAGCTTTCGCTTCTGCCTTGGCTTAGTATTGACGGACTCTTCTGTGCCGTCCCATCGTACGACCAGTCCTCTGCACAATGCAGGCCCCATCTTAACTTCACTCGTTACTGGCTGTCCATACCTGGACTTCAACGGCTGCTTGACAGAGAAGCGATCTACTGCAGCACTCGTCATCCAGTCCCACCCTCTCTACGTCAAACATGAGGAGCTACTTCGGCCGACATGATCATGTCTTGTCTGCTTCATAGAGGACTATATAAACCCCGTCAACCACCTATATTCTGGACATCATTCCTCTCATTCCTCCAATTCAGCCGGTCACCATGCTTTCTTCCAAGACCGCGGCCTTCGCGGGCTTCATGGCCTTGAGCGCTCTTTCTGGAGTCGCTGCCACCTACAACTATGCTGTTGCCGATCCCTATGGTCTTCCTGAACCCGTTATGATTGACTTTGATGATGACGGAGTTGTCGGTGGCCTCTACCGACCCAACACCACGAGCCCTCTGTCCCGTATCGGTGTCTACGTGATGCACGCTGAGCAGGATTACCTGAACTTCTCAGCCTGCCACGAGCTCCCCCGCCGCGGCTTTACTACCTTCTGCGCAAACAATGATGCCAGCAAGAGCGGCTACATGACCGACATCAACTTCGAAGATATGATGACCAACGTCGGCCAGGGCATGAGCTACTTGCGCAACCTGACTGAGATCGACAAGGTTGTCATCTTCGGCCACAGTGGTGGCGGTGCCATGATGACTGCCTACCAAAACATCGCTGAGAACGGTGTCAAGGCCTGCAATGGTCCTGAACGTATCTACCCCTGCTCCGACGCCATGGCCGACCTGCCTGCAGCCGACGGTCTTATTCTCATTGACGCCAACTACGGACTCTCCACCATGGCTCTCCTGAGTCTCAATCCCGCCATCGTTGACGAGCACTCCGGTGCCAAGATCGATCAGTCACTAAACCTTTACAACACCGCCAACGGCTTCTCCGAGTCCGGCGCCAACTACACCCAGTCCTTCAAGAAGGCCTTCGAGAAGGGTGTCGTTGCTCGCAACAATCGTATCCTGAAGCACGCTGAGTCCCGTCTGGCTGCTATCAACAACGGCAGCGGCATCTTCAGCGACGACGAGCCCTTCTACATCGTCGACTCCATATACGTCGGCTTCAACAACAAGTTCTTCGCCCAGGACACCCGCTGGATCCACCACACCACCCACCCCTGGCCCCTTCTTCACCGCAACGGCTCGATCACCACGCAGATTGTTCCCTCCGTTCGTGTGCCCGCTAACTTCGAGAGTTTCGCCGACAACTTCGAGGGTGGCGCCCTCAAGACCACCATCAAGCGTTACCTCTCCACTCTGGCTATCCGCGTCACCGACGACTTCGAGTACAAGGTCGATGGTTTCGAGGGTATTGTCTGGAACTCTAGTCAAACTGCTCCGCTCGGCAACATCGGTGGTGTTACTGTGCCTTTGCTGAACATGGGCAACACCGGCCACTACGAGTACCTGAACGCTGAGAAGCTCCACCTTGCCGCTGGTAGCAAGGATGCCGAGATTGCTTTCGTCGAGGGTGCTCAGCACACTATTGTCACTTGCACTGAGTGTGAGACGTACCCCGGGGAGTATGGTAACACTCTTTACACTGCTTACAACTACATGGCGGAGTGGTTGAGCAAGGAGGGTCGCTTCTTGTAAAAATTTCGCCGACATCGTGTACGATAGATTGTCTATCCTGTATCTTGTATAGTCACTGTATGTGAATAGCTAGCTTAGGATTAATTCACTCAATTCCGTCACTCCTTAAACTAAAATACCTGGCATTCTTCTACTGTACGTATTTCCTCGTCCCTCGTCGTTTGTTCTCGTGAAGAGCGGTAGACTTATCATCCACATCCTCTCCAGAACAACAAACCAACCCGTCTTCATTGTATCTCAATACATCATCAAGCAGGAAATTAAGTTCAAGGCCATCACCGCCAAACTGAACGCAGTATCTTCGTCCGAGATCTCAGCCCTCAACATCCCTATCCTTGCTGGCCGTCCCCACATTCCGCCCATCCATACCGATATAAGTTTAGTCTCCGCAAATGCCGTGCGGGGTGCAAAGGGCCCGGATGTAGCATGATATTTTCAACTAGTAAATTATCGGTAGTGTTGGGTTTTTCCAAATTTATAGTATTTACTATTGAGTTTAAGTTTGAGTTCGAAAGGTTGTGGAGGTTCACTAGTTGAGGTAAGTCTTGCGTGGAACTACTAGTAGCGGATATGAGTGCTCTGACACTCCATTACATCCATATATCTTCAGACAGTTTCGGTATACACAAAGAGTACAATGGGCTTCAAGATGTTATTATAATATGAATTTTTTCATTACCAGTATATGAAATACCGGAACTTAGTGTGGTGGATAAGCTGTTAGGTTGCTAAAACAAAATTCGTAAAAATATTCGAGAGAAAAGAAGAGAGAGGTAAACAAAGGGCAAAACAGTGAAAGAAACAAAGGGAAGACACTGTAGCATCATGGGTGATTTGTGGTAGATGTGAGAATTGCCCATCGACGGTGTTCGCATTTTTGATAGCGAATACTCTGGCGTTGCATTGCCAACGAAAAGATTTAACATGTCAGACTCACTGACAGAGTCTTTGGACACCCCGAGTGAACACATCATTCCATGACACAACGTCGTTCTTTCTCTAGACTTACAACTAGTACATCTTCAATGACGGGGACTGACTCGATGTCGAAAGAAAAGTGGGGATAGGTAGCAAGACATAAAAATGACAAACAGCTTCCAAAAAGTACTCCATACGGCCCTCTCCCTGGTCACAGGGTAAGTTCGGTAAATCTCTAGCTTTCGGCGAACGGAGTCCCTTACTCGTGCCGACACATTCTGCATGACTTCATCCGAAATGCAGATAGGTCCTTGATGTTGCTCCAAAAGAACCTTCAGTTTCTCATCACGATATTCTTCACTTTGAACCAGAGCGAGGACCAAGCCTTCTGAAACTTGAAATGGTGCCCCGTGATGAGCGAGAAGGAGCCCGAGAACTCTTTTCCAGTTCTTGTGGTGGTCATTTGCTGCCACTGCTGCAACTACATTCTCTGAAATACCGTGTTTCAATCTCGGGTGATGGAGAAGGAGCATTAATACGTCATATCCTTGTTGGGGGTTCTTAGCCGCTTTACAAAGAACATTCTCAGTGATGGTAAGCTCTGGCCCGGCGCACTTAATCAGAAGAAGGACGAAACCTCTTCCCATCTTGGGGTTAGATGCAGCGGCAGCTAGGAGACTTTCGCTGAACTTTATGCGGTGGCGCCTTCTGCGGATGAGGAGCCCTAGAGGAGAACACCAGATGTAGTCAGTGTCCGCCCATTTATTAGAAGCTTCACCCCATTTGCCGGCGATGGTTGCAGTATTGGAAGCCGCGGCTTCTGCGACTTCCTCATACGCAATATCATTATCGTCCTGTTTCTCAAGGCGGTTAAGCAGTAGCCTTAGCATTTCCATTCCATGAGCAGGGTTTTGGGCAGCGGCAGAAAGAAGTTTGGTAGTGATCGGTAGTGGGCCTTGCGAACATCGGTAGAGCAACCTTAGCAACCTTAGGGAGAAGTCCCCATCATTAGAGACGGTGGCCAGTAACGACTCAAAGTTGACGAAGGGACCCCCTATGTGTCTTGTTCGCAACATCTGAACAGATTCATATCCATACCTCGGGTTTGCTGCAGCAGCAACTATCATATCTGGCGTCACAGTTATAGCCTGACCATTATCGTCTCCGGTATAGATGAAAACCTTGAGAATGTTCGTTCGCCAATGGGTGTTACGGGCCGCCTTCGTCAGCAGTTCCTCAGAAAGGGCAATTTCCGAACCATATCGCTCAAGAACCATGCGAAGTGTGACATCGTTACATTCCTGGGCAAGCTCCAATGCCAGGTCCTGGGGATTGAGTAGATTGACTTTGGACAGATAAATCTTAAATTGGGTGTAGGAAAGTGACCTGGATAGGATTGCGGTCACCTGAACGGAATGTGGGTCCACATAGAGTGTTGGGTCAAGGAAAAGCTCTGGGACCCTACAATGTCCTGTCGCACGGTACTTATGAGACACTCTTCCTAATGCTGCTTGAACAATATTGACAGTCAGACTGAACTGAGAGTGTCGTTCGCGACATATCAGATCAAGAAGTTTGTCTCCTTGGGTTTGGTTGCGAGCAGCTTCAATCAACACATCCTCTGTGATAGGCGTTTCATATTTCTTCAACAGGAGCTCCATAATCTCTACTGCAAACACGGGATTCGCCGATGCTGCCACAAATACACGGACGGCTACTTGACCTTTCCACAGCAACAGAAATTTGGAGAGAGCATATTTGGAGCCCTTGTTCCCCGCCGCGGCAACAAGCATAGGCTCAGACACTAGGATTTGGTCACCCAGGTGATCAAAGACCAGTACTATGAGACGGTCCCCTTCAACTGGATTTGCCGCTGCAGCGAGAACTATTGACTCAATCTCGGTAATCATGCCATGATTACAACAGAGTAACAACTCGAGAATGCCTGTAGGGTTGTAAGGTGAGCTGGCAGCAGCCCTCAATGCGTTGCTGGATATAACTGCGGGACAACCAAAGCGAACAAACATGTATCTCAAGATAGCCACATTCTGACCGCTATTGTTAGTCACCACGGTCATGATGAGTGTCTCCATCAAGTCCGATCGTGACTTGAACCCCATAAATGGGTGTTTCATGTCCTCGACTCCAGGGCTCGGCGACGAAACAAACAATGTTGAAGGGATGACGATGGCTTCACTCTTGGTAGCCATAAGCTCTATTGTAGACAGGCTGTAGGACTTAATGATTGCGAGAAAGCCTTCGGCTGTTACTATGACTCTGCCAGCCTTCTGTTCCAGAAGCCATTTGATGATGTCCTTGGGGCCATCGTGACTTTCTAACTCATCTTCAACCATCTCTGCCGTGATGGATATGTCTGTCAGTACCGGATCAGCCGTTTCGAGGGTCAATTTCCTGATGTTACTTTCATCGCCCCTATGAATAGCTTCATGGGCCACGGGCCCCAAATGCCAACGACCATCGATAACTTGCAGAAGGCCCCTTTTCGTTATACCCTCTTGAAACTCACGAAACTCTCTTCTGACGGGACATTGTTTAATCAAGCCCGGATTAAGCTCGCCGACTTGCTTGTAAATGTCCGTCATAAAGGTCAACAAAGAATATCCGAATAGTGAGAACCCAGTTTCAAGGAAATCAAGGCTTGGGGATCTCGGGTTGGCAACTCGACACAAGAGATCCTTAACATGTGCCTCAGTCACGGGATGGCCAAACAACGGGGGCTCGGTAGGGATCGAAAGGGCAGCCAAAACAATGACCTCTTCCGTAATTGGCAATGAACCAGGAACTTTCAGCAAAGTGTCCATGAGGGGGCCACCGCAATCTTCGTTTTTCGCCGTTTCAATAAATACTTCTTCGCTGAGGTAGGTTCGGAAAATTGATGTGTCCACACAGTCCTTCAAGCATTCCATCACTTCCTCTCCGTGATACTTACTCTCTGATGTCGTGATCAAAAAATCCTCAGAGAGGAGGACCATGGCAGGTAGTCGCTGGAGGAGTGAGTTGAGCGTTTCCGCGTCGCAATGTTGCGTTTCAGTCAACACCATGACAATCTCGGCGGTAATGATATGCGGTGAAAAGGAACCAACATAGTTGAGGGCATTCAATGTACTTTGTGGGTTTCCCACCACGGCAAGTAACATGTCTTCTGTGACCTTGATATCATTGTCCCCATGGTTGAAGAGGTACGCAATTGTGGTTTCGTCTGCGACGCTGACCAGTGCTACAAAAACTTCCTGAGACATCCTCAATCGGTCGCCTAGGAGCTGGGCGATTGATCGTGCTTCCTCCTGGTCACCTGATTTCAAGATACTCAGGGCACCCCCTGTTGTTATGGCTAATGGTGGGCGGGCTCGTTCTAGAAATTCAAACATCCTGTAAGCCTTCCTCGCGGACAAACTCCAGCCTGACATCATAGTGGGACACATCCAATCTTCGGTCACAGGTATTGCAAGCTGGAAGGAATATGGGAGGACGGCAGGGAGGTTGAAAAACATCGATTTTCGTATGTAAAAGTTCCACAATCACCTCCTCGTCGACGATTCCTTGTCCAGGAAGCTGCTTGCAGTACATAGCCAATATAGCATACCGCTGGCTCAGACGTTCAGAGGCCCTTGGCTTCCACACATCGAGACCGATAAAGCAACGTCTAGTGAACTCGACGATCGCCCTTTCTGTGATATGTACTTTATTATTCGGGTCATTGAACATTTCCTGGATCTTTTCCATGATGTCATGGGGCCACAATTGGTCAGCGGCAGAATCGGGTATTTCCTGTATCATGTCTGCCGTTACAATAAAAGGCAAGTTGAGGCTCAGTAGATGTTGCAACAAAGTGAAAATACGGGGGATATATCCACCCATCCCGCGGATCGCTTCTAATATGCACGCCTCACCGATCTCAATCTTTTCAGATGTACAGAGAAATACATCCGCCATCATGGTGGGATCCAGGGTTTTCATGATTTCAGCAACGTCAGACTGTCCGAAGATAGTCCTCTCACTGGCTATTAACCGTGACATTATAGCTTTCCGATGTTCCGTATTCGCCAAAGCAGCAGATACTGTGTGTCCTGCAATCTCGAGTTTCCTTGTTCCCTGTGAAAGCAAAAAGTCAAGAACTCTTGGGCCATCTCTTCGGTTGGCAGCGCCTGCTTGGATAGTGCAATCATCGACCTCTGACGGGAGAATCTTGTGTGAGAACAGTTCGCGTATGAATCTAACATCAAAATTTCTAATTATTGTTCTCAGGCCAGTTCCAGTGATCCAGACTTTAGTGGCGCATGTGTGAAGAAAGGTTTGGACAAAGCTCGGCCCAGATTGCTCGTCCCTGCCGAGGGCATCGATTATCGCTCCTGTGAGTGGTATAGGTCTACAATGAGGGTTGAAAGAGCACAATGAAGATCGCTGAGTCGCTCGACCATCTTGCAGCAGATCATCATCATTAATATTGAGGATTGACTCAATCGCCCTACAACCAAAATTGCGGTTCTCAGCTGCCGCCCAGCAAAGCAAGAATCTACTCAGACCAAGTGGGGCGCCAGATGCCTGCTGAAAAACACGATGTATGGTCTCCGGGTCTGATATGCGTGCCAGATTGTGAACAAACTCCGTATCGACGGGTACGTTCGGTAAAACATCGCCAATTAGCAATCCCCAGATCTTCCTTCCGTGCATTATATTTTTCATAGCTGCTGTCACTGTTTCTTGCGTAAACATGCTGCTTCTCTGAATAGCCGTCATCATGACAGTTTCATCACAGTACTCAGCAATCGCTTCCATCAGGGAATGGTCAATCACAGCCTGTTAATGGCACTGTAGCAACCGTAGTACTAAGGATTGGGTGTACTGGGAATTCGATTGGTGAGATACCAGAAGACGAATCAATTCCCTTCTCCACGTATGAGGTGGTAGATGCCGGATATACTTCTCAATGATATGTGACTTGCATTCACGTAGAACGATTTCCAGTACTCTCTCATTCACAGACATGTCTCCAGAAGTGCTCTCTATTATGATGGCCAACACTTGTCCAGCGTCGTCGTTACGACATGAGGCGTCGTGGAGATGGCGATCGACTTCAATTGCTTGATGATTTAGCACCAGGGACACTGTATCCGGATCCTGGTGCCCCACAATAGAATTAACACCTTCCTTAGTGAGTTGTACATTGCTGTGGCGAAGAAGAAGCCGGGTATGGGATCGCCCATATTCATGAATTATCGTCTCAGCAGCTGCGCCCGAAACTTGGACTTGGTTGTCGGGCAGACTCAATATACGTTTCAACAAATCTTCCTTCTCGTCGAGGTATTCCAGATCATACATCATGTCCTCATCGACGTTAACCATAACATTTGGTTGGTCCAGGCAGAACTTCATGACGTCCGGCGTATCACGTGTCCCGACTAGGGAAAAGGGCCCTGTCTTGGCATTTAAAAGAGTTGGTAAGATCTCTAAGGCATTGTACATCTCAACAGCCTTCCGAAGGGCTTCTCTGTTGACCACGTCATGATTTGCTGGTCTGTGCGACAGAATGATTTCTAACGTCTCTAGGTCTGATCCTACCGCCTCTGTCACCAGGTCCTCGGTTACCTGTATTTGCTCCGGGCAAGACATATAGAGGAATGTGAATATAGATGCGCCATGTTTGCTGTTACTTGCAGCTGCCTGCAGTAAATCATGTGATAGATGTAGACCCGGCCACTCGATCATGATCTGCTCCAACACTGTCACGCTCCGTCTTGCAAGGATACTCCGAAAAGCGTCTTTGAAAAATACCACGCGTTGGCATGGCTGTGAAAGAGTCCAGCACAAGACCCCTTCGTGCCCCGCTCCGCCAAAATGGTATGGGATTGCTGAGCCTCCGACGACGGTGAGGTATGGCCATTCTTTCCATAACTGTTCAAGACACGCAACACCGCTGTCTATGTTTCCGAATGCGCTCGCAAGTATATCATCCGTAACTGAAATTGCGTTCTGGGATTTTGCCTGGAGTATTCGAATGATATGCGGGCCGTCTGTAGGATGAGCCGCCGCTGCAGCGACAACCCATTCTGGGATGGTTTCCTCGGTCCAATGCTCAAGTAACATATCCAGAAGTGCGCTGGCACATTTGGCATTTCTTGCAGCTGCCCCCAAGACCTCTTCAGTGATTGAAACATTATTTTGGAAGTATGTGAATATCATCTTCATGGTCCGTATGCCCTGAGATCCATTTCGAGCAGCCTCAACAAGTACATTGGTAGCGATATGGGGCCTCTTCCTTGACATCTGGTCTCGATGAAACAACAATGCTTTCAAGATTTCGGACCCTTCTCGAGTATTTTTCACTGCTGCAATCTCAAGTTCCTCGGTTACAACAATCTGACTTCCCATTTGATGGAGCAGGCTCGTGATAAAATTTTCACGGTTGGAGTTATGCTCAACAAGGGCCGTGAGAACGCTACTTGTGAGAGGTCTTGTCGGATCAGTCCGGGATACTAATTCGGTAAACACAGCTATGTTTCCAAAAATGGCAGCCCATAGAAGCGGAGTGCCCCCGTGGGATGGGAGAGAGTCTGTGTGGATGTAGAAGCCACCTTCGGTTGCCAAATTCTTACCGAGCGCAAAATCCACCAAGCTCGGTATTCCCCATTGTGCTGCAATATGCAATATCCCCATGTTGTATGCAGCATGACAAGGATCCAAACCGTAATACCGCAGCCATAAATCTCGGGATGGAGAGTCGAGCGTAAGGAAATGGGTTTCTGTGACTTTGGCGGGATCAAAGACCATCCCACTCAGGTGAGCGTGCTCCATCCAGAATTGAGAACAGTATGGTATGAAGTCGCCCCATGTAGAAATCTCCTCTCTGAGTCTCATATGTGCTGCCTCCTTCTTCATCACGTCGTGTTCATCGTTCTTCTTCCTGAGCTCGTGGAGATACTCATCGAGCAACTTTTCAAAACGACCAGCTCTATTTCGGAAGTGCCTTGCAGTGTGATTGATGCACGCATATGCTAGAAGAGCGTGTGACTCTTCCTTGGATGGAAAATATCAAATATCTCATGCCAGCTCCAAATAGAAAGTCCTGGACTGACTTGTGAAGGAGGTTTACAAAGCCCTCAATCTCTACTACCATCAGACGACAATCTTTGATGTCTGCTCTGATGAAGGCGATCTGTGCCTCTTTATCCTCGCCAGTATATAGAGAGCAGGCAGTGCACAGTTGGGATAAGGTCAACGCCTGTCGTGCCACGGCAACAATAGCAAGAATGGCATACACCCTCTCCCGCTTTTGTTCATTTTCAATCGCCTTCTCCATCAGTTTCGTATAAATTGCGTTCAGACCAGGGGCGAGATTATTGAGAAAGGCCAGAGTGTCTTGTAGGTCGACATTCTTCAACTCATCGCATGTCAACCCAATCCATAGGAAAGTTTCATCAGCCTTTGCTTCTAGTATTTCCTGGATTTGATCCTTCATCTTGTCATGATACCCTTTCCGCGTGCTGAGATCGCCAACCTTCTGTCGGATGAATAACTGGATATCCGTCTTCCTTTCCTCAACGAAGGTAGCAATATCTCTCGAAGGAAAGAAACCTAGGCATGAGGCAATCTCGTAGTAAGGCCGACTAGTAATCAGTATTCGAACTTTCGATGTGAACCGCTCCTAAGGGCGATCGAAGAAACTGAGTTTTAATTGCTCGAGAATTCTCGTCTGCGACCCCGAGTCACATTCATCCAGCGCGTCAATAATACACTATGAGATCTTACAACGTGGGTCTGTAGCCATTTCGGTTAATATAGTCCAGAGTCCCTCGAAAGATTGAAGGAGAGTGTCGTTGCGTTCGCGAAACCTCCCAATCAGCCAGTCCTGCAGTATTGGATTTTGGCGAATTTGCTGCCATAAGATCCCTCTGAGAATGGCTGTAGCGGTGTTCTGCGTGTCGTGGTTTGCCTCGCAAAAGAAGAATGCAAATGAACCATCTTTGCGGTCCGTGTTGAACTGTTGCTCTAGGCCCTCTGTGAGACACATTGCCATCGTTGACTTCCCACTTCCGGGGAGCCCATTCAGCCAAAGAATACTATTTTGGGGGTTATGCGTGTTCGTATTCGCATCCAACCAGTTTTTTAGCTCATCTGTTTGGAATATCCATTGGCAGGTGTCTTTAGAGGGCCCACCTCTGCGTGCCATTAGGCTCCGTCTGTCCTCGTTAGGATCTGTAACGAATAGTTTCCGTAGGATTTCTTCCAGGGCGGGAGATACCCCCACTTCATCATCAAAATTAGAGATAGGCATATATGAAAGGGTCATGGGATAGTCTTACCTTCATCTTCTGGTATCTTTCTAATGGGCCGGGGCAAATATTTTCAAGAGTGTTTTGACATATGCCGCCGCCGAAGCTGCCGCATAAGACTGCCAATCCTTGTTTTTGTGCGAGTCTGAATAATCATGTATTCCGCGGACGACCAGACATTCGAATTCGTCCATCAATCCAGCAGCTTCCATCTCAAAGCATAGAATACCTCGAGAATTTGCTAGTTCATCCCGGGTTACTGCGTCCTTCATCACTTGATTCCCTGAGGCGATCAGCCCATAATGCACGCGAGGGCAATCCGAAAGTCTCTTTTTCCGTGGAATAACCTGTGTCTGATCACAACTGGCACATGGTACCTCTGGGTCGGGGTGAGTGTAGCTTGACGCAAAAAGACGGTCTTTATCGTGTGCCGGACACTCAATACGTTTGCCATATGTCAGGATGGGGGCTAGGGATCCGGCTAAGTGAGTGTTGAAGTTGTGATCTGTTTGCAAGCAAGATATCGCTCTGCGGAGCGGCTGAGGCGGTTTGTTAAGCGTCCCAATTTGCTGGGACTGACCTGAGGGCAATCTCTTTCCCCAGTCATATGGTATAACCCCTGAGTCGTTTCCCATAGGAGTACTGACTACAACATCACCTAGGCGTATGTCGTTTGATTCATTGGGGGCACCCCCTCCAACCCCAACCAGGAACCTGTACCGCAACGACTTGAAGCTGGCCTTCATGTGTTGGGCTGTGATTATTGCTGGCGTTGTTCCGTACTCTGCGAACGGTGGACATGCGATTACAATGTTAAAGCCATTGATCTCTCCATAGACGTATACATTCTGATGGTTCTCAGATAGTTTCAGCTGGCAGTCGTATTCCTGGTCCAGGGCTCGTCGGGCAGCATCCAGTTCGCATGGCAGGGCGCATATCCAGCCGACGATGTAGTCGTCACTGCTCGTCCAACGACGAGCAGTCATGTTGCTCTGCTAACGTTGCCAATCCAACACTTCCTTGTGTCTGTAAGCGAATATCAGAAGGTAGAGTTTGACGACGATATTGCAAAGGCAGAGAAAGGTGGAGATGGGGAGAACAGGCCGAAGAGCAAGGCGACGGCGAACGGTTTGGTGGGGTAAGCCAGTTCATCATCATTTTAGCGCCAATAGGCTGAGCCAATGCATGATACTACGACTAGGGTACCGTCTGAGAGCGACTTTCCTCTTGCATATTTGCTTTTTTGTACCTGTGAGGGTTAATTTTCAACCCTCGACCTCCTCTTTCCGGCGGTCGGCCGAGAAGCCATGGGCGACCTTGTGTTCTCGCACGTTCTTCGTACATTTTCTTTTTGCCATATTTTAGATCTGACTATAACTAGACCCAAGTATTGTGGACTTGACATCCTTCTATACTGTCGCAGGCTGTGTCCACCGCAGAGGGAAGGTTTCAATCATATCTTTCTCGGAAACAAATGTTAGCGATTTGGGGAAATAACGCTCCCAGTGTTGTTTCAATACATAGTCCATGCGGCTTGGCGAAGGCGAACAGACCGATTAACGCGTAGTACTCATAACGCCATAAGTAGCACATCCCGTTGATACTGGAGTATGGTGCCTTGACTGCCATCTTTCAGTCCTGTGGAGTATCAGGCGATCCAAGTAGGGGCTGTGTAGATCACTCGCAGCGACAATGGAGTGTATATATGGAAAATCTAGAATGACTGGCTCAGAACTTTATCTGAGGGACATTCGTCTTTTCTTCCATTTTCCTTACTAACAACTAGCTTCTCTTGTCTGTCTATCACTTACCAGTTCTCCTATCTCTCTCTCCCTCTCTCTCTGCTTATATGATCGCATTTGATAGTAGTCAATGCTTCAGATCAGTAAAAGTTTCGAAGGCTTCCCTTGCCTAGGCACACATTAAATCACAATGTAATATCACCGCCACTAACCCTTTCATTTACGGCACAATTTCGAAATGAGCATGTTACGTTGTGCGCTCTTATTGACATATTCATTGGTATGAGATAGACTCGATACAAAAGTCGTTCTCATGAACAATACCTCTCGCGCACCGCACCCAACATCTTGAAAGGGTCCATCTCGAGAATCACATCTATTCTCTGACAGGCATTCTCAACCCGGAATGACGACCCGTGGCTTTCATAGCTTTTCGTGCAGGAGATACGTTTTTCTACTGGTTTAGTACAGTAGACTTCATTCTCTGTTTCACCTCCGGTTGATGGCATATCCTCACTCGATTTTTTTCTTTCCTGATGGATCGATGCATCCAATTGTACTAAAGATAAGCCCAAACCACCATTACTTCTGCTCAGTGAAGCTGTGCCCAAACAGAACATACGGAATTTCATTATTATTACTACCTTGCTACTTTTCTCTATACACGGATTACTCCCTAACCCCAAAGAAACCTAATCAACCCTAACCTCCACCTCCACGACCCTCTGGATCTGTAACGGCCCCTCCCCATCCTTCCCTTCTCCACTTCCTCTCCCCCTGCCACTTCCCAACGAACTCCTCTCCCCGCCACTACTATCCCCATCACCGTGTCCAATTGTTGTAGTCACCGCAACCGAATTATCCCACGGCCTGTTTCTTCCAGCACTGGCCTCCCCTAACTCCAGGATCTCAGCCTGATCATCCGTCTCAGAAGGTAACATGCGACTCTGGTTGCGCTGCGTACGACGCACCCCACTCAAAGCGTACGAGCGGCCAGCATCCATAGTCTGGCTTTGCGAGGCGTGTTGGCGTCGTTGGCGGCGGGTGTTGTAGCTTGAGGTAAGGGTCGAAGCGAAAGCGTGGAAGTAAGGGCCGTAGGTTGGAACGCATGCGATTATTACCTGGTTTTGGGGGGTTTAGTTAGGCGCGGCAAGGGGACGTGGTGATAACGGGTTTGTTGCTTACTCCCAGGCTTATTTCCACTTGCGACCATAAGACGATCGGTTGGCTGTCCGTGTAGGTTTTCAGATGCTTGATGGTGAAGATACGGATAATCTGGATGATGGTTATGAAGAATCCGAGGGCGAAGAGGGCCATTAGAGCGATCTTTTATCGTTTGGTTGACTTGTTAGCGCACGTTGAATGGGAAGGGAAGGGAGGGCGAGGACCGGATGAGACCTTTTGCGCTTGTCGGAGTTGTAAGGACCATAGCACTGGGAGGGGGAGGGCAATAATGACTATGTCGAAGCCCAAGCTTGTTCCTGTCGTTTCGGTCAAGAATTATTTTTTTGGGTGGTAGAGGAAGGGATGGATGTACCGGCCAATGCTGTTATTCTGTCAGTATGAAATATGATGATAGTCATGGGCGCATACCATAATATGAAGCAACCGTGTCAATGCATGTTCCTGGAAGACTCGCGTCCCATTGCTTCGCGACCTAATCGTTTGTTAGATAGATCCCGCAGTGAACCGGAATATACTCACTGGATTGCACGCCAGTGTTAAGAGAAAAGTGAAAATAACCTGGTTGCACACCACGGCTATCACCACGCCAATGATACTCCATCGATAGGTGGCCACGAAACCTCCGATCCGTAGATAAGATGTCAGGAGCGAGACCTTGAAGCAGAGGATAGCGAGGATATACGTGGGGCCGCCGGCGTATTGGATCTGAATTGTCACCGGAGTCAGAAATCCACGGCAAAGAGCGGAAACAGAGGATTGCCGACCTTACTGAACATCACCACGTTCGCATCTGGGAACGAAGCTGCATCCAGTCCTAAACCATACCGTGTTTCTAAACTGTCAGTTGCACTGGTCATTCGGGTTGTCCAAGGGCAGCGTACGGGCCACTGCGATCCCCGCGTAAGCTAATCCCAACACTGCACTGCATGCCGCCGAGTAGTCGTCTAGCCAAAGGGCACGTTTCGAATGCAAGCGGATATAAAAGCGTAGCAAAAGGGCGATCACCGCACTGATGCTGAATGTCAAGCAGATCGCGATCACTCGCGCCACATGGCTGTGGGCATCCGGGTGGGCAAGATTATGGACCCAACCCATGGCATTCTGCAGTTGATCGTAGAAACTGGGAAGACATGAAAACAAAAATTATTCTGCCCAACACACACGGTGCAGGGTGAGATCCCCCAACCCTAGATACCAAGCATCTTCAGGTGAGATTTTAATTAATCACACTTCTGCAGGCATAATCCTTGTCAGCCATATGGAAAAGCCGAGGAAATTGCGAGAACTTGGCGATTACGCGATGGATCGAATCCTGGCAAGCGAAATGAAGCTAAATGTAAGACATCGCCGGACTGGAAACCGTGCCAGAATCCGTCGCCGCCACACAGACACTAACGACCCGCTGTGGAGATGCCCTAAGCGTCCGCCAGGAACGGGGGAATCGCGCCGCGTAGACCCCAAGCGGGGCAAACACTGTCCGGTCAATAAGCGGAGAGACTAAAAGCCTGGGCCAATATCGATCAGCTCGCATGATAGGACGACGAAGATGGTGGAGGAGCTTGTATATTTCGAAGACCTTGGCCGAGACCGTTGGAAACTAGATCCAAGCGGCGCGGTGGTTTGAGCAAATAAAATGCCATGCAGCTGACCATGTGGGCGAACAGGAAGAATAGCGTCGAAGTTGCCATGAAACTTCTCTGCCTAAACGTGTGCAGACTGCACGAAATGTGTCCTCCGAAACCAACAGGGATCATGCAATCTAATTAATATCTTCACGAGCAACGGAAATGACTAGGCCCACTTCACTTGCTGTAAGTGATTGTAGGAGCCGACAGATGCCGGTAGTGGCATAGGAGTTTCAGCATTATCGACAGGGATATAAATCGGCCATCCCCGGTCTCCTCGGAGGGATTCCCGAGCAGAGCTTGTTATCCCTCAATCATGTTGGCACCATCCCTCTGGACTAGCTTGCTGGCCCTCACGGCCTCAGCCTCGGCTTCGGCCATTAGCAGCAACTCTTCCAACTGCCGCTGCTTCCCTGGAGATGCCTGCTGGCCCTCCCAGAGCGAATGGGCTCAGTTCAACAAAACTGTTGAGGGTCGTCTCATCAAGACCATTCCCTTGGGCAAGCCATGCCACTCTCCCTACTACAATGCCTCAGTCTGTGCCTCACTGAAGGAACAATGGACAGAGCCTGAGCTTCAGTAAGGTGCATTTCCCAATGTCACATCCCCTTTGCTAATACCTTCACCCACTAGCTACACCTCCAGCAGCTCTGTCATGGCCCCATGGTTCGCCAATGGCAGCTGTGACCCCTTCCACCCGATCGACAAGCCCTGCACGATGGGCAACTACATCGACTACGCCGTAAACGTCTCCACTCCTGCGCATATCTCGGCGACCCTCCACTTTGCCGACACCCACAATATCCGGCTGGTGATCCGCAACACCGCCCACGACTACAATGGCAAGTCCACTGGTGCAGGTGGTCTGGGCGTGTGGACACACAACCTGAAGTCCAGGACGCTTATCAGTAACTACACGGACTCGCACTACACTGGCGCTGCTGTGCGGCTGGGCGCAGGTGTGCAGGGATTTGAGGCATACGAGTTCGCTGATGCCCACGGCTACCAGATCGTAGGCGGAGAGTGCTCCTCAGTGGGTATTGCTGGTGGATACTCTCAGGGTGGTGGACACTCTGCGCTCTCGTCGCGCTACGGACTGGCAGCTGACCAGGTCCTCGCCTGGGAGGTTGTTACCGGTACTGGCGAGCTTGTGACTGCTACCCGTGATAATGAGTACAAGGATCTTTACTGGGCACTCAGTGGTGGTGGCGGTGGTACTTATGGTGTTGTCGTGGCTATGACTTCCAAGCTTCACACTTCTACCCCTACTTCCGGTCTGAGCCTGACCTTCACCAACTCCAACATCACTCAGGATACCTTCTTCGAGGCTGTCACTCTGTACCACACCCTTCTGCCTAGCATTGTTGACGCTGGCGTCATGAGTGTTTGGTACTTCACCAACACCTCCTTCTACATCTCTCCTCTCACTGGACCGGGTGTCCCTGTTGCCACCCTCCGCTCGTTGGTGGCGCCCTTCGAAGCTGGACTCAGCAAGCTGGGTATCAACTACACTCTTGAAGCCAAGATGTTTGATACTTATCTCGAGGAGTTCAACACTATGGAGGCTGAGATCGCCGTCGGCAAGGCCCAGTATGGCGGTTGGTTGATCCCCCGCGAGGTTGTGGTGCAGAACACCACGGCCTTGACGGACGCGTACCGCCAGATTGTGTCTGACGGAGCCACCTTTATCGGAGTCGGCTTGAATGTCAACCGCTCTATTGCCGGCGACGTTGACAACGCTGTCCTACCTGCCTGGCGTGAGGCCCTCATTGATACTACTCTGACGACTCCCTGGGAGTGGGATGCCCGTGCCGAGATGATTGTCGAGCAGGACAAGATGACTTACGACTACATCCCTCTGCTCGAGGCTCTGGCTCCTAACTCTGGAGCGTACATGAACGAGGGTAACTTCCAGCAGCCCAACTGGAAGAAGGCCTTCTACGGCGTCAACTATGACCGCTTGTTGCAGGTCAAGAACAAGTATGATCCCAACGGACTGTTTTATGCTCTTAAGGCGGTTGGATCAGATGCTTGGACTCAGTTGGAGGATGGTCGGTTGTGCCGCGCCTAGGAGTTGTTGCATTTGAGTGTATGATAGATTGTATATAAAGATGTGTTGATGGTGTTTTGAAGGCATGTTATATGTATATAGCTAGAGTCGAAAAGTGTTTTTGTATCTCTTAATGCTTGCCTCCACATTACAAAATAAAGATCTTAGTTCTGAACTCCGAACATAGACACTATATCGGATGCAACATTATCCATACCTAGCCCCTGCAATATGTCCGTGATTGATGTCTGATCATAGTTAGGCCGGATCTGTCTTACCGCGCCATAATATCACTTGTCTCAACGTTATCTCCAACAAGCTTTGAACATACTAGTGCTGATGTTATCCCTGCAATAAATAATATAATTGTGAAAGGATATTGCGTGCTTCTGTCTCCACTTTACATGGTGCCTCTAGTGGGTTTTGCAGATTATGGCTTGAAGTATGCTGGAATTTCGGAGGATTATTGCTAGGATTCGCTGACCAGCTATCACTATCGTGCTCACAGGATACGTAAACGACCTATCGCCTTAAAGATACATCTCATCTTGTATATTGATGGGCTACTGCATAAGCATATCATCATTATTGTCATGACAGGATACGTGATTATGATGTTCGACATCGTCGGATGACACTGGGAAGCAATACTACAGGATAAATGCGAAAAGCTACATAGCAATCACGTGGACAACGCAACAGAAAAATGATTCATTCTCGTAGTTACCAAGGCTGGACCTTATTCCAAAACATCAATCAAACGGACAAGTCATATTTGTTCCACTGGCAATGCCTGACTTCAACAACGTCAATCTGATCCGGCACTTTCAGATCCCACTCGCCAGAGCCGCTCTTACGCCGCAGATTCAGCAAAGTCTAGTTAACATGGACCGGATCGAACTTGAGTCTGAGAAAAAGACCTCATTCACTATCTTTGCACGACCTCTCGGTGCTACACTTGAGGAGGCGCTGCGAACGAGGTCAAGTCTGACAGCGGGGACTCCCATTCTGGAGCAGATGAAGTCAAGCCCTTCGACACATGCAGCAAGCCGAGAAGACACTCCCCATACAGATGCATCAGAGGCAGCTCCTGGGCCACCAGCTGGTCAACCTACCTGCAGGAACACATCCCCGCTGCGGCCTGTCATTAGAGCCGTAGAACTTGCCTACCCAGCAACGTATCTTGAATATCCCTGCAAGACTACACTCAGCCTGATCCGTGATTTCTCAAACCAACTGCGTTCTCTGTGACCATGACTTTATATCTCATCTTTCAAGTCTTTTCAACCTCAATATCCTTCCGCTAACCAGCACTGCAATCTCCTTGCCGGCTGACACAATCATTGAAGGAGCAATTGTTGACGGAGCCGATGGAAGCGCACCGGTCATAGCTGCCTTCACCACACAGACCGGACACGTCATCACCAGCTTCGGGCCAGGACAGGATATCAAGTCCATTAGCTTCCGCGAAGTTGCAGGAATCAGTGTCCAGAGAAGTCATCCCAACCGAGACTACAATAGCATCGAAGTCACACTGAGGGTCAATCGTTGTAGCCTTATTAGGGGCAGCGAGTGCAGGCCAAGCAGCAAGCTAGAATCTGCAATCTCAGCTCCAAGCGACCACAGAACGACAGAAACGGCTGCAAATATGATTACAGATCTTGCTAGAACTGCTGCTTCTGCTAACACTGGTATACCGCTGGCTGCATCCGCCTCGTCCAATGGCGGACCATCAGCAACCACCATAAAGGTGCTTTGATCAATTATTTCGATAAAACAAAAGAAGGTCTCCAAATACTATAAAAAATAGGCCCACCGCAGGACCACGGCCTGCCCCCTCTCTGCTCCTGGTGGCCCTAGTCACTCTGGCGCTGGATCCGGCGCGGCGGGACACTCCCCTCCTAGTAGTGGAAGCGGCCCTGCCCCAAATGCAGCAGGATTTTCACAGAACCTAGCAGCCCGCAGTGCCATCGGCAGGGACACCACACTTTCGGATGCCATCTCTAAGGCAACAGACATGGCAGACAGAATAGCTGGGACTAGTACCAGCTTGCAAGAAGAAGATAGTAGTGAACGACTCACAACAAGCCCACCTCTGCGGATTTAGGATCTACGTATGGGTCGGAGGCTACAGACATGGACCCTACATCTTGACAAATTTTGAACTCGTGGCTATTATACTTCCCTAACAAACATTCTATTGGCTACATGCGTACTTAATGGCAAACTAGTAGTATGCACGGAATACTATACTATAACCTGTAGAATAACCCGTAGAATAATAAAAATACGTTCTATATACTATTTCCACAGATACAAATCCATGACAGGGCACAACTGAGAGTCCAACTAGCATCCTAAGACATATAATTTCCTCCACAAGCCTGGATGGTCTGTCCGGTTATCCACTGGCTCGCTGGCTCTGTGAGCATTGCCACCACAAGTGCAATATCCTCAGGCGTGCCGAGCCTGTGCCCCATGGGCGTCATCGCCTTCAAAACCCCGACAGTTTGCTCCGGCAGTGCGGTGCCGTGCGCATTCATGTCTGTGCCGGTGAGACCTGGCGCAACACTGTTGACAGTGTGACCAGCGGGACCTAGCTCGGCGGCCCAGCAGCGGGCCATTGCCTCAACGGCGGCCTTCGTTGCGGTATACACGCTACCAGCCGGTTGCGCGACACGGCTCAGTGTACAGCCAAGGTTGAGGATACGCCCAGGGCTGCGCAGATGTGGCAAAGCAGCTTGTGTGGTAAAGACAACGCTGCGAATGTTGACGTTGACGAGATCCGCGACATCGTCTGGAGTGATCTCCCCAAGCGGTGCAACCTGTGCGGAGCCGGCGTTATTGACTAAGATGTCTATTGCATCACCAAAGGCAGCGATCGTCTCAGCGATTATCTTCTGCGGAGCTGCAAGGTCGTGCATATCGGCATGGATCTTAATAGCGCGGGAGCCGTTTCTGAAACCGCTTATCTTAGAGATCACTTCCTCCGCGCGGCGCTCGCTGCTCGGGGATACAAAAGTAATGGCAACCTGCAGTCTTGTTAGGGTTGAAGAGTTGGTCTGGAGATGGGTTTATTGCTTACGTTTGTACCGCGCTTGGCAAGCTCAATAGCCACCGCAGCACCGATACCTCGTGATCCACCTGTCACAATGGCGACCTTACCTGCCAAGGTCAAAGGCTAGTTTAAAGTAGAGGAGGACATATCTATCTATCATACATGTTATTGCCCCTTACATGAAGAACTACGGACCGAGCGTTTATATAATTCTTCACCGGCGGACCGACCCACAGACAAGGACGGATAGACAAAGTTTTTGCTTATAAAATCGCGAATGTCCTCGCTATTTTCGAATACCGAACGCCGAAAGATATAGTATTGAGAAAGCTATGAATTGCTAAGTAACTGGTGAATGGGCCTGGGGCTCATAAATCAGGAGGGGCTCTTTGAAGACAGTGGCTAAAAATTTGATGACGTAGATGTGCGATTACACAAAAGAAAAGAAATAGAGAGGATAATACCAGGAATGTTTACTTTTGATCAGCATTGCCAACAAATTCTTGTATCTTTCGTAACTTCATCATGACGAGGTACTACCGCGGATCAGCAAGCTTAGCGAAAAGCCTGTGGAATTCTCAACCAGGGCACAGTACCCCTATGCACACCTGGAATGTTCTTCTACCACCTTTTCCGAACTCAAGTAGGTGCTATATTCTTTACGGCTTATCAATCCCATTTGTTGCAATACTTCTTGCAACTCGCACATCATGGTATCTCGCGCATTCCTCGATCTCCAACATGCTCTATGTGCTTCCGTGGGCTATCGTGTGTCAGGTCGTTCATCTCAACCCGGAAAATGCGTGGACATATCACAGCCTGGTATTTGGGGGTAGCCTAGCGTTCTCCTTTGTCGAGATCTTGGTCGTCGTTTTATTTTGGGCGTGGGGGCTACTTAAGGGGAAGTTAAGGCTCGATGCAGTTTGATCCCCCGCTTCACACAGAAGAGAGAGAGGGCTATCGTACCAGCTTTTTTGGAGGGCAGGGGAACAGGCCTCTTAAGCTTACCTGCTATCGTAGGTTGTATGCTTCATCGAGCCTGCGGCTTCTAGCCATCGTCGATAATGAAGCCATCGCCTGCCTTGCTAATGCTTGATATGGCATAGGGTGGTCCCTTGAGATGATGGAGACGGGCCGATAAGATCCCCATCTGTCGCGTCAACCCCCACTGGCCACCTCAAGGAAAATGTACCTTTGAGGTGCGAACCGCATAGAACACGGTGCGCGCTACAACTTATCGAGTGACAAATATCCGACAGACCCAAATGCTCGTCTCTATTCTAGGAATTTGTGCCTCAGAAAGCTAACATGATGCCGTCTTCATAGCCTCTCCTACAAGCTTGCCATATAAATCAAAGTAACCATCATGAGGAGACTATCATACAAGCCACTACATAATTACGTATTGCCGGAATCAGTATTCTGCCCCTGTTCGATGAATTTCAAGAGCCGCGGGGTTGTATTCTCATCAAGGAGTTCGAGATAACGCTCTGTGTAGGTCCTGTCAGCGTCCAACCAACGACACCACGGAGCTTCTTGCTCAACTTACCACAACATAGCCACCTCTCGCTGACTGTGCGTAGAAATCCTCTAAAGATCCGCAACATCCTCAGATTGTCTTGACATGTATTCTCAACCAACAGCCTTTGCGTCACGAGTGCCGCGGCGCGATAGACCATGAGCATGGTAAACGGGGAAAGACGGTCAAAGTCTGCTATTGTGGTGCCGTTGACAAAGGGATCCAGTTTGGCGGCTAACGTCGCCAGGAGGTCGTTCAGAGACATCGTACCGATGGTATTACACGTCGTAATGATTTCATCAATGAAGGTGAGTTTACTGGCATTTTCGTATGCAAGAAAGAGTCCACTATACTGGTGTCAGATTGCGATAGACAAGCGTGTGCCTTGCCACTGGGAGGAATCTGCGAGACAAGAGGGAAAGGATTGACTTACGTATTGCAGAGACTCAATGCACCGGAATATACCTCGTCCGTATACCCAATGTCCTTGGTGACTATTGCCTGGAGATTGCTGGCGGTCTCCAGTAGTAGCATTATGTGTTGTGCATCGGCAGCGCTATCTCCGGTGGGGTTGTTGAGCGCAGTATGCATTTTATCCAGGATATCAGCGGCCCCATAGAGCCTCGAGACTTTATAGAAAGCACTGGTGTGATCCTCATCGTAGAGACTGGGGCAGATTAGTTTTCTAAGACCATCGTGGATGTCGGGGGTGACTGAGCCGGTAAGCGAAAGTCGCGAGCCGGATTCGATTGCCATGTATCTGCGAGGGTCAGCTGAGGATAGTTTAAAGTCCTTCATGGCTGGATGACTGACCTGTCAAGTGTATAGATGCCACACCAGATAAAGGCCACTTCTGGTGTCGGTGTTCCATTATTTGGAGGGTCTGGCGATGATAGATATCTAGAATGAATGTTGAGTGCATCGGTGGCTCTGGTTGTGGCTCCGACGGAGATGTAAGCCGCTGGGTATAGCCCATGTACGACTTCGAACAACGCTATCAGCGTTCTCGCTTGGACAAGCTCGAGGGAGTGGATTCCGAGTCCCTCGATTAATGATGTCCAGCTCTTTGCCCATAAATACAACGACTTGCATTTGCTCCCTTCGGAGAGTGGCGGTCTGGTATCCAGCATCACGATGCAGAAAGATAGCATCGCAAAGCTGAGGGAGGCATCATGCCATGACGATGGGAGCTGCCTTTGTGCCAAGTGAGAGAGAAAAGGAAACCAAGGATTGATTGATCGGATGTATCGGGCAAGAACGCTATCCGGCGTGGCAGAATCGAGCCTTTCGATGATGGCATGTTTGATCTGCGCCGGTGACAACGGCTCCCAGCCAAAATGTGTCGTCTCAGAAGCAGGTGATGGTGTGATTTCGGGGGTGTTGAGCTCCACTGTATCATACGTGCATGATTTGTGGAGTCTGAGAGTGTATTAGCACAGATGCTGCGATACCTTAGGGGGGTACGTGATCACCACCTCTGGCAGAGTCCGCACTCTGGCAGAGCCCTGTCGCATCGCCTTTTTTGGCGCCGACATCGGGTACACGCTTTCTTCGCGATGCTTCCACGATCAGACGAGCTCATTCTAATTTTCTCTGCTCGAATCACGGCACAAATGCCAGGTATCGCGCGATAGAGAGGTGTAGAAGAGAGCGTCCGCTGCGTGCGGAGGCCAGCGGAAGAGGCGAGGGGGAGTGCGGAGATGCGGAGAGCGGTGCGGACTTTTCTTGCGGAAGTCCGCATCGGGGATCCGCAGGCCATGCTGACAACCACTTTTGCCCGAGATGATAGAAAGGCATAAATAGAGGCTGTTTCCTGGTCAAATGTGACTCTTCTGTACCATCAATTTTTTCTCACGTATCAAATCTATCTAATTGTCAAAGCTCTCTCTCCAAGCACAATGCCGGAAATCAAAACCGTCGCGATAGCCGGAGTAAGAAATCCCGACCAAACACAACAAGTGTATAGGGTACTAACGCCTTCCTAGGCATCGGGTACCCTCGGGCCTCATGTTCTCAAAGCACTCTTCGATGCCGGCTTTGATGTCACTGTACTCGCACGTGCGAAGAAATCCTATGATTCGAACGTCAAAGTCCTCGAAGTCGACTATACCTCCCACAGCTCCTTAACCGCTGCGCTCCAAGGTATCGATGCCGTCGTCTCAACCGTCAGCGCCGAAGCAATCGAGGGCCAAACTATTTTGATTGATGCCGCCATCACGGCCGGGGTGAAGCGCTTCATTCCGTCTGACTTTGGCACGGTTACCACCAACCCCAAAGTCGAGGGTTATCCGTTGTATAGTTCCATGGCCAAGATCCAGAAGTATCTCCGGGAAAAGAGCGCGGGCGGCGATATCACTTGGACGGTCCTCGGATGCGGCGCCTTTTTGGACTTCCTCTTGACCACTTCGGTTTTCCTGGACTTTGCGAAGCACACTGTCACTCTGCTGGACGATGGCGATAACAGGCTCAGCACAACCTCATTGTCAACGGTTGGAAAGGCCGTGGCTGCAATCCTGACGAACTTCGAGGCTACAAAGAATAGGGCTGTTTTCACGTCCGAGGCAATCGTGACTCAGAATGAGTGGTTGAGATATGCAAAGGAACTCAAACCTGAAACTGAGTGGGATGTGACCAAGGAGCAAACAAGTGCGGTTTTGGCAGAAAGCCTGGAGCAGCTTGCTGCGGGTGACCATACCATGCCAGTTATCTTGAAGCTCCTTAGAGGGACTGCTCTGGCCGGCGACGCCTACGGCGGCGCGTATGACGTGAATGACAATGAGTTACTGGGGGTGAAGGAGTTGACTTCCGACCAGATCAAGAAATTGATTGTTGAGAAGATCTAGGAGGACTATTGGAGATTTAGGTGATAGCTAGGCTGAATCCATACATGTTTCTAGAGGAAAAAAAGCTTGAGTACTACTCATTACCTAGCAAGAGACCGTGCGTACCCATGCTCCAACTCCTTCAACATACCCTCGACATCAAAGTACCAGATCTTGTGCGACCTGCGGGTGATTTCTTCATGGCCTTTGGTCATATCCTGGCCACAGGCCGGATCGATCCACTCGTAAATATCGCATGCTTCGCGACTACTACGAACAAGCCAATGAGATCGCTCTACCGCACATCACTGAAGACGGAGAAGGCTGTCTCTAGCAGAGCCCATCGATCGCTCCGGCCGTGAGCTATGCGGTCCTTCTGAACCCGGTCCAAGAGTTCACATAGAGCGAGGGCATCTTCAATCCCGATCCCTGCACCTGCACCATGGTGCGGAGAAGAAGCGTGGGCAGCATCACCCGCGATACAGATTCTCGCACGGGAATAGGAAGGGGCCGGATGGTCCATCGCATCGAACACGGCCCATTTGTCCAATTCCGACGTCAAAAGGTCGATGATCGACCTCACTGTCGGGCCCCAGTCTGAAAACACGAGCGCAACTTCGTCCTTTGTCGCAGGCTCCGACATTGGCTGTCCGAGCGGCCAGTCTGTAGGATCATTGACAAACCCAACGATATTGAGCAGTTTTTGCTTCGCGACGGGGAAATGGAGAACGTGCGCCTTCGGGCCACCATACATGTGCTGATTGCAAGTTGCTATCAATGAAGCGGCGTTAACTTGATTTGTATCGAACGACATAGTTATTATTTTCACATGATTATGTCCATAGTACAGATTGCCCTTGGGGAGAGCATGAATCCAATCACGGCTCAAATCCTTGGGAATATCTTCTACTCCTGCAAGCGCCAACTCTTCCATCAACTCATCCACAACTGCTTAGCAATCTTCTCCCCCTTCGGCGTATTCAAAACAGGTGCACACCTAAGAAGCCAATCATGCACAGTGAACTTGCGCAGCAATCTGCCCACCCGCGCTATCTGAGATTCCGTGCACCTTTATGTGGCCGATCTCTAGTACTACGTCTCCTTCACCGCCTAAACTACCATCATTGTTGCCTGTTGTAGCTCACACGCAGCAATTCACTCCTGCACTCGTTCTACATCTAAACCATAAACCTTAATATCAATCAATATCACTTCCATCTCATACATCTCATGCAGAACAAAATACCCCACACCCAAGAACCCGCCAAACCACCACTTCCTCCTCCTCCACCTCCAGAACCATTTCTAACCAGAAAACCCCCACCCACCCCACTACTCCCCCTCACCCGGGACAACAAACCCCTCCACCCCCCACCCACCTTCCCAATATACTACTTCTTCTACGGAACCCTAACCTCCCCAGCTCAAGTTGCTCGAATCCTCGACCTACCCGAGGAGCCACGCCTCCGCAAAGCAGAAGTAACAGGCTACGCCATTGCGAAATGGGGCGATTATCCAGCCCTTATCAAAGGGAACGAAGGACAAGTGGTATCGGGGTCTGCGTACCTAGTCAAGTCCGAGGAAGAAGCGCAGAAACTAGCGCGTTATGAGACGAATGCGTATGAAGTTGTGGATTGTTTGATCTTCTTCAAGGATGGGGAGCAGCCGGACGAGGCTAGTGGGAAGGTGTTTGTGTATGCGGGGGATGCGCAGGCGCTGGTTGAGCGGCGGTTTGATCGGGTGCTTTGGGGGAGGCAGATGGGAGAGGGGTTACGCTAATAGGTGATTTGGTCGGGGGTATGGATTCGCTCTCTTTGCTTTCTCTCCTTAAAAATATCCACTATACACCTGTCCAAATATACATCTACAACAAAACCATCCCCAACCCCGCCACCACACCCGTAACAACATACACACCCACCTGCCACGTCCCAACACCAACCATCATCACACTTCCCCTTCCCAGACTCGCACTTCCTGCCGACCCAACAGCACTCACACCCGCTGTTCCACTCACACTCCCACTTCCCGCCGCTGTCGCCGACGGCTTACTCGTAACCGTCCCCGTTCCCTCCGTCCCAGCCTCCTTCATCAACGCACTACACGTCCCCGTCGCCTTCACCGTAGCAGTCGTGGTCGCAGACCCCCCAAACCCACACGCATTCGCCTTCTTCCCCTGCTCCGTCCAATACTTATCGAGAACGAAATTCAACTGCTCCTTTGCGCCGCACATGCTATACGCGCCGTAGTTGCCCGTGGTACCGTTATGCAAGATGCCATCGCAGGAGGTCATCCCGCACACAGTGCTGAATAGGTCAGCGTAGTCGCTGGATGAGACGGAGTCTTTGACCACGCATCCGGAGGCGTTGTCCATGCAGGTGCAGAGTTGGTCGTTGGGGGTGGGTGGGAGCGGGGAGGATGTCGCGAGCCAGGAGTTAGAGGATACAGCTGGGCAGGACTCTAGGGCTGTGTTGGTGGGGGTGTAGGATGCTTTGTTTGTGCCAGTGGGTGTGGCGCTGGCCATTTGGGAGGAGTAGTAGGTGAAGTCGGCGAGTTTGGAGACGCTGGTGCTGTCGATGGCGGAGACGAGGCCTATCCATGTGATTAGTTGACGGTGCCTCAGTTGTGGCAGTGAAGAAAGGCGATAGGGGACAGGGATTACCGTAATCATTATCCGTCTGGAAATACATATACACAATACCCCCGGACCAAACATCATTCATCTTCTCCCCAAAGAGCGTCTTGATCTCCGTGAACTTCCTTGGCTGGACCTCATTACATCCATACTCCGAGAAGAACACCGGCACGGAGTAGTTCCTAAACTCTTCCGTCCGCTTATCAAAGCCAGACTTGGTATAACTCGACTCCCCACACCAGGAGTAGATATTATATCCCCAGAAATCGATGCTCTCGTCCTCACTCCCACAGTTAAAGTAATCCGCCATATTGTCCCTAATGTCGGAGTCATCGTTGGTCGCATACCCAACACCGATGGACCGGTATCCTTGGCTCTTGATGTAGGCTTTCGTATCCCGGACGGCGGCTTTGACGAAGGCGCTGGCGTCCGTGGTAGCGACGTCATTGGAGACTTCGTTGCCGGCGAAAAAGCCCAATGTGTTGTTGTATTGGATGAGCTCGTCGATGACGTTCGTGTAGCGCGTGTAGAGGCTGGTTTCCCAGGCCGGGTCGGAGCGGTCGATGGATTGGGTTGGGTTGGAGAGGTCCGAGATCACGTATATGCCGGCGGCGGCGAGTAGGTTCATGCATGTGCTGTGGTCTTTGGTGGGGTCGATGGCGTAGACGCGGATTACGTTGGTGTTGAGTTCTTGCAGGATGGGGATGTCGCGTTTGCAGTGGGTGGGGTTGGCGAGGGGGTCGGTGTAGCTGGAGGATGAGTTGCCGGTGTAGTCCTCTAGGATGTGTTAGATGGAGTAATTGGGGGGTGAGGGTTAGGGGACGTGCCTTGGTACGCGACACCGCGGATGTAGCTGGGATGGTTAGTTGAATGAGTAGGGTCTATGGGTAATGGGAGAGTACAATTGGGTGTTGTTACTGCTGTAGAAGAATTTGGATCCCTAGATGTTGTTAGTCAGGATTAACATCTCCGCTGAGCTGAGCTGGTATACCTTGATGACGATGGGATCAATATCTACTGCAAGAGCAGAGCCCATCAGGGCTGCTCCAACAGCCAGAGACAGTTTCATTGTAACGAACAAACAAAATGGATGTATAAAAGAGCGACTGATATCAAACGAGCGACTATAATGACGGAATCCCAAACTCAAACACCCCCGGGATTTCACCAGACATTTAAACAGCAGCCTTTTCTTCTCCTCTGTCCACCCACGACTCAATCACCCCGTAACCGACGCCCCTGCCATGACCTTTGCGACACGCCAAGATCAAGCCAAGTATAGCTGCCTGAAAAGTCCAATATTCAGCCAAGCAAACAAGACCCTATACGGTGAGTGTGAGTGGCTATTGGGTGGGACGTTATCCCAAAACATGGTGTAGTGGCAGATAGCGTCTTGGTGAAGTGGATGCTTATCTCCGGATAGAGGCAAGCAATGGGTCGGAGTCGAGGACCGGATAAACTATATGTACGGCCAAGACCTCGCCTGCTGGTCGGTCAGAGAATAATGAGCGTGCCAAGACAGCGGAAGCTGCGAGGGTGTTTTTTATTTGTCCGGAAGCGAGAAAAGTCTTGGGATGTCGATACAGTCAAGTAGTTGTCGATCAGTGCGAGCTGTAGTTAGGTTTCATTGCGAACACCGCATGGAGAGTATGTAATAAGATAGCAGGTAATATTCCAGAAGCATACCCAGTAAAGTAATATACACGCTCAATCAAACCAAATCATATCCATGTCCATATCCATACGTCGTCCAGCGCCGAACCCAAACGTAATCACAAGAATCAAACATAATTCGCAGTATATTCACACGCCATGTCGCATCTTACATGGCCTCACGACGACGTCGCTCGATGGCTGCCTCGAACGATCGAATGGTGTCCAGCGGCCGCTCGAATCGGTAACGGGTAGGGTTGGACAAGTCGGGTTCAGCTGCAGAGACATGCAAGTTAGCTGGCATATCCTTATCTCTTTCAACTGATGAGATGGCGATGTGATAAACGTACTGATGACTTTGCCCTCGCGGTCGCGATGCTGCATTGAGCGTAGAGAGAATCCACTCGATCCAACGCTGTACACTGTTTACCATATTAGCAAGAGATCAGACAAGCCACTGCTATGTTCACATACCAGCCTCTTCACCTCTCAACGCCTGGTTCGGGTCCGACTTGCTGGACAAGGAACTCTTGCCAGCCGAGTGACCGGTCTCGGGCCGGTCAGGGTTAACTGGGGGAGCAGGAGGAGCAGCAGCAGACATTGTGATGTGATAGGATGGGAATGAATATTTTTCTCGTGTTGGTAGATGGCTAAAATCTTGGCCAGAGAGGAAGGAACCACGGATAAGATATAAGAAAGAATCTAGGTAGAGATGACAGATGGAAAAGGTGGAGTGAGTCGGATGTGGTGGGAAGACACATGCCAGACGGGGCCTATAAATGCAAGAAGCAGCCCGGCTGCATGAAAAAGGTCAGCATGGGCGACTGAGTTTGGAAGCTGACCTGCAGCATCACGCAAGACCGGCCAATGATGGGCATGAGGTTGCGAGCCTTGTTGCCTTTCCAGCCGGGTCTGTGACGCGGCCGCCCGGGCTGGGATGGAAGGATGAGCGGAGGGGGAGGCAATGGAAGCAGGTCCGTGACGTTAGCAGGCCCGCACCCTCCTCTGAGGTAATCGAGAGATGTTATTGGTGCAACAGCCTGCCAAGCTTCCACTACTGCACAAAACCCAAGGCTTATCCGGGGTTTCAGCCAATAGAAGTGCCTAATCCCCTGGCCGCAAAAAAGATGGGCCGCGCAATCACGGGGGCTGAGGCCGTGGCAATTGCTATTCTAGGCAGCCAGATTTGCATCCGCGATTGGCTCCAACGTTGCTGTTCCTGGCAGGTCCAAATGGGTGATGACGCTTTGAGTCCGCACATCATCAGGGGCCGCCCCAAATTCTGTCAGGGTCTCGCTCGATCCGGCATGCCCGTGCCTGATGCAGTGTTTCATCCTCTGGAATGTACGCAAAGGTCGTGTTGCGGTTGCCAAGCCCCCAGGTCTAGAACCACGACTCGGTCGGAATAGGGTCGATCTGTACGTAGTAATAAATCACAGTAGGTATGAGATGCTCTGTCAGTGAGTTGTCTCTCTCCACTGCACTCCAACCGCTCTTGGCGGCCCATCATTGCCGGATGACACTAACACACGGCACATCGCCTGGAATTACTACTCATAGCCACCTTGTCATGGTGACATCTGAAACACGGTCGCGCCTGTTGATCCGCGAGTCCCGCTAAACGATCACCTCGGCTCGTGAACGACGGGGGCCCCGAGGATCAGGGGCTCGCCGCGTTATGGCCCGTGTTGGTTGTGTCGTAACGGTTCCTGGCTGAGACTCTGTTTCACCGAGTAAAAATAGACAAAGTTACACAAAAATCAGGCGACGAATCGATATCGCGGCCATTGTTAATTGTTTCTCCGATCGCCATTTCAGTGCGCTTGATATGTCTAAGAGCAGCTCAGCCATGAGTGATAAATATAGAACAGGCTTCTGCTTAACAATCAGGATATAGAAATTTCCGTCCGAGCATCAATGATAGGCAGCACACCGTGCTGTGGAAATCCCATCGGATAAATTCTCTGAGCGATCAATGGGGCTGTCTCAGAGGAGGGAAATAAAACTTCCGAGGCACAGTTATGCAGGATGTCGGTTCCTCGCATTCCCGGTGTGCTTTTTTCTGCGTGGGCATTAAGTATTGCTAGTTTTCGGCCCCATAGGGATGAAACTTGATATTACATACTAATAACTCTTTACTGATAGTGTTTTGAATGTCAACGTCAGCTGTGCATTCTCCCAGCTTCCAGAAAGGTGGGCCATGGCTCCAAGGTCGGATTTAAGCGTCCACTTCCATTGATCATCGGAATTGACTTCCACATGAAGCAAAGGTGTAGCTTAATCTGCAGTATTAGCTTCCTGACGTGCGATGGCACGAGGTTGACACTTCCGCTGTGGTACGTAAGCTGCTCCGTCAGCCTTGTCCCATAGCAAACACACCGGAGTGGTGTGGAGTGAGCTCAATGATTGTCTGCTGAATCGTCCGATGAACCACGGAAACATACATAGTTTATTCTACTCTGGGCTGTGCCTGTTCTGCGTTCAATGGTAGGTGTGGTTCATCTTTGGATAACCTTTAAGCTTACATGTGAGCCACGTTTTCTGCTGCCCCTACAATGGAACCAGATTCGTAACCTCGGTATGAATTCGACAGGGATTATCTAATTCAATTGATCATAAATTATATGGTTCAAATAGCCTTTACAAGCTTACATCTTGCCAATGCGATTGAAGTTCTACATTGGTGCGTGGAATCCCCCCCTTGTCGTATTTTGTGGATATATGTACGTCTGCTCTGGCCCTCAGGCACCAACAATGCTAGTCTGTGAAGCTTGTGCTAGTATTAGAGAAGTTCAGTGGTGCAGGATACTGCCGTCAACTGTCTCCCATCTAAATATAGACTGATTACTGTCTCTCGATCCTCATCTAGATGGACCATTGTCTCAATATTCTGGCGTGCTTTGAAACAAAGTCTCACGCTAGAAACTAGTTCTTCGAGCTGAAGCCCCAGACCGCTCCAATTGAAAGTAATACGCACAATTTCTGGCCCAGTTGTCAGGACCCGCTCCTGGTGCGCTGCGTGAGTGAGTTCTCCGGAATTCAATACCGCTAGGCTATCCGGTAAAAGACTAGGAATCTGCGTCAACATACTCAGAATACGCATCTCTTATAAGCTTAAATTTATGTGAGCTCAGATCCTCACATCGTTTATGGCAAGTACTAGTATATATATGTCACAAGTACAGTTCATGCCACTGGAAGCTATTGAAGGAAGCCGAAAGCGCATTTACAACAATGTGAGTTCGCATGCTATTTGCATCTGAGAGCTACATCCCAAATACTTATATATAATATCTAGAAGCCGTAGATCAAGCATATATTTTCAAAGATAGATGTTAGAAGACATTCTCCAGGACTTCCTAGAAACGCTCACACATTTACGGATGCGCACTTGGGTGGAATCGCCCGTAGACCTCAACATCACTTACAAGAGAACTTGTTCAGTGAATAGTGAAAATGCGAAGGGCAGTGGTGTGGGTACAACTATTATATGCTAGTAAGTGTGAATTCCGAGACATTTGTCTGTGATTCATGCGGGACTAAATTGGGGAAATATATATTTTTCCGTTGGGTGGATCGAGAACCAGGCAACACCATTCTACATTCTACGATGGATAGAAGAAAGAAATACGACACGTGGATCGTGTTTCTGGTAGTTGTCGACCAGTATCTATCCAGTTAGAATGTTCCTAGCAATGCCCATAGCTTTACGCAGCATTGCTATGACAGAAAGTGTTGACCTGAGGTTTCGCATACTTAAGCATATTCCACATCCAGAGTGGTCCTCTTTCAATGTGGTTGGCTATAATACCTTCATGGCGAAAACACTGATATTCTTGAAGATACAGAAAAGTTATCTATAGTTCGTAGTATTATCTCACAATACTGTGATAGAGGCAAGTGACAAGAGGTAGCAGGCCGAAGGACGGCGGGCTGCGATGTAGAAGATAGCTTGCTAGAACATAACAATGCGATTTAGATGGGTCGAGTTAGTCGTTCCACTTTACATACCTCAAGGGTCATCGTAACGAGCAAGCACCATGATATATAATTAGCCTTCCTTAACGCTGCGCACTAGTCCCCTACATCGAGGAACGGAGCACTGAATTTCGTACAATAATGACACCAACTCTGATTTATACATGATGGACTAGGCTGATCGAGTATACCCTTTTTATCCTGGTACTATATACTCTATTTGAGCATTCCATCAAAAGAATACTTGCTGCGGATGTGCACACTGGAATCGAGTGACTCGTCCGGCAATACAGATCAGATCAGCATAGCTTATTGAACTCAGTAGGTAATCGCGGCTAGAATACTAACAACATCATCAAACATGTCTGCAAGATGTCCAGGAACATGACTTGAAGTTCGCGATTGGTTTCCCAAAATACGTTGTCAATGGAGTGCTATGTCAAGGCTGTGTGCGCACATCAGGAACGAGGGGCGGGCGAATTCTGGTCGAGTCAGACAGATCGCAAAGTAGCTTGAAAAACGCTGAGTTGGCTTTGAGTTAATCAGTACTGAACTTGATTAATGGATATATATTCGTGCGAGATGTGCCCAGTAACTGACTATATTAGAATCACTTTGTTTGTTGCTAAATATGCTACGAGGGGTGACATGGAGTCCACAGCAGATATATCAAGACAGTGAATAGTCAGATGCCATAGTTCCGACCAGAATTACGTAGGTAGATCAGGAGATTGATAGCTCTCTCAATTGACCTAAGGTACAGTATGTCTAAGAAGCTCAAGGCTCTGTAATCAACTCATAGATATCCGCCGAGTCATCATGAATAGCAGCGAACTGCCATATGTGTTATTCTTCGGAGAATATTCCTCTAAGTTACCAAGCATGAAACTATGTCTTGTGATCATTGTTGGTAAACATAGTCAACTTCTGGTTGGACTCGAGGGTAAAATCCACTTTAAGCAACCGTTCGTCATACCCATCATCTAGTTTATCACTATAAGCAGCATGTCGTATAAGCATGCATTTATCTACGGTAGTATCAAGCACCACTGCACTCACCATCCCCCACCAAGAACAAAATAGGAAGATCCCAACCAATAGTTGTAAGAGAAAGATACTTCCAAGCGCAAAAGCCGGTGAACAACACAACTAGACAGACTACTCTACAACATCTCGTATTCGAACCAAGCTCACTGGACGCCAAGACTTGACCATACCCCGCGCGGTACAGCAGACCAATCCATCCAGTCACCATTTCAACAGGAGCAGAGAAAAGAAGCGAAAGAAAAGTGAGACCGGAAGAAGTCCGCGCCAGCGGCATCTTGAATCCTGCGGGCTGCAGCCTCCATCACAAAAAGAGTGAGTTGTGTCGTATCGAGTTAGTCTCGTGACTTGGCCGGCAGATTTGGTCCACACAGAACTAGAAAAAGTACGTACTGCATTAAGCTGCGAGATAATGAATCCTCTCTGTGGGATAAGCGGGTGCACGGACTGTTATGATTATTTTCAGTTTGGTGCTTATGCTGCTGACAGTCCACGGTACTAAAGATGATGTAGGTGCAATTGGTAGGAACTTTTGTTCCATCCAACAGAAGTTGAGAGGTATCCGACGGTAACTAGCATGCTATCCGAGGCTAGTTAACTTACTGTGCTGCTAACTTTCGACAGTTTGTTCACTGTTCACTCATCACAAACTGTAGTTAACTAGTTGTCACGGGCTGGCTGTTAGTCACCCGCAGCTGCAACATGCTTAACATGCAGTATCTGACCGTAATAAGCCGAGAGTGATATATCCCCCAAACAAGCAGGGATGGAGGGGAAGGAAGGATTAGTCGAACACACGGGAAGAGGAAGGAAGACAAAAGTCCGCCCAGACACCTGTTACCGCATTGGGCAATGAGCGTCGTCTCGTTCTCCATCAACTCGAACGGTGTACACGGTAGTGACTAGTGTACGTAGCGAGGTCACAGAGTAGCCCGCCTTGTCTCCACAGGCTGTCAACCACATGGATTGGCTCTTGCAGGGGAAGGCACGGGATAAGAGCCGTGCCGTCCGTGAGGTTTGGTTTGGTTGGGGTGGTGTGGTTGAGTGGTGGTTTCTTGGGGAGGGTTTGTTCGGAGGATGTCATACGACTCCGTGTGTACTTGCATTTGGTCTTTGTTCAAAAGGGTAGGAGTCTACTCTGTACAGTACCTAGACTAGCTCTTGTCTGTCAGTCAGTCTCGGGTTTCACACGCTTGAATGAATCCCTGGCGGTTCGTCGGGTGACGTGGCATCCGCTCAGTGATTGACCGCTGGGTGATCGGATAGTCTAAACTCGATGAATCCATGGATCCCGGGGATACTCCTGAGCAACTGCCGAAAGTTAACTCATTGCTTTGTTCTTAACTATATCCATAACGTTATAATATCATAAGTGCCAAAGATGTACTATTGCCAGCGTTAGTGGTGTAACGGTAACATTCAACCCTTCCATGATTCGATTATAGTGAGGTTGGGCCCTGGGTTCGACTCCCAGCTAACGCATATGTGTTTTATCTTTTTCAGTTTTTGTTTATTCTTTTCTTCGAGCGCAAATGCCGGATGTACTTAGTATGCGTGATGAATTAGTATGTGATGCGACCAGCTGCACAACATGCACGGTTGGCCGACTGGTTCGTGGGGTGCGGGTAGCTGAACGATCGTCGTTCAACCAAGGAACCAGCAGGATCCCTTGCTTGTCTCTTTCCTTTATCGGTGAGTGGCACGAGTTGTCACCTGCAATGCTTCTTGCAATAACTGTGGGTTGTCAACCATTTGTCATTGGAATTGCGCTTGGAGGCATGCACACTTATTCAACTGGCCAGGAGATTTTGAACTGCCATCGGCTGTTATTGGTCTAGAAGAGCGCTTTCGCTCATGTGATCCGGAGTACACGGACTGAAAAATTAATACGCGACTGCCTTTGCACTGAAAGATCTAAATGTTTAGTGTCTTTACTATTGCCGTGGAACGGCGTCAACCGCCGGCCATTGAATACAAATCTACTACTGGTGGATGATATAGTAGAGCCGGTAAAATCTCCGACTTCTTTTCGCAGTCCGTTGTATGTCGTTGACACGACAAGTCAGACAACAGCCTTGCCGAGCACAATCCCAGACATTTGGCCAGAAATATCCCGGCAGCTGTACTGATTTTACCTGAGGACGGGCGTATTCGCACAGATGCGTGCGCGCTTTAGACTTCGGAGCAATGACTTGATGGAGCATCCAGGCCGGACACGATTATACCTCAGTGAATTATTGAAATGAGGAGAGCCGGCTGGGGGGAGGTCCAATCAGCTGAGATATGATGCCTTCCTTCAATTCCAAGTCCGCAAATGAAGGTATATCAACGAATGTTAAGGTCAGGCTCATCACGATCAGTGGTTCGGGCCGTTTCCCGTCCCTGACAAAGAGACCGCCGGTGAGGTGCTAGCAAACACCTGTGGCTACCAGTTCTGACCGTCGTGTCTCCTATATGGCTGTGAGTAAACAAAGAACTGCGATGCAACTCAAACCTTATAGGGATAGATGGTGAGGCGCGAACAAGAGATGGGCTGACAGGCATTGCGTGACCCCGAGCGGCCAAAGGGTGTCGTGGCGTGTGACTGGAAACGCAGCCAGCACAATGCCAGATTGGGCAAGAGCGATCCCTGGCCGTTTGCTGTTGTATGTAGGCGTATTAACCTCACATAAACCCTTTTTGCGCTTGATTCGCACGGAAATACGGGGAAAGTCGGTTCGGGATTCGGGCGGGGAGGGCTCGGAGGTACTTTGTAGCTAGCACCAAAGTACTAACCAGCTGGTCCATCCATCTCCGCCAGATCAACGTTCATTCGACCAGGATGTGTGCCAGGCAGAAACTAGCACGAAAATTCTTAGTCCCCGGGAATAAATCGGCATGGGTGGCGATTGCTGAGAAACTCGACAAACGTCATGGCTGACGTGGAAATTGTTCTTTTCTTCGATCGGAAATCTTTTCCTGTCGTCCAGCATGACTTTTGCGATATTGAGAACCACGTGTGATTGTCTATTGCCTGGCAGATCGACGTTGGGGTAACCAGGAACCGTCGATAGTATATAGAGGCGAATTCAATAATCAATGCAGCGACGATGATGACTTTGTCATGCCACTGTTGCAGGGTAACAGCGCGAACACTCTTTAGGCCGATCAGCGACAGGCGAGGTGCTGTGGTTACTCAAAACGTAGACTCGCAGGCATAACGGTGAAGGATCGTAGAGCATGGGACGAGCCGAAAGGAGTGGACCCGACTGCTAAGCCTGAAGAATCGACGGTGACATGGCGAAATGGACGGACGGCACGAAGAACTTCTCTCGGGGGGGCTTATTGGTGAGAATCTGGATCTAGTGGAGTGGAGGCATGGAGGCAACTCCACAGCCGCTGGAGGGTCTGAGGGGCCCGGTGGGCAGCAGGGTTTTTTCTATTATTCAAGACGAAGAGACAGGGAAGATCATGGTCAGTTGGTCGAAGAAGAGGGAGAAAAGTGACCATCCAGGGGCGAGGAATGGATCAACCACGCAGGGCGGGAGAAAAGCAAGGCATACGAAGGCAGCCGAGGGGGGTTTGAGCTGGATAGTTATATCTAATAGTTTTCTACTAGTTCAAATTTGAGGGAATGTGATGTGCGCGATCCATCGAATTTGCTGCCCGCCACTCTTGTCTCCATTCGGCCGACATACTAATTAATGAATGGATTCCCCGATCGTGGCAGCGACGGATGGCCGTGCGATCGACTAAACCCGATGAAGGGATTGTAGAGGATGCGTGGAGAGCTGGCACTGGCAGGGAAGCTGCAGGCTGAAGTGCAAAAAAGTACACTGTAGTACTTGTGTATGCAGCAGCAGCAGGAGAAACTTGCCTCCGAATGGCAAGTTGCCCATAAAGAGATTCTTCAGGGAATTGACGTGGTTCTTTAGCCTGAGGGTCATGGCACATGGCAAGAAATAGACTCTGGGCAAAGACTCTGGGTCCGCTGGAGCTGCAATGGCGATTCGTTGCAGGGGAGTGTGCAGAACAGGTCCAATGTCGATCTAGTCCAGGTGTAGTGATGATGATCGATGCTGTATTTGATCATTTTCTTCTGCTCTGCGCGGGACTTTTACCCAGTCAATCAATTATGGGGGGAGGGAGGAGTCGAGGTCGGCTACTAGTGCGGATAGCCATGTGTCGCTCTCCTTTTTTCTTCAGACTGCTTAGGGCAGATTCGAGAGATGTGTGTATACACTGGGATATCCACAGAGTATATGATATCTATATGATGAAAATCGAGAGATTAAATCAGCCAATAAATGATATATAAAATAACTAATATAGAAATCAAACCTCATCATGCAACTAGAACACCTCCTCGTAACAAGTAAAAGTCGATGCAGGCGGAGAAGAATCCGGCTGGCCCCGATAGGCGGACAAGGAGAGTTAGTGGGATGGATAGTCGTTCAGCGTCAACCGAACGGACCAACAAGCAGCTGTTGTTCTGTTGCTTCGCCAGTAGCTGCCCTGCTGCATCCCGGTAAGCGACCGCCAGTCGGCCAAGGACTGACTGACTGGGTTAGGAGGGTGGAAGATGAAATGAAGCCCGAGAGTTTTAGTCCTCTCGGGCACTACTGTACACACTACTAGTCCTTACTAGTCCTACTTACAGGCCCTGAACACCGATGGACGAATGGTTGAGGGTTAAAACGGTCATCGCGCATGGGGGTTTTTTTTTGACCAGCTTGACCTCGGACCTGGTTCATCGCTTCTTTAATTAATCTAAAGGTGTTGGCTGCAGACACGTCCTTTTATTTTTTTCTGTTTTTCATTTCTATCATCAACCTATTTTCGTCCATTGGCATTTATGCTTGTCCTGCTTATCCCTCGAATACTCTGCTCTTCTGCCAGTATTCATTTCATCACGGCGTATCCCACCACTTACGAGTCAAAGTCATACCTTAAATCCCTTCTACTTTACTCAACTGGGTAAAGACACTCCTTTTCCACCCCCCGGTCGCATATTGGGTCTTCCCCGGTGTGCTAATCTCGATCTGATCGTGCGGTTGGAATAGTTGCTTTCGGTACTGTACTTCTTCCTTGTTTTCTCGTGGCTTCTAGTCCGCCGTCAGTCTAGCCCTGGGGAAATCAACTTCCACCGGGTTACCCCCATCCCTCCCCTTTCTTCTTGTGTTCTGGAAACTCGCACCTTGTTTCCTTGTTCGACAAATCTTATTTATTTATTATTCTGGGGCATTGAAACTTAATTAGTGGGTGATCTGATCACCGTTGCTTATTATTACGATATCATTAGAGAGCGACTTGACGACCCTCTTAACTTATTTTTCCCATCCCATCCCTTCCCGCATCGCCCGCCCGTCATCGCCCTCTTTTCTCAATCCACCATGTGTTCCGACCGCGCTCCTCCTCCTCCCCCGGAATCCAGCGTCATTGAACCTGATGTGCGTATCTCTCCATCCCCCCAAACTTCAATTTGACTTTGCTCTCTTGTCAGCTCTAACTTTGTTTACCCCCCACCACAGAACTTCAGCGACAATGATTCCACCTATCCCGGCTCGTAAGTTCCTACCCGCGACCTTCCCGACGTCTGGTTCCAACGGTTCGCGCTGACCGCAATCACAGGCTGGGCGACGCCAGCTACACCACCAGCATCACGTCCAGTGCCATGAACTATGCGTAGGTTCTCCTTGTTCCGCCACTCCTCCTTGCGACAACTAACCCATCCAGATATGAGGTACAGGAACCCATCCGCACCCACCCTTCGAGCCTCGGCTAAGTGTCGCAGAACGGTCGCAGATACCATTCCTACCACGAGGGAGAATACGTCCTGGTATGCCCCATTCGATCATCCACGTCGCATCGCCCCTGCTGATCTCACAGCCCAATGATGAACAAGAACAAGATCGTCTCGACCTGGTTAGTGGCGCATTCTGAACCCGACGGGCGAGTTCAGCGTTGACCGGAACAGAGCCACCACATCTATCGCATGCTCTTCAAGGGAGAGCTGAACAGAGCGCCCATCAAGAATCCCGCGCGCGTACTAGACATTGGAACCGGAACGGGAATCTGGGCGATCGACTATGCCGAGTAAGCGGGGACATGTGATACCTCTGACAATGAATTGCGCTAATTGCGTGCTGGCAGCGAGCATCCCGAGGCAGAAGTGATCGGTACGATGAGCGACACGACTAGGAATGATGGATCACTGACAAGATGACGCAGGAAATGATCTCAGTCCAATTCAACCGTCCTGGTAGGTGTTGCCAGCTGCCATTGAGGTCCCGCCACTGACCGTGCAGGATTCCGCCGAATTGCCGATTCGAAGTCGATGATTTTGAGCAACCGTGGTCCTACAGCAAACCTTTTGATTATATCCACGGTCGGGAGCTAGAAGGCTGCGTTCGCGATATCGACAACCTCTATCGCCAAGCTCTAGAAAATCTGAAGCCGGGAGGATGGATGGAAATGGCCTCCATGGAGGTCAACACATACTCGGACGACGATACACATTTAAGGGCCAAGAATCTGCTAGAGGGTATAGTCTATATGCATGACTGCGCGCGGGAGTATGGAAAAGACATGACCAGTGTTCACAGCTGGAAGGAGAAGATGGAAAAGGCTGGATTCGTCAATGTCCGGGAAGAGATCTTTAAGGTATTATTCCCGGCACATTGTGGTTTAATATTCATACTGACGGTCGCAGCTCCCCCAAAGCCCCTGGCCGAAGGACCCCAAGATGAAAGACCTCGGTCGCTATCACCAAGTCAACATGTTCGAGGCGCTGGGCCCGTACTGCTACGCGCTGTTCACGCGCGTGATGGGCTGGGAAAGAACGGAGATTGAAGTTTTTGTCGCCGGCATGAAACAGGAGTTGCGCGACTTGAATAACCATTTGTACACGAAAGTGCACATTGTGTACGGGCAGCGGCCGGAATGACATAGGGTGTGAGCATCTCCCATTGTGTCTGGTGTCGGCTGTTTTGATTATCGGGGCTTTTCTCCTTCTGATCATGTGATATGACCCCATTCATTAAGCGTCTTTTCACGTCATGTCCAGTACTACTTATCATAATGCTTGTTGAATACGATGTAGGGTGACCTACAATGATTACACTACCATGCTTTATCGTCCATCCAACCCCTTGAGGGAATTCACCGACACTTTCTATATTTTGACTCCGGTGCTGCATACCACTACAGTCATCACCCATAACCATCCCATAATCCCCCCCTTGATTTAAACCACAGATTCCCCACTAAACTCCTCCCAATCTTTAACCGTGGAAATCCTCCCTCCTCTAAACGTATCACATCGGATATGTCGTAGCCCGATGTTGTTGCCTGCGTCGGGCTTTGGTGTCGAGGCGACTTTGCCATTTGGGTCTCTCGTGTGTTGCTGGCATGAGCATGAGGGGTAGTTGGTGTGGGGTGATAAAAGCAAGTGTCGCATAATCTACTTGTGCGGTCTGTTATGCTGATCATTATCGATTAGGATTGATGCTCATTGAGTAGTACTATGTTAGGTGGATTTGGAACAGAGCAATACTGTGCCCTAATACGGTAAATTCTGACAATCCTATTATCATCATATGCATCCTTCTGACTATCGACCACTGCTATATCTCCCCAGTCAGTCTCTGCTCTTTTCAGATATGCTCCGCCAGTGGGATTAGATCTCCTGTCATAACAGTCCAAAGTTAATCGTCACTTGTCACACCCAAATAGACAATAGACTACTTAGTAGAGTAGTATCTTGTCCCGTATCTCTCTTGAGACCAAAACAGATTGGTCATTTGATATCCGTGAAAATACCCAGATTGATGTAAATAACGACCGTTCCCGACTCCAATTTTGACTATTACCCGACGGACAATCATTCGATAGTGGCATAATACCAGGGTTTAGCGGCTCCAAGAGGACAGCAAAGACAATAATACCTGGATAGATATAATAGGCTTTGGGCTGTTTCTGCCAAGTAATCATTTGGCTGCATGTCAAGACAAACATCCAGTTATGGTTGAGATATTGGAATTTCAATGGATGAATTTCGCACTGTATAACAACAGTGGTTAAGAGGGGATAACTGCGTCTGAATCCTAATAACCAACAGGGAGCCCTTACAGGCGGTGATAATTTCATGAGAGCACTAAATAGATTTGATAAGCAGACTGAATATAGTTTTAAGCTCCTGAATAATAGTCTTAATAAAAATAATAAATTTAATTATAGAATTCTTAATTCTTATTATAAATATATTTAGCTAATTTAGTAATGGCTTCAGTATCAGTCTTAACTCTTGATCTTAAATTTAAATCTTTACTCGTAAGGAGTTCCCTTAGCTCTTTATAAATTATTATAATACTGCTGTAGATTATGATAAATTTTAAGATAGGATTAAATTTATATAAAATATTAATTATACAGCTCAGTAGTGGATATTCTCAGAGCTGAATATATATTTATAGGGATGCAGTTAGTTTATGACAGTGATCAGTGAGTCGCCTAATGAGTATATGTGATGCGCTACATCGCCGAGTTTATGTTGTAAACAGGCTTTTCTCGGGTAGTTTGTCAGGCCAAACTTCAGTCTGAAGCAGAGCCCATCCCCAGCCATAATCACGTAGACTTGAATAGAAGCTGAAAATGCTAAGTAGAAGATTCTTATATAAACCCTGTTTAAGCCAGAGGAAAAGAATATATATATATAATCAAGATAAATAAGCATCTTAGAAATAAGATAAAGAAGAACTAAGAGAAAATTAAATAATTCACAGGCAGCTCCTACAATGGTTTATAGTTTTAATTTTATGTATGACCACATCTTGCTCTTATTATATATTTAGTTATATTAAGCTGCAGTGATAATCTTCCTATACTGCAGTCCACGTAGTTCCATGTGCTTAGTGGGTTACGTATGTACACTGTAAGGTTATGGGATTTGTGGGCGTCCAGTGCCATCTTCCTTGCTCCAAACTGTGAAGCACCTGCAAAAGGGAGCTCGATCATGTAAAAGAATATGAGTTTGATAACATGGGAACAATAAAAGACTAATACACATAAGCTATGGTGCTAAGACCGTACAAGGTTTAAAATCCCATCCTATGAACCCGCTCGTGCAAATTGGGTATCATGACCACCAAGGCAGACCAGCTTTTCCACTATGCTGTTCTGAAAAGTCGACGATCCCCAATTCAGTATACTGGACAATTTAGCTATAAAATCAAACGCACTTTCTTTATGCGTCGTTCGCCAAATGCCAATGTTGGCCATACAGTAGCTGGCGTCAGCCTCGTCCCAAAAATGAGCCCAGAGCTCGCAGACAGGTCCTTCCGTGGAGGCAGAGAAGGTAAGCAGCTGGCCAGAAGCGGTTTCCAGCGGCACTTCGCACGCCTTATAAAGTTGCTTTAGCATTCCTATGGCGGATGCACAACCAACCGCAGCCTGATTTTGTGCCTGATAGAGATTGCCGCCTGTTGCACCGGATTTCGCTTCGACAAGGCAGAACGGGAAGCGTAAATAGAGCGGGGTTACTCCAGGGTCGCTAACAAGACCACGGAACTCCTGGAGGTCATTCAATAGATACTTTGCATTTGCAACCTGACGAGATCGTAATGCCTGCGCGAGTGAGTCATCCGCAATACCTACACATATGTCGGGTCTCGGGGTTTTCAGTAAGAATGGTGTCATGGGTGCTTGCCCGGATGCTGTTTTCGAAGCTGGAGCCAATCTGTTCGGACTCGATTCAGGAACAACGTCGAGCTGCAATTCACCTTGCCCTCCATTTCGGACAGTCTGGGCTGCGGGGTCTGGGGGATTGGGATCCGAAGGCATATTGCTTTGGGAACACCCTAATTCTTGACCTCCGCCTTGATCGCATAGCCGCTTTCTGGGCACAGAAGGCAGGGGGAAAGACGGTTGGTGGACTTTTGGTTTTAGGTCAGGTTGCCAATCTATTAAGTAGACACATTGTCAGCTCCGCAACGTTGGCTGGCTATACAAGTCAAATGTAGTACCTCTGTTTTGTGCGAGTAGTAGATCTGAGGGCATCAACTGTTCCATGATATCATGCAAGAGCGAGGTCCAATCAGCTTCACCGGCCTGAGCGGCGGTGAGTTTTAGAGATTTCTGTTGAAGCTTTGATGCTAAATCTGAGAGGGTGACAGTATCCGCGGTGCGGGTTCCAAGAGCGGTATTGATTCGGTCTTGTACTTCTTCAGGCACGTTCACAACATCAACGTAAATACCTGCACGGAATAGTGTTCGCGAGCGGTAGGTGGATTCGCCCAACTTCTGCGGGCTTGAGGATCGAGACCGAGAGGTGGATGTGACACTAGAAGGTGCAGGGAACACTGGGTTCACTCCTGACGCCATATTGAACTGTGCTAGATACTCCTCCGTTAATGGAAGGCTAGCAGTAGTGTCAGGAATTGAATCCCGCCAAGATCTGATTTGCTTGTCGCAAGGGTCCTTTGCCGGAAAAGCATACTCTGCACTTCGCTTCATTTTGGAGCCTCCTCTCTTTTTTAATGTTTCTAATCAAAAGGACACGGGCCTTGTTCTGACGTGGCATGGACTGCGCTGTTTCCCTGCAATGATGTTTGGTGTTTGGCAGGGGTGGTCCTGCCCCAGGCATCTACTAACTAGTTGATCGGGAACTGTGCTTACTCAGCCATGACTCATCAAGATGAGGGCAAAAGAAGGTCACCTTCCCCAGGTATCGACAGGATATTTATGTCTTCAATCCGAACCCCAGACAATGCCCAGGATCATGTACTAGATACCCATATTGCGAACAAGATCTAGAAACGACGCTGCCTTGGTTCAGCCCCTGAGACTCCTCCACTGCTAGGCTCTGAGGTGCAGTCTCAACATCAACAAAATCGACCTTCATCTTGCCCTGCTATCTGCAGTTATGGCAGCCTGGTTGGCAACTCCGGAACCGCTGGAAAGTCCTTTCAGAGACCTTCGTACTTTGGGTCATATATGGGCGACATGATATTAATAGAGGATATATTGATGCAGAGGCGTATCGGTGGTGGGTTCTTCAACCCCAAAATTAGTATTTCAGACAATCTGTCGTCCATTGATCTGTGTAGTGGACCACTATCTGTGGGGTATTCCGGTCACTCGCTGGAATTCTCATTATGATTTATACCATGCAGGACTTGCGAAGGTTCCCCGCCAATTTTGAGATGGCGGCCTTTATTTTTGGCTCCGCAGTCAAACTAGCAGTATAAAGTAGGGATTATTAGCCAATGGCGGACATAATCCTCAATCAATTTTACCGATAACGTTCTTCATGAGATGGTTTTGGACCAGATTATCATTTAAATGGTGTAACCTGACTATGAAATAGGCTTGGCTAAATGCAAAATGTATTATTATACTTAAAGTACATTGCCATCCCCGCTATGATGAGTTGTAAAAGGAAGCAAGCCATGCGTAGTAGAGGAGCTGATCAATCGACCAATATATTGTCCCGTCTTATGGCCGCATATCGTATCTTTCAATAAATACGGGATGCTGCTTATAGGCCCCCTAGTAAATGTCTTCCGATTGTGTACTAGTGTACACTAGAATCAATAGAATGGTTGCATGGAGGGGATAGTAGGTGTAGGGTGTCGTAGCTCCTTAAGTTATTACCAGTGGATGCAGCCATTGCTTACTTGCTGTGTGGTGTAGAAGGGAAGAATGATCGACATCGAAAAAGAAAGAGAAGACGACAAATCATGTAGACTGCATGGAATATGAGGTCAAGTCACTACCTGGATTGAATTCGGGGATGGTAATATTTGTCAAAGATGCATCAGCGGACAGAAGGATTTCACTACGATCGGGAAGCAAATGGGAATGACTACGTGCTAGCTATTCATCATGAAGATGGATGAGGAATGTGGCTGTATTGAGTGGCCTGGCCATTCCATGAGATCCCTGGCCAATTGTTGCAGGATGTTTCACCAAAAGTGCAGGGCACAAAAACACATGGGAGGAAAAGAAACGAACGAGCCCTAAATACCTACATTCTATACATCTATTTCAGTGGAAATCTCAACTAGAATATAATCTCTGCAACTGCACACTCTCCCTCTTATCCACCTTCACCTCCTTGCCTGAACCCAAAACCTTGGACGGATGAAGCACGCTAATCACAATCATCGCAAAGAACATCAACATCGCATCAAAAACATAGCTGAAAGCCTCATGGCTCATCAGATATCCATCATTCCCGCCAGCATACTCGATCATGCGAAAAACCGACCGTATCAAGATTAGTATACTGGCGATATATAATCCTACCATAGTCGTCTCCCAATTGGGGTTGCGCCAACCACTGCGTGCAATACACGTAGACATTGACTTTTCTGTAGGATTTTGATGGATGCGATAGTGAAAAAGCGTCGCAATTATCACAAAGACACTGAAGAAAATGAGCTGGACTGCTAGTCCGCCCATAATTACGTTTTCACCGGTGGTCATTCCGCTGAGAGTGCCGCTGGCCATGATGCCGCCGCCTAGAGCCATATTAGTATGATCAAGACACAGATATCGAATGGATGTCCTACCAGCTCCTTGCAGAAGAAAAGATAGCACATCTCCAGTGACGAAAACCGCCGTAAGCCATCTGATTGGAACAAGACTCAGTCTTTCCGCGTCGAGGAGAGTAATAAGCCGTCCGAGTGTCATATAGATCGCTGCAGCGTAGAGAGGAGGGGCGAGTAGAATTAGGATAGCTTGCATAGCGTATATGGGCACGCTTTGAGTGTTGTTATGTGCTAGTGCACGCGCAATATATCCGATGACTTGGACTGTGTGGTAGGTTAGTGTAAGTCGGCAAGTCCGTATGCGGCTTCACGAACATATTCCGCCCAGCACGAAGCAGGTAAAATACCAGGCTCGCGCTTGGGCCATTTGGTAGGCATGGTAGGCTGTTATGAAGATGAACAATGCTATGAAGAGAATTGCTGCCGCCAAAGACGGGGTGTAGCGATAAAGCTCGTATGAAGACATCGGGCATGCAGATCACTGGCTATGATGAAAACTGGTGCTCTAGGAAGTGTTTCAACTTTCATGAGCCTTTATGACGGGGATGCTATGCGATGGACTAAATGACTGCTCGTCCAGCTCTTTTTTTCGACTCATGTCAGCCTTTTTGGGGTAACTTGGCATATCTTCAAGGAATAGGGATGATTTATGTCGTCAACTTTATAACAACCAATTTAGATCTAATACTATTTTCATCAGCCTAGGATAGTATATACGTATGAAAATAGCACTAGCCCTCAAATGGTTGACTCGTTCTCGCTATCGCTTCCCTGCGTGAAGGGCATTCGTTGGGTTGCCGAGTGCTCCCCAGCAAGTTTATTCTAATCTTAGTGTGCCTGGCATTTGGGATCGGAGTCTGGTGGGGTTCAATACGTATTTCTGGCTAGGCTGAAACGTCAACAGCGATTGAGATAAGCAGGAGAATAGGAACAAGTACCAACTCTGCTTTGTGGTAGGGGCTATCTATCTTTGGGGAGGGCGGAGACTAACGGATCCACCGCCTCTCCACTCGATCGAAAACTTCATCACCGGCACGCGTTCCTCGTTCTCGTTCTCGCTTCCGCTCTCGTCTGTCGTATATTTCCTGTTCCTCGCAGTAACGTCCGATGCCTACACCACTCCTCTCGGGATTGTGTGGAAGTCTATCTAGTCTAGACTTCATTCGATATGCCTCCGCGACGAGCCCATACGAAGTCCCGGAACGGATGCGACCAGTGCAAATCTCGGCGAGTCAAAGTGCGTTGTCCGCTCTCCAGCCTGGAATTTCCGCTGATCCCCACAGTGCGATGAAGCTCAGCCATGTGCCAACTGCGTGAAACGACACTTGACGTGCACGTTTGAACGTCGCCCACCCAAACCCGAGCCGTATCCCAGTACGCAGTCGGGCAAATTGTCCGAGTCGCCGACCGTTTCATCAAGAATCGACGATGCCATTGCCGCCTTTCAGCATCAAGTCGCCGATGCATCTGCTTTTCTCCGCGAGTGGGGCGCGCAGGACCCCGAATTGATGCACCATTATTGCATCTATGCCTCAAAGACTCTGTCTGATCGGGAGGTGATCCGTGGTGTCTGGCAGGTTGAAGTCCCGAAGATTGCCTATTCGTACGAGTTCCTCATGCATGGCATCCTGTCGCTGTCGGCCCTGCACTTGGCCTACACTAGACCCGAAAGATACAGCCACTATCTGAACAGCTCAAACTTCCACATGGCGCTGGGCCTGCAAACATTTCGTATTATCTTACAAAACCCAACCAAACAGAATTGCGAGGCACTCTTCTGCTTCTCAAGTCTGATCATGGTATGGACTTGTGGAGCGCCGACCGATCTAGGTGATAGCCGCCCCTTGGAAAGTATAATCCGCCTTTTCAACCTGTGTAGGGGAATCATGACGCTTCAACCATTTATGTCCCACGTTGAAAACGGTCCTCTTGCGCCGTTATTTCTAAGAGACTTTCGATCCGACCCTGGCCCACCCGAGTAAGCTCTGCCCCATACTGTAATCTGGCGCATGCTAACCGACAAACAGAGACCATGTCCAGTCTCTGCACTTCCCAGGATTGGGCGATCAATTAGATGCGATCAGACAATTAATAGCATCAGAACCTCTTAGTGAGCAGGAGAGACTCATCTACCAGCAGGCCACTGACTGTCTGGAAAAAGCATTCTGGCGTTTGCAGGTTTGTGAAAAGCCGGCCCAATGTGGCATCATTTACATGTGGCCGATCAGTGTGCGGGATGAATTCGTAGGCTTTCTGCTGGACAAGAGCCCGATCGGTCTTATTCTGTTGGCGCAATATTGTGCCCAGTTATACCTGTTTCGTGGGTACTGGTTCGTAGAGGACCGCTCCCACGAGTTGCTGTCTGCAGTAGCTGCTGCCCTACCGTCACGGCTTGCACACTGGCTGGACTGGCCAAGACAGTTTTGCTCCAGCGGTAGCCTTCCTGAGTGATGTTATATTGCTTTGTCTCTCGGCCATTCAACCTCTCTCCTCACACTCAGAAGGCATCTATGGCCATCGCCTGGACCAGCGATGGACTAGCCCAAAGCGGTTAGAACACCCCCTGACCCTCAGGCACAAGCGCCGGCCACCAGGCAGCGACATCCATCGCTCCTCCTTTTTATTTTTCCGGATCCACGCCTGTCCGTGCCTCGCAATGAGGGTCCGTTTAATTCCAGTCGCCCTGGTGGCTGTCGGCATATTTATTTTGACCTGGGGTATGTTCCTTTTTCTCATCGTCCAACCAGTACGCTAATGACGCGTTAGCCGCACTATCTAAGTCCTGGACAGGCTCCGGCGAAAATGTGGCATTCTGTGCGGATTGCTTAGGCTATGTCAGAGACGTCGATACGATGTTCCAGAAGAATACTGGAGCTTGGGCCAACTCGCAGTTCTTTCGTTACGCACTCGATAAATCGTGTCGAGGTCGGATTTTGATTACCGGTCGATGTCTGCAGTATCGACGCCGGCTTCTTGAGAAGCCAGCGATTTCCATGTCGCAACTTGATAGTCCATATGAGGCCTGTAGGGCCATCCAAGCCTGTAAATAAATAATATTATCCTGATTCCTGTCATATGTCCGATTCTTCATATTGAAGACTGTTGTAAAATGTACTTAGCATCCTTCCAAGTTTCAGTGTCGTAAAGAGAGAATATAGAAATCCTTAGTATCATGATATACGCCGCTTGAACCAATCGGCCATGGGCCAAATGGAAAGAATGATTGGAACTAATTTGAGATCCTCTATCGATTCCATGACTCGTGCTCACGTGGCTTTTCGTAGTGACGTATCCTAGATGAATTCGGGCTTTTTCGTGAATCTGGCGGAACATCCCGTCTTTAGTCACGCATTTATAGTGACGATTCTTAAGCCTACTTCACGGATACCCCAGTCACGTAGACATCTCAGTCACGTATCTGACAAATTCGCATGTGCTGATTCACGAAGCTATATCCAGTGACCGCCTGGTCATTGAAGAGGGCTTCTTCTTGTCTGGGTATAAATTTCTCTCATCCTACCTTCCTCCTTCCTTTCTCTCTCCCTCCTCTATCTCTCTCAAGCAGCCCAACTCTCTTATGTTCCTTCTGATTTATATTCCTGAGTTCACCCTCACTTAGTGAGAAGCACGAGCAAGAAACAACACCTTAGGTGGATGGGACATGGAGGGCATCATGACACCTCCCAAAGTATGCCTCTTCTCTTAACGATTACCCTTTTGTACATCATGGCTAAAGGTGCAAGGCAGCTTACCTCTTCATCGCTGCACATGTACACCATCAGGTCATGCTTCTTGCCTCTCTCACAAGAGGTTCACAAGTTTGGCCATATCTGAGTGTTTTGCCTGTTCACACGGCGGGCTGTCGCAGCAACTACTTTGAACAGGACCCGCTTTAACATGTGTGGCTTGTTTAGATTTGACCTGTGTGTTGTTGATATTTTCACACGCTGTCTCGTTCCATCTCTCTATCACTTCTTCCTCTTTGCTTCTCTGACTGTTGTGTTCTCTGATGGGGCTGCTTTTGAGCCGAACACACATAGATCTGGACCATACCGTATGATTCTACTCCAGAAACAAGCCACTGCATCTTGCTTCGTTCTTCGCGCTGATCTTTATCTCTCAGATAGTCGTATGCCACGCAGACTCGAAGAGGATCTGTCGTCCTAATGAATGTCCTTCTATACTGCGATCAAGCAGAGGATCGTCACATGGCTTATTCCGGTGCCTATGCTTAGGAGAGCCCACAATATAAGCGTGGCGTGGCTAGTATATTCATGCCTCAATGTCATGGTCAACTGAACAGTTGGACAGGTAAGCATCCATTCACGAAAATCTCATGAGTGATCGATCTCTGATGATACAGTACTCTCTAGTCAGCACAAGTCAGGGCAGAAGAAGCGGCATACAACGCCGACAGAACTTGGAGATTCGCTATACATTGCTCAGAATGCTGAGCAAGATTCGCAATGCTGCCTCCCTCAAAGGCGGCGATCCGATCAACTCAGAAATTTGTGACGACGAGTTATTATCTCGCTGTTGTTGCCAATGGCTCATGGACTTGGCAAGAGCATATGCAAGTAATCTGCATTTACTGCCAACTCGATTTAAAACGAGGAGTTATTAATAGCTTTCAGACCCATCTGGCATGTTCTACGCTATCAGACGTCAAGCAATCATGCACGCTGGTTATCACGGAGCTATCGGCTAAAGGTTGCGGATTACCCGAGCCAGGTCTACATGGCAGGACTGAACGCATCGATTTAGTCAATTTGGCTGCATCTCTAGAGCATCGTCAGGACCATTAAGCCACTGTGCTGGGTCGGTCGGCTTTTCTGCTACCAAACCTCGTTCTGATAGTTGAAACTGAGCGAACCCAACCACCTCTGGCATGAGTGTCTGTCATTGCTTCACGCTTCACTCGAGAATATCTGTGGCATCTTCCAAGCATCGGCCAAGCATCACGCGTTGCTCGGACAGAATTTGGCGACGCATTGCCGGTCCCGCGGAGCGAAAACAATAACCGTCATTTCGCTCTTTCTCCTGAACCTCAACAGATAGGATCCAGTCAGGCTGAGGACTACGAATCGGCTTGGAACCACTGCTACACAGTATTGCTTAAGAAATATCTCCCGGACCTAGACACTTCCTACCTTTCTGTGACTGTGTTATCGGCCTTGACGACTGATTCGAGCAATTGAACCAGCTCATGTGTTCCCTTAATCGTTACCGGCCACTACTATGTCTGATACAATATGTCTGATACACTAAACATCTCATCGTCGGGTCTTGCTAGTTGAATAAAAACTGCAGATCCAGCAGTCTACATCTACGCGTTGTTCCTATCCGTTGATCGAAATAGCTATACTGCAACGACCTTGGTATCCATTCCCATGCGAACAAGACCAAAAACAAAAGCCAATTGACGATTTGATATATCGTGCCATCAACATTTCATCTTGGTCACTCCAAAGAAATCCGAACCAACGAGATGGGCTTCTGAAGGCTCAATGATCTTGGACGATGAGCGCACCACTATCAAACGATAACAAATATCTTATATACATACCTCCACCAGAGATCCGAAGCCAAATATATGGCCATATCTTTGAGCCTCATGGGGTTGGCCTTGTGCCACAGAGCGAGAGAAAGGTCGAAGGAAGCACTTGAAAAGGCTCCGGTCTCAACTATTTCATTGACACTACGGCCACGTAACTCGGTTACACCCTCCCCAGCCATGCTTCATGTCCCTTCCACGAGCGGGGCTTGACTTCATAATATTTCTGATTACCACTTCGATCGCATATTCCTCGATGCAGATGGAGGAAGCGCTACTCATCCTATGCGGTCGGCAAGTTACCCTACAGGAGATCGAGGGAGCAAGGGCCAATGTGTCACGATACATGGTCTACCCACAGAGCTACGCGGGCCAACAGACAGGGCGCTAACCAGCTTGGTTTCATCCGCAATCAAATTTCTGGAACATAATGGGGCGAACTACTTATTTGATGGGATGGCTCTTTATATGCGGTACCAATTATAGGTACCATCAACCGGACGCATTGGCCTTTGCCCCTTATCTCAAGGGATACGTTCCGTCTTCCAAGCGTCGATCAGAATCCTTCGGTGTTGGATCAAAGATCCCCAAGAATCCACCCGAACGCCGTGAACATGAACACATACGAAGACGCGATTAGTATGGTCGAAAACAAGGTATACGACGTGCACTATAAAGCGGGCTTTTTCATCCATGACATAATCGGTGTGTACCATGCTCTGGTGGGAGATTTGGACTGGGTTAATCGAATGCCTCCAGGAAGTGATCAGACACAGCCATTCGCGAATCCGTGACACGCACGACGTTCGAGTCTGGAATATTCATAGCACTGTTCGATATTTGACTATAGAGTGCTCCTATAGACAATCTGCTTCCTGCTTATCAAGAGGGAAGAACCATCCGAGACTACTTTATCCAACATTATGGATGCCCGCCAGCTCATCCTTCAGTTGCGGCGTAATGGGGTTCTAGTTCTGGCTTGCATTTTCGAAGTCCGGGGTCATCTCCTTCGGCGCAGAGGCCGGCTTGAAGGGGTCAAGCCCTAATCACTCGAAAGCAGATTGCGGCCTTCATGCGATTAAGCTGACTCTCAGCATGGTGTGGCTCGCTAGCTAACATGTTCTTGGCGACATGTTTGTCCTTTCGAAATCAACTATTTTGATATCTTTGAAAGGCCAGGCGATGCAAAGCGGAGGCCGTATGCGGCCTCCAGACTGAAGAACGGTCTCCGATGAGGGATCAGATCCAAGCGCCTCGGTATGGCATATCTGAGGAAGATTATCCACGTCTCGGTTTCCACTATCCAGCAGACCAAGAATCGTTCGTTCACACCAATCTCTCTGCACCGATGAGACACATTACGCCTACTTTATCACGCCCGATAATTATCGAAGCATATATAAGACGGTCGCGATATTGAGGGAAGGGTACCACGCCGCGGTGGTTACGACATGCACACGATGCGCTGAGGCCACGCACGTCAGGATCACCAAAATGAGATATCTGGAGCTGCCACCTCCTATCTTGACAGGTGGACTGGGTACCTGCTCTTCGTCTCATTACACAATCCGCGAACTATGGACAGTCTATCCGGTAGCTACAATCCGGATTGGCATAACCTTCGGCCCAATATACTCGAGGCAACAGATTGCACATGGGTATAAAGCATTACCGTTCCCGTCTTATCGTATCGGCGAGGTGTGACCGCATTTAAATATGATGAAAATGCCTAGGAGCGTCGGATGTATCACTGCGATACTCCCGTGTGTCATAAAACTTGTTGGAATACTTCTATATACTTTCACCAATTCTTGAGAGATCCCTTTGGGATCGGTCACCAATCATCCAGCGACCGGTCATTCAAGTCCGCATGATATAAGCTTATCGCAAGAGTAATCAAGCACATACGACCACAGGGTGTGGAAAACAGGGCTTCCCGTCCGCTCAGCCGTACTTAAGCCACACGCCGGGAGGTTAGTAGTTGGGTGGGTGACCACCAGCGAATCCCTTCTGTTGTATGTTTTTATTTTTTTTTCATTTCTATATCCTTTTCCCTTTATCTCAAATGTCTATAAATCTGGATGGAAGCTTGTGGCTTGGATCGTAGTGCGGTCTACCACTCTTGAAGATTTGGCCAGCAAGGATGGAGAAAACAGCACAGCTTCGGCCGCACCATTGCCTGGATCGAAGCAACAAGAGATCTTCTCCGAAACCACTACAGCGGTGTATGTGCTTCAATATATCTGTCCATGGAGCCGACGATACCGTTGTGTCTCACTGCCTTGCTCGGGTATGACACACATTTGCAATCGGCCAACCACGACTTCTGCCTCTCAGGCCATTCTTCGAAATTACGCTGAAAAGTTGAAATGGGACATTGCACTGGACTCTTTAGCTGCCGGGACGATGTTTTTACATCAATCCTTACCACTCACTTCGGAAGCAGAATAACAGGTGGTTTGTTTGAGTCTCTACTTCTTGACCCATACGAACGAGAGCGACGGTCTTTCCAGTAGAGACATGAGCGCATCGTCCTGCGTTCCCTTTCTGACCAACGAACCACCTGACCGATTTCCGGCAATGAAGACAAGCTTCAGAGTGCGTGAAACAGACGTCGCAGCTATCAACACCACGTCAAAGGCTTCCAGGCTGTGGATGGGAAACCCTTTCGATATACAGTAGCGACAATACATATAAACGCACGACACACAGCCGAAGGACTCCAGTTCAGCCAAGTATTTGTGCGACAAACTCCAAGGCCGCGACGAGGACCACAAGTAACTGTGTGTCGGAAGCATGATACCCTGAATTTCTGTGTAGCTCAAACTGCACTGGCTATTGAAGGAGAGATGGTTGAGATGAAGCGCTATCACTAATCTTGCGAGTACTCGTCCCACGAGAAGACTAAACTCTGACCCACGTCGCCTGACAAACGCATGGGTATGATGGGCCGATACATCGCCGAACAAAACCTCCAGGTCGTGAAACTCTGCAAAATCATCCTACAGACAACGAGGCAGTCTAACCCTTGCATGTGCTTGAGATGATGCGCTGTCTGATTGTTGGCGTGGCCGCGCATGTCCCTGAAGATGGTACGATGCAGAGGCCTCAGTCTTACCGTCGACATTCAGCCTGCCATGTGATCTCGGAGACTGGTGAGTTTGCCTCATCTACCAGCGGCTGAATTCCCTTTATGTCTGTCACCAGCCTCACTGCGATGATAACCTGCGCCTGGGTTCCAATGCCAACTTGTTTCTAAATCCCCTTCGCGATAGGGTGCAGTTTTCATGAAGAAAGTTGTGGTCAAGGAACCTTCGACATGATATTTGGACGGAGAAGATAGAAAGTGCTCCAAATCCCCTTACTGCGAACTTTAATCCTCCTAGTTTCGCTGCTGAGCTCCGACTAATGATCGAGGACACCGCGATCCCTCCAGAGGATCATTTGCCAGAAAACATGCGGGAATATTTCAAGACACACCTCACCAGATACCTCGACATTCCCGTATAATCAACAAAAGATGATCTTGGTTCAAGTGCTATTGTTGGTGTGCACCGCACTTACAAAACAGGCGAGAGTGTGAACGCTTCACGGTCGGCGTCCAAGCAGAACCATTCGGCACGTCGAAATTATCTCTCATTCCAAGAAAGCGGCTGCAAAGCATGTGGAAACCGGATCTGGTCTGTCAACCATTCCAATGAAGGTGTCTAGGGGCCGGACAATGGATGACATCTGGTGCAGTCCAAACTTTTGGCTGATCCACTTCCAGGAAATGGCTATGAGCTGAAGCATCCTCTCCATCTCATGGTGTACAGATAAAGGACCGGAAGGTAGAGAAACTACGAGACGGTCTTTTAACAACAGCGAGAAAGGATGGTACTTGGATGGATGGACTTTTGAACATCCCTCATCGACATCCTTCTCAAGTGAATCATCAACAGATATTTGTGGGAGACAACAGATGCTAATTTGGCCTACTAGGTTCAAGGGGCAATTGATTATTCTAGGAATGTCATCGGATGAGGTTGCATAAATACCCAACGAAGTGGGCTTCGTATCTCATGCCTCGGGCAATTCCATTTCCACACCGGTGATGGACAGGATTTCTCCAATTTCATAATTTCCCACCCTATCCCGAACTGCAGAAAGACCCAAGGTCGTGGGAACGATGCTCTCTACTGGTCCGCAAGTGCCGCACGTTTTAGCGATGAGCTGCTGATAATAACTCAACAACAGCTCGAGCAGTATGACTGGAGTCGTCCTCTGCGAATATCTTCCATACGCACACCAACTCCATTCTCGGTCGCTTTCGCTCATGGACACAAACATGGGCCAAAAAGAAAGTATTCCGGTATAATGATACCCTTCAGACAGTTCTGGAGAGCATTCATATAGTTCCATACTCTTTCAAAGACATACACACGCACGTTTCATCCAGCTAACATGTATTTATCCACAAGAATCCTGATCATCATCAATCAAGGAGATGAAGAAGCAGTCAGAAGTCTCTTATAATGACGCAGACGAGAGAATATGGTTTCTGTCATTCGGCTTTTAAGCCTGATGGGTTCAGGTTATTTGCCATCTGCCAGCGGGGCTGTCGGTACAAAACCCTACATGCTCATCACAGCTCAGCAAGTGCACAGGTACCTGAACACGCTGAGTACACGGCGTGCTCGGGAGTGACATGACGCCCAGTCGGAAGATCATGTGGGCACTCCGAGAAGCAAATGAGTGTTTGGCCCAACAGTAAATAAGTCCCAGAGTTCTGAAACTTGAATTGGCGGACAAGGAGGCAGACATGGGGGCTTGGTCTCGGAACGCAATATGAAGATAATACCGAATGTCCGAGCCATTACCTAACGTCCGCTGAAAGAATGACAATGAGCTTTTCCACATCCATGGGCAGTCATTTATTATATCCTAAAAGAATGCGTCCAGTCTTCTTGACAGTCCAAACCACCCAACAGCAGTTGTGGGCGCTCTGACTTCGGAAAAGCCCCATCTGTATCCATTTCGGTACAAGGAGACCGCAAGGTGTTCAACATTGTCAGACCAGTTCAACAACTACCATGGAAGGTAACCGTCAACAGAAAGTACGATTGCGACGAGAAACTGAGAGTCCAGGAGATACCTCACATTATAGCTTGCTACCGACGTCCTCGGGACGTTGAAGTAAGGACATGTCTTTCCCGCGTATACCTTCTGGGAAACAGTGGCCTGAATTATTCCCCTGAGTAAGACCCGGTCCGATTTATGGTCAATGATAACGAAAGTGTGCCAACATTACAGTCCTTTGACACATTTACAAGCACCTGACTTTGATTAAAGGGAAATAGAGTCATCACATATTGCGCTGGGGTGGCGAATTTGATGGTTGAGTTAAACATTGACAGGCTCCAATATCTGAAATGGCTTCGGGCTACCTCACACCATCATCTCGTGTCGGGCCCGGCTTACTCTTTCCACTCAACCATCCGAGAGGTCAGACTCACCACCCTCAATCTGCTTGGGAAATACATGGCTACATCTGGGGGACGCTGGATATGAACTATTTCTCCACTCCTCTTCTCCGATGGTTGTGGCTGCAATGAAAGATGTCTACTTCACTTGTCAAGATACCGTTCTACATTGCAGTTGGATGCTCCCTCTTCACCTTCAGGGTGTCATGACGCACCCTACGGTACGTCCTTTTCAGAACGTCGAGATACACCGAGCCAACAAGTGCCTCATTAGTCTAGGCAAAAATACGAGTGGTGAAGAAAGATGATGGATGGCTAGCTATTTAGATGGGGACGATCGCACTGATAGTACCATTTTTCCTGTCACTCCCGGCGAAGTCCATAAGGCACACCGATCTTCATGACAATCAGGATCTCAGCGACAGCAATGACTAGGGCAATGTTCACGTTAGTGACGGTTTTGTCGGTGCCCCTGGGACTTGATTCGGAATACCAACTTCTTCCCAGTGTTCTTGATTTCACCGTCAAACACTACTGCAGTGTTACTGCTTCCGTCCGCCGTCTTACTTGGCGTATTGCTTTCGGAGAGATCGTCATTGCTTCTGACGTTGCAAACGATTAAAAACGTCAGACTGCGCTTCTCCAAGCCTGTGGAATTGAGGATATCGGTTCTGCCGCCTGTTCTTGCTGCCGTGAAGGCAAAGGTCCTTTTGCTGAATGCGCAATCGCGTCCGGTTTCTTCCGCGGCGCCTGTTGTAACCGCGCCTTGGGTGGTCGTGCACAGTGGTATTCTCTTCATGAGCATCTTTCGTACGCTTTCATCACATTGCTTCAGATGTTGATGGCAACCAGGGGAAAGCTCATATCGAGCGGGTTGAACGACACTCCCGTCCTACTACTCCTACCATCTATAAACAGCATCCGGTTATATTATGCTAGACGTGTTGGTGCAGCAGCTCGAACATTGGCAGGTGAAGATCCTTCTCGAAGGACAGACCAAGTGTCAATCGCTTTACATATCTACTGCAAAGCTTTGCGGTCACGGCAGCCTCGGAAAAACCGAGATATACTGCCAAGTCAAGCAAGGCTCCACTGGTCGGCCGTCTTCGACCCTATAGATATCGACTGGATGATCCGGTTGGCGCCTAGCCCATTGAGGCTTATTCGGACATGCTCATACGGCTCACGCCCTGAGGCTAATTTCGTCGACGACATCGTCGAAATTGCTCCTGTTAATCTAACCTCAATAATGGAAGTCTACCTAGTGTGCCGTACTTGTCGGGACACACTATGTATGATTGTGACTATCCTCTGTGGTGGAGCCTTCATAGAGTTGCAGGAACATCTGCGACTTTCCGCCTCTGTTGGGATATCCATCGATCTGAAGGCAGCTCAAGCACCGGTTTGCTGCTAAATATTGGGTTTTCTATCGCTGGCCCATTTGATATACTTCGGATGCGGCAGAAATGATCATCCATTGCCAGAGTGACAAGCATAGCGGGCCGCAATATTATGCAATGGATGGCTACCGAAGTCATGACGTCTCGTGCCATGCTGTCGTCGACCTTAAATTCTGAAAAGACGCTGGGTGGTCACATTCTACCCATACGATGGGTCGGGCTGTTTGCCTTTCTAGAACATCGATATCGAGGAGCTCATTACACCTGATCCATACCACGCATCAGCCCCTGTCCTGAAATCGAGCAGAAGTCCCGCGTCAGATTCTGCGGTGTGCTGAGCAACATTCGGACGATAGACGGACCCTGAGTCGACTGCGTTCTTCCTTACTAATACTAGCCAGTCGAACATTGTCGATCGCATCGCTGAATGGAAAGGGTCTAGGAGTCATCGCCAATCTCCTTAATGCCACAGTCTTTCTGAAGGACCTAACTATCGACCTCGCTTTTATCTGTGACACCCATTTGACAGTCGAACGTGTTGAATGGTATCAGCAAATGTATGGCGATATCCAATCATCGCAGGTTACACTCTCGGTCTGATGTCCATGCCCATGTTCCACAGCTCTATCCAAACGCCATTGGAAAATCGAGAACCACGGCGACATTCTGGGATTCCCTAACGGTGTTATAACGATATACTACGGATAACACGGGCACAACTTCCCATTGCTGTGTCCTTGGCCGCATTAGATTCGACTTTAATCACACTACAATCTTTCCGTAGATGAAGGTGTGGTCGAAATATGATGAGCTATATTGCCTATCCGGACTTCCACCTCGATCAGCCCTCTCTTGCACGGGCCTTACTCAAGAAGGATTCCGTTGATATACCCGCTCTGAGCTTCGGTGCGGAGAGCCCACTGGCTAGCACTAGTCTTACTTCCACCCCATGGGTGGTGGTGTCAAGGAGTGATGAGGAAACACATAGGAAGCATCTGACAGCTTGTCTCTACTGGAGCACATTTTATCCAGCGGCCACTTTCAAGCAACATCCTTTGTCGCAGTATGTTTCCCTGAATGCTTTATAGAAAAGCGCGGGGACATTTGGGATATTTGGGGTTGAGTATTTGCGCAACATGTCGCTCCAAACATCAGTGGCGGGCTGGTCAGTTCACTTGGTGAACACCTTGCACCAAATGACTTGCCTTGCTGATCTCCTAATTCCCGAAGAATACCACCGAGAGCCGCAGGCAAATATCACTCTCGTAGGCAGTAAGTCGCTACAAATCAGACCTTCTGCCTCTGTCGAAAATCTTTCGAAACTTTTGGTGAACCTGGATATAAGAATCCATGGACCGCGTCTATGAAGCTTGCTCAAAGTGGATGCCATTCCTAGTGGATTTATGAAAGACCGACTTTTTACCAATGATAAAAGAGACATGAAATACCCATATCACTACGACGTCACATATTGTCCGTCTACATGATACGGGGACGACGCACCTGCACAGACATAATGCTATCAAAGTGTGCTTCGACATAGGCGACCTCATCCCAGATGAAGCGTGGTCAGCCGTGGTAACTGAAAACAGCCTCTTCACACCCCCGGAGGTGTATGCCATAAGATACATTACCGATCGCATGAGCCACTCATCACCGGATCATTAATTCGACCAAACAATACTTGAAGATCGCAAAAAACGGATGGCTTCCCTATACACTGCGGAAGGTTCGAATACCAGGAAAAAGTGGCAGCGTTCCCGAGTCTTTCTGATACCCGTGCTGCTAAGACCTTCGTCCGAGAGCACGGGCTTTAGTGCATGGCTATCATATATCTTACAAATCATGATAAGGTCTACTCGAAGTATGTCTTCCTCAATTGGTACATTGAGTACACAATCTCCCGATCGATGAGTGGGATGATTTTAAAAACCCGAGAGTGCCTACGACTCAGTGGCTGATGAATTGTGGCTGTCACTGTCATGGTGCAGGTTTATGAAGTTGGAAGAAGTCTGCAGAGGGGTGTGGCATTCGTCTTGTGTTGTCACCGTTATTGCTCTCCCGATTTCCCATGTTGCGTGGGCTGTGTAGCAGCTCGTTCATGTTGCATATAGATGCCTGTTCTCCTGGAATTGTCTGGGTGATGTTCCTACTATGACTAGGGTTCGAGACTCACCTGCGGGCATTTTTAGATGGGAAGAATGGGATGGTGTCATGGAAAAGAAAAAGAGAAATTGAATTATAATGATGGTTTAGAATGACATCTCTTTCTACTGTTTACCATTATGAGAAGGAATATATAGGCAGATATAGGATGGTTCTGGCCGAGTTGAAGCCGTTATAGTGAGGATATGACCTGGGTATTCTGTTGACTGATATACGCATCTCTATTTACGCAGCTCAGACAGAGTTCAAAGCGTGTGATTGTCTGACACATGTTCAATTGGGTACACCTCCTCAGCATTCAAACCTGTTCGAGGCAACACTCACTTTAGCACATCTTCATTCAAAGACAAACATAAAAATAGAAAGCTAATAATCTTTTGGGCCTTTCAGTAACGACCTACAGTATCCCTGAAGAATGAAACAAAAGTGCAGAGAGCAATGTTTAGATCCAGCCTGTAAGAAGTAGTATGCCCTCTCTAAATCTAGTACTTTGCTCTAACCTTTCTAATTCATCTTTATATCACCAAATTGAAGCGATCCAACGTTCCAAGAACATTAAGATCCTCTCATATTCTAAGCCCGAAAACCAACGACGCACAGTTTATTCCCGCTTATACTCCCCATTCGCAATCATCTCATTAATAGCCCTCTCCGTAACCTTCGTAGCCTCAGTCCCCGAAGGACCTCCACAGTAAAAAGTAGCCTGCAAAACCGCCTCGCTGATCTCTTTCTCGGTAAGGCCGTTGATGATAGCACCGCGAGTATGAAAAGCCAATTCCGGCCAGGTTTTCAACGCGATCAACATACCCAGGTCTGAGTCTAATTTTAGCTATATTTTTATTCTCTAGAGGAAGTTTATCTCACTTACTCAATAGGCTTCGTTACTCCAGCTCAAGTCCCGGTCTCGTCCATATATGACCCCAGCACCATTCAGTAACCAGTTCTTGGCCGGGACGCGAAAAGTCGCTGGATCCTTGGGCCAGGGCTCTATCCACGTACGCGTCGCCGACGACGGCTCGGCGGAGTTTTATACCTTGTTCAAAAAGGGTTTCGTGGAGGTGGCTAAGCTCGGAATCTTTGGTCATCGTGTGGGAAGGGGTTTGGTCTTATTGAGGAATAGAGAGGGATGAAAGACTGTAATGCTTATTGAAGATGGAGAAGCAGCATGACATATTAAAGTTATATCTGCTTTCATCACTGGTGACATTCAGTGCTCTCAACGTATTACGTAGTTTGTGTTCCCCAGAACCCTGCAGAACTCTCTTGATTGAACTAAGATCGGCATCCCTAACTTGGCAGTGGGTATTACAGGAAGTCTAACGTCCCAAATCATTATGCGCGTGATAATTGAGTTTGGACTAGTAGAGTGTATTGCGTCTTATCAGCCTTAAAATTGTGGGTGGATCACCCACGACCTGGTCCAGAGCCTTGCAGTTGTTGTTCCTAAACTGGTTAAGCTGGAGCTTTTTGTTCGACATCCCATCAAATCGCGGGTTGATTGAGACGGAGACTTTAGTGAAAACCCTTTCCAGACAACAAGCAAATAAAGTTAATTAGGCCCAACATTCCAAGGCAAAAGACAAGTATGTTATAAATGCATGTCTCGAATATGTCGGCCGAGGTCAACGCGTGAGTCGAAATAATCCTGTGTAGTGCAACCGACCCATTGGCAACGCGTCGCCATATGTCTTAAAAGTGGTCTTGGAAGTTTGTTATTCTTTCTGCTGGTTTAGAGGAGATAATTAAGAGGAGCATAGCTTACAGTCTCTTATGGTAAACCTGCACATGTTTCACATAATCTTCACTATCGGCAAACTTTTGCTCACAAACTTTCATAGGACAGACGGAAGCATACTCCCTATGCGTTTCGGCGATATGACGAAGGAGATCCTCCACTCCCTCACAGTTTTTTGATTCAGTGCTGCTCATCCATTGACACCGACCTGTAAAGAATCCGGTGTTTTCCCTTTGGTATGAATTGGCCTTTCGGAAACTACACAAAGACAGGGATTGGGGAGTCTAATTACCTCCTGTGCGGTTCTCCCTGATTACGTATCTTCGCTGGTGCCTTTCCCTTTGTATGTGTCTGGTTTGGCTCCTCCAATCCAGCAAAAGGAGATTCGGGGAGCCTAGAGGGATCTCCTGCCTTTTCCATTTCAGTTTTGTCGAAAGAGCGATCGGAATCGGTCAGTCCAGCGCCTCCGGCCCGGAAATGCTTGGTACCCTTGGTTTCATCCATCCACGTGTATTCATCATTCGCTTCGCTCTGAGGCAAGGGTATTGACATCAATGCAAGATATGTAAGATGGTCAGCAATGTGCTCCTCGAGATCAGCCCGATTTCCTTCATCACACAACGGGCAGGACTGGAAGACAGGACCAGAGGGTCGACTACTTCTCTCCGCGAGTATGGTTAACTGTGGTTGAGTGCTTTTGTGCTTTCGGCGCATGTGCTCTTCGTACTCGCTTTTCTCATAGAAGACAAGGATACCGTGCGCCCGTGCGGCACAACGCCATCGCGGCCTATGTTGGCGCATATGGTTTAACCATTCGTCTTTGCCATTGTATAACTTGTAGGGAGAGTCACAGGGGTCGAACAAACAAACATAGAGGTCGAGGTCGCCCTTGACATGATCACTTGGGATTCTTCAACTCAACGTCTCATGCAATAGACCTACCTCGACCCATCTTGCCGAACATCACAATAGGCTAACCAGCTAAGCTTTATGTGCCGGCGGGGTAAGTTACAGGCAAGTTGTGGGACCCACTCCGCCGAAGACTGGCAACGCCAGTGAAAGAAAAAAGAAACATTGTATATGATATCTTAATAATCTGTCTATCTCCTAATCCTTATTTCCAAGTTGCATTGGGTAGTTACTGACTTTGTTTGAAACGGATCGTTATGTAACGGAGATCTGTCCTCTATAATAAAATGCTGGACTTGCGCTATACCCTAACCTGAATACAGTTAGTATCGGTAGATATGAGATTTTAGCATCATCCCCTTGCCTTGACTCATCGAAGTCTCCGTGACTCATGACCAGAATATAATCAGGACGGTTCAGTGTCCAGGTAAAATATCATTTGAATGCCGGTAGATTTAACCTGTCCGACAAATACACGTCATTCGAATCTTTATCCCGTCACTTAACCCGACAAACATCTACATAATGACGGCAAAGTGGCAAGTCACCCGTCTCCTACACGGGGTCCGAGCCATCGTCGGCGGTCAAGGTCCTCCTGTGGTGCTCATTCCCGGCTGGCCACAGACAGCAGAAGCGTGGAGTGAAATGTTTGAGCCACTTTCCAAAAACTACCGGTTCTTTGCACTCGACCCCCCAGGCTTGGGCGATTCTCTTCCTCCCGTCAATGGCTATGATACCGCGAACGTGAGCAAGATCATGGCCGAAGCCATTCACGACGCTTTGAAAGAACAACCGTATCATCTAATTGGCCATGATGTGGGCGGATGGATCGCGTATCCCTGGGCCGCTCAATTCCAATCGAGAATCAAATCGCTCAGTATCTTAGATGCATCAGTGCCGGGTTTCTTGCCTCAGTTTCAGTTCCCATTGTCTCAGCAGACCAATTTGCGTCTTTGGCAATTCTCCTTCAACGCGCTTCCCGAGTTACCTGAAATTTTGACGAGCGGTCGTGAGCGGGAGCTCTTGACCTGGTTCTTCAATTTGAAGACAGTTCATCCCGATGGTATGCACAAAGATCATTTTGAACGCTATATTCAAGCCTATTCGAGACCAGGAGCCATGAGTCGAGGATTCGAGTACTATCGGTCTTTTGAGACGAGCTCAAAGCAGAATCTGGAGTTCGCAAAGACACCACTTGATATTCCTGTCTTAGCTCTGGGTGGAGAGAGCTCGGTTGGTGCGGGTATGATCGATTTGGTTCAGAAGTTCGCGGCCAATGTTTCCGGAGGCGCTATTCACGATTGTGGCCACTTCCTCCCCGAAGAGCAACCATCTGCTGTTGCGCAAAGACTGCTGGAATTTTTGGACGTAAACCAAAAGGAGTGATGTTCTTCCGTGTACCCTTTCATGTAGAGGAGTTAGTTCCCCATTAAAAAAGGTGGTGAGAAGCCTCTTTCTCCCTTCCAGTATACACACAATGTTCTTAGAATTTGGGAAAGGGGATAACGGTGCTAGGATCAAGATAGAAGAGTAATAAAGGTTGTAATATGTGCTAGCCAGCACAGTACCATTGAATTATGCTTCTTTTCTCTATCGTGCATTCTGGTTGTTTGCCAATGATCTCAGTTTTGACACCGAACGTATAATGGAAAAATTAGCATACATTATTACCCTGGCTTGGGTTTGTTGTAGAAGCAACCCATTTTGCCCTGGCCCTCAGACCCTTCAGTCCGGAAAATCATCGGATATGCACTGGATATGGCAGGTTGTTTGCTCCCGCTGCCAAGTGCGTCAACCCCGCCTGAGATATCCGAAGAGAACCCCGTCCTCGAACCCGGTTGGCTGTTCACCACCCCACGGGGTAGCTTGGTGCAGAATTAGCCCAAGCTCCAGAATCCGCCAGCATTTAAGGACAAGCTGGAATACCCACAACCGCTCTCTTCGCTTCCATTGCTCTCGTCTGGCAAACATCCTCGCCGCTGCACATCTCAATTCACTACTTCCCGTTTCATCTACCAATTGCCTTCTATGGATAATGTCAAGAATTCAGGGCCGAACACATCGAATGCCCCGAAATGGGGGACACATTAAAGGGCTCGGGCACTGTTACTGTGCCAACATCGTTGCAAGATCTGACTTCAGAAGAGATACAGCGACGGGAGGCAAAGCTAGTTAGGAAGATTGATATCAGGCTGCTCATCATGATGTTGATTATGTACATCTTGAACTATCTGGATCGCAACAACATTGCAGCAGCAAAACTGGCTGGTTTGCAAGCGGACCTAAACCTTAGAGGTGACCAATACCAGGTATGATAGTCAACAAGTTATGAAGAATAATTATTTACAAGGCATGCGAGGAATTAACGCGCCGCAGGTGTGTGTTAGTATCCTGTTCGTCGGGTATCTTCTTATGCAGGGTCAGTACTAGTGTTCTGTTCCATTTGTGGCCAGGCCAACTAATTGGCGCAGTTCCTTCGAACCTGATACTCAACAAGCTCGGAAAGCCTTCAATATATCTACCTGGTTGTATGGTAGCGTGGGGTGTCATTTCGTGTTGCACTGCGGCCACCCATAATTTTGCTGGCTTGATTGTTGTTCGATTTCTACTCGGATTCGTCGAAGCTGCATACTTTGTGAGAATCCCTCTACTTGCTTTCTAGATATCTGCTAACGTTCTAGCCCGGATGTTTATATCTTCTATCAGCCTGGTATACCAGGAAAGAGTTGGGGAAACGGACTGCGTTGCTATACGCAGGTTCATTGATCTCGGGTGCATTCTCCGGTCTGATAGCCGCCGGTATTACGAGCGGCTTGAACGGCGCACGAGGCATCGCTGCATGGAGGTGGCTTTTTATTATTGAGGGAGCGCTAACTGTAAACACCATTTCTCTGAGTTTTGTAAACCAATTTATACTGACCATCCTAGATCTTCGCGGCTTTGATCGCATTTTTCATTGTTCCCGATCTACCCCGAACCACTTCGTGGCTAACGGATGACGAGAAAGTCCTTGCGGCATGGAGACTAGAAAAGGACATTGGCGAAGATGACTGGGTGGATAATGAACATCAGAGCATGACCAAGGGTGCAAAGCTCGCCGTCACGTAAGCACTTCAATCTTCCATTCGCTTTGGTCACCAAGCTCATCATCACACAACAGGGACATAAAGACTTGGCTAATGCTAGGCATCATCTACGGCTGCACGTCTGCCGGATGCGTAACAACCTTCTTTCCCAGGTATGAGCTATATCCTGTTTCTCCGGCGGTCTACAGGTACTTATTGTTATCATCTAGCGTGATGGCCGGACTTGGCCGAAACAACATTGATACCTTGCTTCTGACTACACCTCCATATCTGATCGCTACCCTTGTTGTGTTGGTGCATGCCTGGAATGCAGATCGAACAGGCGAGCGATACCTTCATATAGCACTCCCGCCTGTCGTTGCTATTGTTGCATTCATATTAGCTATGGCAGGCAACAACTTCGCCGCTCGATATGTGTGAGTCTCAATCAATATGTCCTCCCGATCGAGATGACTAACACAAGATGGTCTAGGGCAATGTGTATAATGCTTGGTGGCATTTACGCAGGTTACGTGGTGTCTTTGGGATATATTTCAAACAGTAAGCATCGATGGTGCAGGCTCAGAGACTAGTTACATTCACTGACGATCGCAGTCCTCCCGCGCCCAGCCACAAAACGGGCCGCTGCCTTGGCCTTCATCAATTGTCTCAGTAATGTCTGCCAGATCTATATGCCATATCTTTACCCTGGTACGTTCAAAACCTCCATTATCTCCAGTCACATATAATCTGCTAACCTTCATTGGGATTGATAGACTCCGCCTCTCCTCGTTATATCGCCGCCTTCAGTGTCAATATCGCTTTGCTTGCGATGACAATCGTAATTGCCACCATCCTTCGCATTCATTTGGGTAGATTGAATAAACAGCTCGATGAATTAGAAGGTGTTGATCTCGCGCGGGCTCGTGAGAATGAAGAACACGGCTTGCCTGGCCGGGCAGTGGCAGAGGGATTCCGGTTCTTGCTCTAGTGCTCGGAGGACTTTGCACTATTACCATTAATTGGGTCTTAGGACCTATTCTCCATGTTATGCACTATAGGTTGTTCATTGTGTTACATGCCCTACAAGAGGCCATTTATGGGCGCCTCAACACCCAGACAATCTCGTTTTTTTTATCCCGACTATCAGATCCTGAACTATGGCGACGATGCGGCAAATCTTTCGGATGGGCATAGTCTTGTAACTGATAAATATTGTACTCCCCACCATCCGCACCATACCTTTAGTAAGGCTAAAAATAATACTAACCAAGCTAAATAGGGCCTCGTATAGAACGGTCTAGCGTATGTATGTATAGAAGGTACACCCCACACAGACTTAGTCTTCAATAACTACGTAGTATGCTGGGGACACATTGTTAGTACTAAAATTAGGCCGGAGTCCGACGGTGGTACTAAAGTGCCCCACTGCTCAGCTGCCAACCTTATCGAGCGCTATCTTTAGTATACACAGCATGTAGAGCCGCCGAATGCTACTATTTTAACACTACGTGGCAGATAAGCAGCAGATTGCGCTCGAGGGATCAACGGCAGGGGAAGTGTATAAGACGACTACCTGTACTGTCTCTCAATCGCATTGCTTGCACATTATTACCCCTCAGTCTGTCTCTTTTAAGTTGCACGCTTATTTAGCTGTTCTATCTTCCCTTTAGTACCTACTCCTCTTTCTCATCAAACACGGGGCAGCATGTGGTGAGTGAACATGTTCCAAATCGTGGTACTGTTGCATCGCCACTGACAAAGTTTGTGGAATTTTCGGCTACGTGAATTATCTCGTAGAGAAGAATCGGAAGGAGATTCTCGACACCCTCCTGAATGGTACAACAGATACCTTCAGCCCGCATTTGATCCAATTCCTACTAACCATGATCACAGGCCTTTCACGTCTAGATTACCGTGGCTACGACTCGGCCGGACTTGCAATCGACGGTAACAAGAAGAAGGAGGTTTTCATCTATAAGGAAGTTGGGAAGGTCGCAGGGCTGAGAAAGCTCATTGCGGAGGAGAAGCCCGATCCCATCAGGACCTCTGAATCGCATGCGGGTATTGCACATACTCGTTGGGCGACTCACGGATCGCCGTCGCGAACCAACTGCCATCCCCATAGGTATACATTCGGCTCTGGGAACGTCCACTGCCAGGCCGTATGATTGACGTTTTACGTAGGTCCGATCCTACCTCAGAGTTTGTCGTGGTCCACAACGGCATCACGACAAATTACAAGGAGCTGAGGGGACTCCTCGCGAGCAAAGGCTTCAAGTTCGAGACCGATACCGATACCGAAGCCATTGCCAAGTTGGCCAAATACATTTACGATGAGGATCCCACAATCGAGTTTACTACCCTCACCAAGGCCGTTATCCAGGAGCTTGAGGGCGCATTCGGTCTGCTCATCAAATCCGTTCACTATCCTCATGAAATTATCGCCGCCCGTAAGGGCTCCCCGTTGGTTGTTGGGATTCGGACGCAGGGCAAGATGAAGGTCGATTTTGTTGATGTTGAAACTGCCCATGAAGATGTCATGTCTGCCGAGACTGCACCTCAAAGCCTAGCAGTGGACGAGTCGCGGGGGCTGAGCCAAGGCAGCGCCATTTCTAGTAACTTGCTCACGCCCCCAGACAAAAATCTTCTACATCACTCGCAATCGAGGGCATTTTTGTCAGACGACGGGGTACCTATGCCAGCAGAGTTCTTCCTATCTTCCGATCCTGCTGCTGTCATTGAACACACTAAGAAAGTTCTATATCTTGAAGATGATGACATCGCTCACATCCACGACGGTCAGCTCAACATTCACCGTATTTCAAAAGATCTTGGCACCTCAAATGTCCGAGCTATCCAAACTATTGAATTTGAACTTCAGGAAATGATGAAAGGCAACTTCGACTACTTCATGCAGAAAGAAATATACGAACAACCAGAGTCCATCGTCAATGCGATGCGCGGTCGCCTCAACGTGGAGAAAAGGACCGTTACCCTCGGAGGTCTGCGACAGTATCTCTCAACCATCAGACGATCACGCAGAATTATCTTCATCGCATGTGGTACCTCGTATCACTCATGCGTTGCAGTCCGCGGTATCTTCGAAGAATTAACCGAGACACCCATTGCAGTTGAGCTGGCCTCTGATTTTCTAGACAGACAAGCCCCCGTATTTCGCGATGATACATGCGTTTTTGTCTCCCAATCAGGTGAAACGGCAGACTCGCTCATGGTGCTGCGGTACTGCCTTAGTCGCGGTGCTCTAACTGTTGGTATTGTGAACGTCGTTGGGTCCTCAATCTCCCTCTTAACTCACTGCGGTGTCCACATCAACGCTGGCCCTGAGATTGGAGTCGCATCAACCAAAGCCTACACTTCCCAATTCGTCTGCATGGTTGTGTTTGCCTTGGCACTTAGTGAAGATCGCACAAGCAAGCGTCAGCAAAGTATCGATATCATGGAGGGACTTGCCAACATTTCCGACCAGATCAAAGAGGTATTAAAGCTTGATGAAAAAATCAAGGAACTATGTATGAAGTTCAAGGACCAGAAGAGTTTGCTACTTCTCAGTCGTGGTAATCAGCATGCCACTGCTCTTGAAGGTCAGTCTAACTCCCCACTCTCTCCTCGAATAAGTACCTAAACACTAATAACGATCTTTCCAGGGGCCCTCAAAATCAAAGAAATCTCCTACCTCCACTGCGAAGCCGTTCTTTCCGGCGAGCTCAAGCACGGTGTCCTAGCTCTAGTCGACGAACCACTACCGCTCGTTATGATACTGACCCGCGACGACAATTTCTCCAAGTCGCTAAATGCCTATAACCAGGTCGTTGCGCGGAACGGTCGCCCCATCGTTATCTGTAATACTGGTGACCCCGAGTTCCCTAGTGACAAGACCGATAGGATTGATATCCCTCGCACTGTGGATGCTCTGCAGGGTCTGCTGAATGTAATCCCTCTGCAGTTCATGGCTTATTGGCTTGCTGTTGCTGAAGGACCAAATGTTGATTTTCCGAGGAATTTGGCCAAGTCTGTCACTGTTGACTAGGGGGCGTAGCACTAGAGTACATGGGAAGGAGGGGGATAGGGGGGGATTTTGTGAGGAGCGAATCCGGAGGAGGGAGAAATATAGTGTTTGATCTGACTTTTTCTTGTATAGCAGCTTCTCTTAGAGTCGGATATTTTCCTTTATATTAATCAATATCATACTATAAGCTATTTGTGAAACCGAAATACTACTCGAGTCATTGTTATGCGGGATGATACCTTGAAGAACATCTACCAGCCAGTTTATTTGTGTTCTCCTGTGTTGGAAAGGTGTCTAGAGAGGCATGTGTTTCCACTGATGAGCGTCGTTCATATACCGCGTCCCAGGCATTAATAACCAATCTAAGTACCGGCGTACCACCACCACTACTACTAATTATAGATATCCAAAGTCTCCAAAGCAGAGGAATTCCCACACATCCTGCCAAAATCCCCAAATCTCTTCTCTTTCCCGCTAATAAATTCCGCAAACGTTTCCGCGCTACAGCTCTCCCCAGGCCCATCCCGACATCCGATCAGCGGCTTAACAGCCTCATTGACCAACACCCGAAAATACACACCCTCGTCAAATCCATTTTGAGTACCACTGCACTCCATCCGCTCGATTCCAATATTTCCCAAGAATGGCAAGATGTTACCACTCTTCCAGGCACGATCGTAATTCACCTCATTCGTCGGCATAGTGGCATTCACATTATCCGCGCCCGAATAAGCACTGTTGTTGAACAAGCCCAGTGCTGTGACAATGGTTGGCGGCACCTCGCGGTGTGTGAAGGAGACGTAGATGTCTTGCTCGCTGGTCTCTGCGGAGAGGAGGTTGTAGCTGGCGTTGACCCAGGGGAAGCCAATTACTGGCGACACGGGACGGCCGTAGCCCGTGTTGTGGAAGTACATGATGTCGTTGGCGTACTCGAAGGAGAGCCATTCGTTGTTGGTGAAGAGCGAGGATGCGCAGAATGGTGAGGAGCCTCGAATCACAGTCTCGTAGCCGCAGAGCTCAAACATGGCGGTTACATCGGAGGAAGTGAAGTTGAATTTTGGGGCGAGGGCGTTAAGTCGCTTGATTATGGGGCCTGTGTAGGTTTCGATAAATTCCTAGGATACTGTTAGTTAAGTTTGCTGGGTGGAATAAGGGCGATGCGACTATAGGCGTACATCTTCATAGGTGCTGCCATAGCTGGAGCTGTATGCTGGGCAGGATTTGTAAGGTGTCAAGGAGTCCGCGCCGGTCGTGTCACTCTGTGCGACGCTGACAAGATCGACGTGCGTTTTGTTGTTGGTGTAGCCGGTTATGAAGCCCTGGGCAGATTTGGTAGTCCGCTCGGCAGTTGCGGCCCAAACTTTTTCGGTGTGCAAGTCAGGGTATCGCTGGCGGAACTTAACGCCCAGGGTTGTTGCCTCTTGGAGTCCGACACGAGTCAGCTTTTCGAGGTGGTCCTCGGTGATGGGCGCGGTCCAATTGGCGAGGAAGGCGAGCGAGTCGGTGTTTGTCCAGCTTTGTGTTGTGTTGCGCAGCTTCTCGACGAACGGCTCGATGTAGGTCTCGTAGTCGAAGTCGTTGGCGTAGATGGCAGCATGACGGACGAGATAAGCAGCGCGTGTGACGTTGCAGCCAGCGGAGGGAGCTGGATTAATCTGGGGATCATGAGAGCTGAAGTAAGGAGCGATACCGGCAAGATGGTGAAGAGGATTGAACTGGTAGGATGCCGTTGTGCTGGATAAAGTGGCAACAACGAGACTTGTAAGGAACCTCATGATGAAAGACCGGTATGAAGCCCCGGGGCTGCAACTGTCAATTGGGCCTGGATGGTAGTGACAGGTGTTGGATTGATATAAACATCGTGACTAGGAGGGAATCCACGGTAAGATATATCCGCCTGCTGCGAGATCATTCAGATCCTGGATGTGCATGATTACATCACTAGCTTCTAGGCCGGGTCCTTGGCTTTATGCAAGCTAAACACCGTATGATGCAGATTGTTGTAGCTCAAGGACAGTGGAGCTGACTGTACTGGTAGAATGGGGGCTGCTTAATCCTGGTAAATACGTCATTAAAGCCATCGACCGGGCGGTTTAGGGCCATTTGTTGGCGTGAGTGGAGTGCGGCTGGATGTGGATACTCCAGGGACCAGGCACAATAGCCTTAAGGGCATCTTACCCAGGTAAACAAACATCCAAGATACACTCAAATGCAAGGTAAACGGGCTTGAATAGAACAAAATTACGGGGAGTGCATTCTTTTGCATAACCAAGCAAGCCAATAAAGCTAGATTCCGTCATGTGCGAGTTAACCCACCATCTGGCCCCAAGATTGCGCGAATCGACGGCGCTAACTGCCTATCCCAAACAGTCAAGGATTGCCGCTCTCAGCTGTGCTGTTGGGCCCGAAGGAATGCCGTCATCACAGTGTTTTTTCCAGGCACAACCAAATACATTCATTATTAGTCCACATAGAGCCTATACAGGATCAAAGCCATAACCACCACAATTTTATTTGCCTTCTCAGTGTAATTTTTGGACAGATCATCAGTTTAGAGGGCACCTGGAGGTATTGAGCTTTCCGGAATGTCGACAAGAAATAATTAAATGTTGTCTTGGCAGAGCAAAGATTCTCTCGAAGCATGGGCATAGCCTTGTGGATATAGTACGTAGATGTGGTTGTTCATCACAACTGGTGTGGATAATTGTTTTGGTGAATTCCAGGGCAGTTGCAATTCGCTTCGCAAACAAATGGCATTTATATACCATCAGCAAATTCACTTTTCACAAGCATCTGGTTGTGTAGTGTAGGGGTTATCACTCCGGATTTTGAATCTTACCAGATTTCCGGCAACCCCGGTTCGATCCCGGGCACGACCTTTCTTTTTTCCTTTTTTCCCCCTACCTCGCTTCACTCCTGACATTTGGCTCTCTTGCAATTTATTTTTCTCCAATTCTTTATCTTCATTGTGACTTGGGTATATACATATATTTATTTGACTGGTAGCTTTCGCAACAAGTATGACAGTAATGGTAGCCGTATGATCGAGTCGTCCGTCTTCGTTTTCAAAAATATATATCCGTGTGAATAGTATTTGTACTAGTACTAGGTCAAGTGCTCAGGTCATTGGTAACGCAAAACAAGGGAAACCTGGTGCTAATACAACTTGTTTCACTGAAACTACTCCTGTCAGCACCTTTATATCTAACGTAAGTCAATACACTGTTAATATATTGTAGTATTGCCTCATCAGCTCATACCTCGCACTCTTTCTTTTGCTATCCCGACCGGAAGGGGCGGAGTCGGTACCTTAGTGCATAGCTGACAAATACGCACAACTGCATAATCTATGCCTAAGTTGGTATCCCGATAACGGCAATCCCCCTCATGTCTCCCCTCATCCATCACCATCTACAACTATCGGAGTTTGAACAATGAACCCCTTCCAATCTCCTCTCATATCTCCAGCCGAATACTATCACAATGCGGCAGTATGCAAGGACACCAAGCATAGGCGGATTGTCCCCTTAGCAGCCTACCGTCCCACGCTCCACTCGTCCTTCGAATCCTTCCACCTTCCAGGCTCAAAGTACTCCATCTCCCCGCTCCTTATATACCCCGCCACCACATACTGATAGATATATATTGCCAATTAGGTTCTTCAACCTCGACCAAATTCGCGACACTACCTCTCCCTACCCTTCCATGTTTCCCTCACCTTCCCTCTTCGCTGCTGCAATGACTGCCCTCGGTATTCGCAAGGATGATATTCTAGTGATCTACGATGCAGACGAGATAGGCACGTACCATGCCCCGCGACTGGCGTTTATGTGTGAGCTATTTGGGCATAAGGATGTTCACGTCTTGAATAATTTCAGGCAGTATGTGCGGATGCAGCTGCCCGTAGGTTCCGGGTCTGAGGGGATAGAGATCCCAGTAATGGGAACTAGAGGAGAACAAGGTGATGAGTATGTCGTGGAAGAGAGGGATTTCGATACTGGGAGGGTAATATCGTTTGAGGGGGTAAGAGACGTTATTTTTAGGAGGGACCAGGAGAAGGTGAGGATTGTCGATGCGAGGATACCAGGTCGGTTTCAAGGTGTACAGCCGGAAATGAATCCAAATTTGAGGTCCGGACACATTCCTGGAGCGGTCAATGTGCCATTGGCTAGTCTATTGGAAGATGAGACTGGGATGATACTAGCCCCTGAGAAATTGAGGGGTGTCTTGATGGATGCGGGCGCGTTGGCGGAGGAAGATGAGGCAGTGCCGTATATCCTGACGTGCAATTCAGGGGTTACGGCTGCATCACTAGATCTAGCTTTGAGGTTGGTTGGATCGAAGGGATCCAGAAGGGTGTATGATGGTAGCTGGATGGAGTGGACGAGGAGGGTAGGGGATGAATTGATTGAGGTTTCGTAGTGACGGCTGTTTGGTGGATATGGTGGAGGATGTACATGATATAACTCCTTGTATATATGGGACGGCTGTGTTGTACATGAAAGAGCTGGACTCAAATAGACCATTTTAGACTGAAAGCGCACAAGTCAAATCTATGAAAGTGGAAGGTCACATGGTATATTGCTGCCTGAGTCGTATATTCTCATAGCTCGTGTACTGCATCGTATCGTCAAACATAAACCAACATTATTTTACAGTCATCCGTATACAGACCGGTACTTTTCCTCCGCTTCTCATTCTCCCACTCTCTTCATCCTTCCTCGTCTTAATCATCCGTGCTCAGTTTCTCGAAATCTCGTATCAAGCTCTCGAGGCCTTTTCCCTGGAAGTTTTTGTCGTGGTCCAGCGCAAGTGTCTGACTGGGATGGTGTTGCACCACGTAGTTGGCGGCCAGCGCGTTTACCTCGTTCTGATTCCACACCTTCTCGTTGAATTCCCTCAATATCGACACTGCTTCGACGGGGATTAACGTCTCGTCCTTGCTTCGGAGTACTAGCTGGATGGTCCGCAAAAATGGTCGACAGACCCTCCAAACCAGGCCCATATGCCAGAGACCAGAGACACAGCTGACCAACACTTCGCGCCACTTTGACGACTCCAAGTGCGAGGCTGCGTGTACACCTGCCACCATAAAGTAGTGAACCATCATTACTGGGATGGATTTCCAGCCATGGGACACCCGATAGAGCAATATTAATGTCGCAACCGAGTCCATCGCTTCGCTTAGTACTCTCTGTGGATCAAATTTAGTGGATTGTATCAGCTCTTCTGTCAGTCCGGTGCTACTACGGGTCACGAAAATCCCGCAGAGGTTGACTGTTGTGATGTGGTAATACATGCTTCTTTTGTTAGCATAGAGCCGTGACTGCGTTCGGACCACTCACTGAAAACACAGATTGTGGGGAGTCCTATTCCGCTGCACCCTAAGGACAGCAGGAAGATTCCTCTCGAGGCTTAGAAGTCTCTGGTACAGTACAGCACCCTGCTGCCATCCAGACAGATCTATTTGTCCACTGAGCTGCCGCTGCAAATCCGCCACATCATTAATAATAACAAATAGGTCCCGTCTACTCCATAGGCCCGTATGGAAGAAGGGCTTGTAAACAGGATAAGTGAATGGGTATGGTGACCACTGTTGATTGACATCCGCCGCCGTTGCCTCTGCTTCAGATAAAAAAAGCTCTGACGGCCCCGGCCATACCGACGGTATCCTTGCCAATTGCAAAGACAGACTATTGAATTAGTGGCTGCCTTGCATATTTATTCTTTAGGGACTTACGTTTGCACCTCGTAGACCGCACTAGCTATGAGTTTATGAGCTCGCCTAATGCGAGCTGCCTCTGCTGGATTGGTTTGGCCTGTCTCAGGCGACGAGGTATGCAAGCCCAGCTGCAACCCCATTTGTGCGCCATACCGAATATACTGAACACCAATCTTGTCTTTACCAGAAGCACAGAAGAATAACCCTAATAGAAGGGCTGCCTGCATGGTGGGAAGAGAGATATTCATCTTATCGTACTTCCACAGGCGTTCCACCTCCCGCAGAAGTCGTCTGGCGGTAGACATCTCCATGCGCCGGTCCCATGGCTTTTCAAAGTCGTATGAAAAGTGCTAGTCCGTCAGCGAGGTCATAAAGAGAATGGGATACGTACACACGCATAAAAGAGAATAGTATGGACTAAGAGTGACGAGCAAAAGTGTGTCCCTCCACGCTGGAAATCACCCAGGAATGACACCGGGTCAACGATATGCCATGTTGGGTTATCCCAAACGAAGAAGAAAGAAAAGAGATGCGAAGTGGCCGCGTTATCAACAATTGCCGTCCAGCGTTCTGCAGCATTCACGCTGTACGGGGGTATTCGGTTCACCAGCTCCGGTTTTCCCGAGAGCCGTGTCAGCCAAGACCTCTGCATCCTCTCCAGGGTCATACCCGGGGATTGTGATGACATCTGCCGACTCAGTAGACTGGCTGCCTCGTGCACCGAGGAACTCCTGCGGATCGTGTCCACTACAGCAGGAAGAATTGCGGGGTCACAATCGTGGACATTCTGATACACATAATGCAGCTCACGAAGTTGGGTTTGGAGAAGCTCCATCGTGCGGTCCAGGTTACCAGACAGCGTTTGCTGGGTAGCTAGCCCTTCCGTTTGCGGTAAAGCCACAACCTACATGACTGGATTAGTAGCTGGTCGTCAGTGACAGGGATCAGTGGTATAATAATGAAGCTCACATATGGACCCTCTCCACTGGTGGAAACTGCAGTGCCGGACGGGCGAAGCGACATAAGTTGCAGCATCCGCTCGTGCCGCTTGATAGCCGCCCGCAACATGTCAAGTTCTCTTTTCTCCTGGGTCCGCTTTTGCTCTGAGTACCTGCATTCGATCCCGAACTTCTCGCACTGGGTGCATGTCGGTTTTCCCCCATTGCATTTGGCCTTGCGCTGCCGACAAGAATCACAAGCACGAGAGGTACGTATCTTCGGGCTAGCCGGTACGATCCTCGATCGATCCCGGGGAATCAGAACCTTCCCGGCGGTTCGCCCGGCAGTCGCGGCCTCTGGTGGGCCAAGACTGGTGGGCTGGCTGGGCGAAGGGACCTTCTGCGCAGACATGGCCTCTGGTGGATAGAAGCTTGAATGAAGCGGGCTCTAGCAATTCGTCATGGTTTCTGGTCAGAATACCGATTGGTTGTGGAATGGTGGCAAACAGATAAAGCGGAGGGGTCTGGATCGAACAAAATCCAAATCCCAGCGCACTGGATTTCGGTCCGCGGTGGGGCTTGCTATCTTATCGCCTACCATCACGAACTGGCGGTCAATGATTTGGGGGCACGGCCCTTAATGCGCTTCTTGACTGGGAGATGACAGGATGACACAAAAACCGTCTCCAGGTAAACCATCAACTGTACTATTCCACTCTCGCCAGTTTTTCTCCTTTGATAGTTCAGAGATAATGGATGTATTTTTATAATGCCGTCAACATGACGGATAGGATTGTCCGTTTCAGAATGTGGAGCTTACGCCATCCGTTGGGATATGCGTATCAAGACTACTGAAATAGGACCTAATAATGAGTCACGAACACGACCAAAGATGCTCACTCATCTATAGACTCACATCGATGTAATCGATGCTTGCCTCTAACTGTCTGTCATCATCACCGACTCCATCGTCTGCTTCCAATAAAGACTTGCATGATGGGAGCCCCCAGTATTCCAACTCCTACCATTTCTGAAGGAGTAAGGCGATCACAACACCTGGGACTACGATGTGCTCATTTCACCTACACACTACAAGGGTGAAATGACCATAGCCAGCCACCCAGCCTCTAATGGTCTCATTTGACACTCCCGATCAGTGTATGCAAGGTCTGATGCAAGGACGATCATTGTCTTACCCTACTGATTGGGACTGGATTATCTAATATGTCATCAATTCCTGCCCATACTAGGCAACACTAATGAACGCCGATCAGTCTCAAATCACAAGGTGCCCACTAATAATTGAGCACTGCCCATTGGCACATGGACAATAATCAGTGTTGAACCGATAAAGTCTCACAGGCACTGAAGTACATCAGATGCTAAACTTCGGATCATAACGGGAATGCGCTCTTTTTCATTGCAGAGATGCATTCAACTCTCGTTGTGAAGATCGCCGATTAGCAAACATTGCTCGCAGATCACAACACTCTATTTGCCTTCTGAGATACCAAAGGAGACGTAACTTGTCTCACTTCTAAATGATGACCATACGCACCCATGCATTATTGCTGCCTTTGCCTTGGGCATATGATCTACTCTTAGCATTTAGGATGGCGGGAACGGACCCATGCATACGAAATATTCAATGCAAAATTGATGCCCGTTGAAGAATCAGCCTATCGCTGGAAGCTTTCTGTGAGGAACGAATGGAATAATGATCTTCTCGCCCACATTCCCTAGCCCCTTACATAGTTCCTCAGCCACACTAATAGACCTGCATCAATCAAAACTGATGGGCTGTCCCATGAGACCTTCAACGGCTCAAAGCCATCAAGGATCCTTCGTGGCTTCACAAGGCAAGCAGCTCAGTTGTCCGACCTCGACATGAGGACCGAGAAACAGTCTAAGCGACGCAATGGAATCCAAACAGTATGCCGCGACATCAATCATGTCGAGGGTAATCTCGACCACATCGACGAGCGAAAGCTCCTGCGCAAGATGGACCTCCGTCTCATGCCGATGCTAACCCTCCTATACCTATTCTCATTCCTCGATCGGGGTAATATCGGAAACGCCAGAATTGAAGGCATGGAGGAAGATCTGCACCTCGGAGGCACACAGTACAACTGGGCACGTAGGTAGAGCCGACCATATTGTTGATAATTATCTGATTGTTTAGTGACCGTCTTTTTTTTCACATACACCGTGTTCGAGCTACCATCGAACCTTATCTTGCAGAAAGTCAGGCCCTCAATATGGATACCGTCACTGATGGTGGCGTGGGGGACGGTGATGGTTCGTTCCCGTTCGCCGAGCTAGTACGACTCTAATTGTCCGTAGACTCTAATGGGTATCGTGACCAACTATCACGGTCTGCTGATAGCGAGGATATTCCTCGGTGCCACAGGTATGATCTCCACCAACCACAAGAAATGATCTATCCTAACATCATGAAGAAGCGGGCATTTACCCCGGGGTGGCCTATTATATCACGATGTGGTACTCTCGTCATGAAGCTCAGTTCCGCCAAGCCTTATGCTTCAGCGCGGCGAGTATTGCAGGTGCCTTTTCGGGGTTACTTGCATTTGCGATCGGTGTAAGTTATGGAACTTTATCTGCTGTGCAATTCTAACAAGTCAGAAAATGAACGGTGTTGGCGGGTACTCCGGCTGGCGTTGGATTTTCATTATCGAAGGGCTCGCCACAGTTGTCGTGGCTGTCATGTCATACTTCTTTCTCTACGATTACCCTAATACGGCATCCTTCCTGACCCGAGACGAACGAGCTTGGATTCTGCGCCGCCTGAGTCTGCAATTCTCCAATAATGGCAATGTGGTCCCCGAGGCTGGTGACTTCAAGTGGAAGTATGTGTGGGATGCGGCCAAGGATTGGCAGGTCTATATGGCCATTCTTAGTATGCTCCTCCCTCAGGCCGGTGAGACCTCTGCTAATCATATCCAGTATACTTCTCCGCCGTCTGTCCGCTATACGGGATCTCGTTCTTCCTACCCACCATAATCCGCGATCTAGGATATACATCATCTACTGCGCAGCTTCTCACAGTAAATGGCCCTGGACATTAACAACCGCAAAATGTATCATGACTGACTGATTAGGTACCCCCGTACATCATAGCTTCCATGGCTGCCATTCTAGCAGCATATTTCGCTGACCGCAATGGCGAGCGCTCACCCCTTCTGCTCTTCCACATCGGTTGCATTGTCGCCGGATTTTTCGTCTGTCTGGCAGGATCGCAAAGATGGGTTCCGGGACTTGTATACTTTGGGGTGTTTCTTGCAATTCTAGGTATGTCCCCATGTGATTCCACATATATTGTCGACCATGCTAATAAGCAAAAGGAATATACCCCGCTATTCCCGCCCTCATAACGTGGCTAAGCAGCAATCTCGCCGCGGAACATAAACGAGCAGCAGGGATGGCGATACACATTGGTATTGGGAACTTTGCAGGAGGTATCTACCCACTTTCCGATTCATGAAGATGTTTAGGAGGAACGTGCTAATAATTATTAGCCATGGCTTCCCATTTCTATCGCACACGCGACTCCCCGCAATATATCATGGGCCATGCGCTGGAACTTGCCTTTGGGATTATGGGCGTGGTGGCGATCGTGATTACAAGGTTTGCATATGTGCGCATCAACCGACAGCGTGTGGATAAATTGGTGGAGCTTCGACCGGAATATTCGGCACAGGAACTTGGTGAGATGGGGGATAAGTCGCCTACATTTAGATATATGCTTTAGACTTGCAGGTCTTCCTATAGAGTGATAGAGTTTATTTGATTGAATAGTGATAAAAGTAGTCTATTATTGACAAATACTGTACTTGATCATAGGGTGTAGTACTATGTTGAGTTATGTCTCTGTCGGCTGGCCGGATAGATGCGATAGATCGTGGGTCTTCCGGTTAGCGCATGGGCATTATATAACCTGAATTATTTCCTGGAGTATAAATAGAAAGTCGAAAAAAGAATCTAATGAACTATAAGACAATTTGCTAACTCCATCATCGAATATCCCGATCAATAACTCTCGCAGCTGAAAGACACTTCTCATCCTGAAACCGAGGTGCAATTACCTGGATTGCACATGGTACGCCATCAACTGCATCTGGATCATCTAGACATCAACAATTAGCTATTACACCCTCAAAGCAAGTGCATAATCTACAGATATATCACTCACAACTAGGCTGAACCCCATCAGTAATAGCCATCGGCTCAGGATCAAGCTCCTTCGAAGCCTTGCCGTACGGAATAATGCAAGCAGGGTACTACACTATCATTAGCCACACAGTCCCCCGAACTGCCTAAGAGGTAGTATATGGGTACACTCACATCAAGCAAGTTCCAAACCACGGTATACGGTGGCCATCCAAATGTATCATGTGGAACAGCCGTATTCTGGGCTCCGGGCGCAAGAAGGACATCTAGATTATTCTCAACCCAGGTCTTCCTCCACGCCTCGGCATATGCCTTGCGCGCCTTGTGTAATGCGTCTATCATCTCGAAAGGTGGTAGTTCCATGTCTACTGGAAATGGACCCGTGAACATGGGTGAGGACATCTTTGCCACGGATGTCACGGGTGGTTCGCCGCTGGCTGCAATGTGGTCGGTGTGTGGGCCGTAGATGAAATATTGGAAGGCGAGGCGGTTCGCATATGCGAAGTCAATGCCGGGGGTTTCTGAGGAATAAACTATGTGATGGCCTTTGGTTTTCAGAGCGGATATGGCGGTCTGCAGTGCTCTCTTGACGGGTGGATGCAGGGGAAAGTCCTTGCTCTCGGGGAGGATGCCGATGGTAAGTTGCCTGGGCTCTTCAGCTGAGGCTTTTGGGTATGACCAGGGTGCTGCGCTTGCGGTACTGTCGTATTTCCAGGGCCCGGCGTTTATGATGGTCGACATGAATAGTTCGATGTCGTTCAGGTTATGTGCAAGTGGTCCAGCGGACGGCTTCAGACCGGGAGTTCCTTCCATGGCTATATCGGCTACTTGACCGCCCCATGGGATGCGGTCAATGCTAGGTTTGAAGCCGTACACACCGCAGCAGAGGGAGGGGATGCGGATTGATCCTGCAATGTCTGTGCCGATTCCTAAGATTGAACCGCGGAATGCTACTAGAGCTCCTTCGCCTCCGCTCGAGCCGCCGGCAGTCAAGTTGGTGTTGTGGGGGTTCAGGGCTCGACCGAAGATGTTGTTTTCTGAGTCTCCTGTCTAAGTACCAAGTTAGTATCTACAGCGATTGAAGAAAGAAGGTGGTAACTGACCATCATCGTCTGTGGGATATTCGTCTTGACGTAGAGCACAGCGCCGAGATTGAGTAACATTTCAACGATAGCTGAGTTGTGTGCAGCTGGGCTGTTTTCAAGGAATTTGACATATCCAACAGTGCTTTGAACTCCCTTCATACAGAAACTATCCTTGATGCTGATAGGAAGCCCGTGTAGCGGTCCGAAAGGTTTCTTCTCTCGCTGGAGGTATTCGTCAAGGAATTCAGCACGCCCAATAGCCCGCTGGAAGAAATGCTCCGTCAGGCATGAGGTCTAAAATATATCAGTAAAATATCCAAAAAAGACTAGGTATGTTCAGAATGGAGGAACATACAAGCTGCTGGGCAATAGCTGCCCTCTTGCAGAACGCAGTTGTAACATCAACGGAGCTTACAGCCCCTTTTGATAGCTCGTCTAGAAGCTCAGTCGCAGAATAATTCTCTGTAATACTGAGCTCCTTCTCAGACAGAATACCACTGCCTCGGACCACATCGGCTTCAATAAGGCGGCCATCGGCGGGGATTGTTGCAAGAAACTTCTCAGTTAGATGCCATTCGGAAGGGATTTGTGCGTCTAATTGCTTGCGCTTTCGGGCCACGAGAGTGCGCCAGTCATCTGTTGTAGAAGTTGTTTGGGTCATTTTGTGATTGATGTATGTGCGTTGTTGTACTTGACGCCGCCTAGAGTTATATAGTGCGGGGATGGTTATCTGTAACCCCTCATCTAGATATCTGTTACTCCACTTTCGAAGTCGTTAGCATGACTACTATTGAAACAACCCAGTGTGTAGGGTGACCCAGTAGAAGTGCGTCGACCTTCCTGAATAGGCTAGTTTGACGCACTGACATATACAGACATATCCGGCTCTAAATATCGGTTAACATTATGAGGATGAGGTATCAACCTCGGGACATGTGCCGCTAGAATACTGATCAGAACTGAAGGCGCAAGTAGAACTATACTGTGGTCTTACAGATCTTGGATTATTCGAGATAAACAAGATTAAGTAATAATCTAATTTATTAAAGAGACGACTTCTTAACAACAACATCATCCGGCCTAACGCCCCCAAAGTTCGTCAAATAATACGCATCAATAATAATCCTATCGTTCTCGCAACTCATCACTCCAACGCAAACCAACCCATTCAACCAATTATATTTGCCCCCACCCGCTTCAATCCGTAGATGCGAAAAGAATTCAACATCATCCTGAGTAACGGTGGGTGGAGGCCTCATCGCCGGATCATCTGCGACCTGCTTCGCGTATTCCGTTCCTGGTCCAGGACGGTAGAGCCCATGCGCCTGCACGAATAGATGGTGACCATCTGTTGTTTTAATGGTGTATCGGGCGTCGAGGGTCATGGACTGATTTAGTTAGTTGTTATTCGGATAATTCAGCAATAATCGGAAAAGCTCACGTGTGTTCCCTCAATGACTGTTGCCCAGTCTGCTCCTCCCAATGGGAGGATTGTCCCTTCAAGTTCTGGTCCTTTGAAGGTGCCTCCAGTAATAATTGCGATGCTGCGAATGATGCCCGCGCCGTGGGGTGCCCCGACATTGGTTTCTTCTGCGGCGATGGTGCATTCAAGTCGATACAGGAACGTCAGACCTGGGCGACGCATCGGGGGACTCTTAGGATAGTAGGTGTTTCCCGGGGAGTCGGCGGTTTTCGCGGTCATTGTGATAGTCTGATGCAATAGAATACTATGAATGTTAAGATTATTTAGTGTAATAACGGTATCTGTATGATGCCGATAATAATATGTTATCAACCCTCTGCTCGGGAATACTTAAAAATAATATTCTAGCTTGTTGAACGCCAAATATATCTACCGTGTTTACCCCGCAGGGCTTCCTCATAGTGGGGTCTGGATAGCTTATTACCCTAATTGGTAGGTCGACCCTCGATAAGACAATTAAACAGGCTACAAGATACCCGAGAATGATAATCAAAGGCAAAGATAGCCTTCGGTTCAACCTTCCGGAATCAAACTTTTCTCTAACCATAACCATCAAGTCCATGCGACAGATCGCAAACTCCTTGCGCTATCAAGGAAGTCATCGCTCTCCGCGGAGTCCGATTTGGAAGCTAAGAAGCAAATCCTGCCTTACTAAGATCGATACAATCTACCGTAGATGGCCCCGCTTCGTTGAAGAGGAGCACGATTATTCCATCGCAACCATATCCAGACCAAGTACAGCACCACATCATCGCAGTCCATCATGGCCTTCGTACAAGCTCAACTCTCAAATCCAGCAATCCCAGCCAAAGACCGCCAAAAAGCCCTCGACAGAGCCTTTGCCGACCCCGGTCTCCCCTCATTAAATCCTACATCATCCTTTTGGTTGCGCTCTCCGCACCCCGACCTGGCAAAAGCCCAATCCGCGACTCTACCATCAGAAGCGGACGTCGTGATCATTGGCTCTGGAGTAACCGGCACTTCGATCGCAAGGACACTTCTCAAATCCCGAAAGGCGGAGAAGAGCCAGAATGACAGCCATAGACCGGCTGTGGTCATCCTCGAAGCACGCGACGTTTGCAGTGGCGCGACCGGCCGAAATGGCGGACATATTCTCGAGACGGCGGAGGAATTCGCCGATCTTGAGGATATGCACGGCACTGACGCAGCGAAGAAAATCATGAAATTTCGCTTGGCACATTTACGCGAGATGCTTGTTACCGCGGAGGACTATGGTCTTACTGAACATTGTCAAGCGCGAAGGGTGCAGTTTCTAAGCGTTTATTTCGATGAGGATGGGTGGGAAGATGCCCGAGAGCGGGTGCGCCGGCTTAAGGCGGGATTGCCGGAGGAGACGATGGACTGGAAGATATATGAAAGGGAGGAGATCCCAGAGGAATTCTGCCTTCCTCGTGCGCTAGGGATCGTTGCTGGCCCGGGAGGGGCCATTTGGCCTTATAGATTTGTCACGGGTATTTTGGGCCAATTGAAGGAAGAGTTCCCGCGAGATCTGCTGATTGAGACGAATACGCCCGTGACTGGTATCAAGGAGGACGTGAATGAGAAAGGTAATTCGCGTTTGCGATACTCTGTCTCTACATCTAGGGGTGTTATTCGCACTCGTCATGTTGTCCATTGTACAAACGCTCATGTTGGCCACCTCGTACCTGGTTTGAGAGGTCGCATTTATCCCATACGTGGACAGATGTCGGCGCAACACCCGGGACAGAAATTCCGGTGTCAGGGAGAGGAGCACTCCTGGATTTTCAACTACGATCGTGGATTCGACTATCTCACCCAGTTACCGCAATCAGAGGCCGGGCAGATGATGATGTTCGGTGGAGGTTTTGCTCAGGGAGGGGGAGGTGGAATTGCCGATATGGGCGTCGCAACAGACTCGGAAATCAGTCTGTATGCTGATATTCATCTATCGGGTGCGCTAAGTGCGGTGTTTGGCCGTAACAATTGGGGCAATGTTGCCCGACAGAGCGTGGAGCAGATGTGGACGGGAAGTATGGGATTTAGTGCAGATGGACTTCCCTGGGTAGGGCGGCTTCCTGTTTCGACAACACAGCGTGGACTCCATAATGAAGGACAGGGTGCTGAATGGGTATCTGCTGCTTTTTCAGGGGAGGGAATGGTGCTGGCATGGTTGTGTGGCAAAGCATTGGCGACGACGTTGCTAATCCATGATGATAAACTGCTCGAGACTGAGTCTACGGATCTTTCGTGGTTTTCAGAGCAAATGCTGGTGACGGAAGATAGGGTCAATAAGGCTGTACTGATGCGTCATGTGCAAGAGCGGTCATACTTGTAGTACATTAGGTGGAATTGGATCAGAAATGGGGTTGGCGATCGATTCAGAGCTTCTGATAATGTAAAATTCCAAGAACAACAGCTATCCTTGTCTATTGTTGTCAAGTAGTATGTTAGAAATATTATGCTATCTTTCCCATTTTCATCCTCTTATTAACCAGCACATCCACTCCAGCAAGCCATCGTTTCCAAGTCTCTCCATTACCCATGGCCAGGATCCGCCTAATCCGTTCATATGATCTGGTCTCTTCATCTTCTTCCTCGTTCTTGACAGACTGAACACTACCTGGTCCCCATACTTTCCACTCTCCCTTGCGTGCTGACCATGGCGCCTCTCCATTGCAGAATCTAATCCAAGCAGCAGCAAACCCCTCCGCCATTCCTCTTTCGCTCTCATCCATCTCTGTCTCGAGGTTTTTGAAAAGATACAATAGCTCATGGGCATGGTAGGCCGTCCCCTCCAGCGGATTCTTAAGGCGAGAACGCTGGTCAAAATGGTACAGGAATAGACCACCCTTATCGCGAAGCGTAGTGTTTTCTAGCGCAGTGGCGTAGTTTGGGATCTTGAAAACCGCGTCTCCACACATGTGTTCCACGCGCTCGAGAAGGATATCATGTGGAAGCGCCTGGTGTATGTCATATTCCCTCAGGATTTGGTCTGTATCATCTTCATTGTTGATATGATCTAACAATGTTCGGCGAATGGAAGCAAAATCGTCAGCGAGAAGATTTAGATGGAAAATGACCCCCTCGTGGTATGTATCTCCAATTATCAAGGCTTCCAGCCATGTTGGTGCCTTCTGTATATCGCAAGGATCGGTCTGATAAAACCATCCATCGAGACAAGGGTTCCCTGTTCCCGACAGGACGCCTTGGATGGTCGGGGTCGCATTCGCAATTTTCTGCTGCGGTATCTGCCGGAGCCAATCCAGTACATCGGGCTGTGAAGCATCTATCTTGAAATACCGACAAACTGTCTGGAAGAGAGCCTCGTGTTGCTCCATAGTCCAAGGAGGAATGGAGACAGAAAGCCCAGACATACAGACGGCGCGCCGGAATCTCGGTGGATGAGTAGCTGCAAGCTGGTTACTGATCGATATCCCACCAGCAGACTCTCCCACTGCAGTGACATTATCGGGATCTCCGCCAAGGGCCGCGATATATCGTTGAACCCAGTCGAATGCGACTTTCTGATCAGTGAAGCCGAAGTTCCCACAGCCCTGAAACCCATCATCTTGCAACTCACGGCGTATGGCTTCGCTTGCGAGAAAGCCTCCGAGTCCGACGCGATAATTGAAATTTACACATATTATTGGCTTCCCCATCTCAATACTCTGTGAAACGAGGTTTACAGCGTCGAATATGGGAAGGTTTGCACCTCCGTAAAGTAAGGAGCCTCCGTGGACGTATACCATGACCGGAAGACTTCGCCTGTCGGAGGCTGGGGCGACGGGAATAACGATGTTCATCACAAGCCCAGTTGGTTCGTCTGTTTTCGGAGTAAACGGAAAGTGAGCAGGTGGTGGCACTGGAACGAGGTCATCGCTGTCGTCGCCTTCGGAGTAGGGCCGAGGACAGTCGTTGCTGTATGCGCTTTAGTTAATATGCGGCGAACATGAGATATAGAGAGCTTTACCCCAATTTTGTTCCATCATGTTTAGAGCCTGTCCAGGAAGTCTTGAGAGTCGATCTTGTCCACCGTTTAGGCAGGTCAGCATATGGTATTCCACAGTATTGTTGGACACCATTCGCAAATTGAAAACCCTCAAGTTGGCCAAGGGGAGGAATTTCGGTCGTGCATTTTGTGGTTGGAGTTTGGAAAGACATGTTGACCCTTGATCAGAAGAAGAGAAATAATGCCGAATAAGATCAGTCAATTGAGTGTGGTATATGCATTCTGTCATAGGGACCTGAGATGTGTTCTATAGCATATTTGAACCTCGGCTTTTCTTATCTGACCCCAGACGGTAGCTCCAAAGGTTAGCTATCTCCAAGCTACACTCAAATTGGCAGGTCGACCCTCAAACCTAATCAGAAACGAGTGTGGATTCCTGTCCTGTTATCTTCCCCGCATCTGTGCTGAAAGCTAATTCCCATCCGCTGCTCGCCTGCGAGGTTCCTCATCTCTATCCGATCACCACTCAAAATAGGAATGTCGACCCCCGGTCGCCGAACCCACCAGGGATGGTAGGGTCACTCCCGATCTTTTAGTCTTTTCCACTTTCCGTGAAACTGACTCTACCGTCCAGCTGGACCTGCAAAGCCCGCCGGCGAAAGTGTGATCGAGCGCGCCCGACATGTCAGGTTTGTGCTGAACGCGGAGTGGCATGTGAGGGTTATGATGTTCGTCTCCGCTGGGGAACCGGAATTGCCTCGCGAGGGAGATTTACCGGCGCCGATGCGCCTGCCGAGTCGTCAATTCCGCCGAGGCTTCAAGGACGACAGAGAGATCTGCTTCGGGAGAGGAAGCGGCAGTTGCATGTAGCTGATCAAGTGCGCGTATCTTCCGGATCTGAGATCTTAGTAGAGGGAACTGAAGGTAGGATGTAGTAGCTTCTCGTCTTGTCGTGATGATTGTTGACTCCACTGAACTAGAGTTGCTACTCAGCCCATTACTATCCGAGACTTGGAAGCCGAATCATTATGCAGAATTGTTCAGTGACTGTGAGCGTGATAGAGGATTACTACTTGCTGTGAAATTATCTAATATCGATAGTCCTCTCATCTGGCATCAATGTCCTTCACTCTACGACTATGCACGACGGTGAAATACCACTCAAAGTACGACTACCAGGACTGTGTCAACAATCGGAAGCGCTGTATCAAATATGCGTCACACTACAGGTTTCTATAAGTCCGGATTTGAAGTCCCAATTCTTCGAGTACTTTGACGCGGCCCTGAACAAGTTCCGTAGCGAGTTAGCTCAGAGCGAAGCTTATTTAGAGGATGGTACCCTAACTGCTGGGTTGCTCTTGTGTACTATTGGAGTATGTCTCATCTTTCTCCATCCCCATCTCCTAAGTTATTAAACATTCTTAACTGATAGGTGGAAATAGATTATGCAAGGGATACCGTGGACTATGCATCTTCGAGGGATGTATAACATCCTACAGTCACAGAGTGTGACACGGTCGCATGATCAGGTCTCTCCCTTTCGGGCCCATTTGTTAGAGGTAATGGGGATCATGGATCTTCCCACATTTGCGATCGGTAGAAAACACCCATATCTAGGGTTCTGGCGGCAGTACTGTCGCAACCAATCGACGCCGGACACATCTGAACAGTATGATGTGGAGGTCATGAGTGGTTTACCGCGATCCTTGGTCGACATATTCTCTTGTGTTCATAAGGGGGCAACAGAACAAGACTTCTGGGACTGGCCTGGTTCTAGAGGGTGTTTTTTGCAGTGCCAGCTGTGGGAAGCATATCGGTTGGCTGGGATGCTAGTGATCCGACATGGCGCACTGCGGCTGCCATCTGAACTGGACGATAACCCAGCACAGCGAGGACAAAGCCAAAGACAATCAGCACTTCCAACAACGACGGTGATCATCATGCGACTTCTCAGCTGCGTGGATGCTATATATCGAGCGTCCTCAGAAGCCGAGGGAAAGGACACCTTGATCATCAACGCCATTCCTTATCCCGTCTTCGTCGCCGGCCTTCAAACCGATGCACTGAATAAGGACCCAGACTTAAGAGAATTTATCCGGAGGATCCTGATGGCAATCGCAGAGGGACCTTTCTGGAATAAGCAATATAGACTACTTCTGGACTTATTGGAAGAGCACTGGACGTATCCTGAAAACACTATCAACATACATGAGATTGCGCAGTCACGAGGAATAGAACTTGGCCTATTCTGATTTGGACTTGTCATATTCATTTGGCTAATTTACTGTGTTCGCTTTTAGAAACTTGCCGTAGCATGAACCACAACTTGACTGCTTCACCACCCTCCATCAATTCGACTTCTTCAACAACTTCAAACCCCAGTTTCTGGTAGAACGGGAGGTTACTCTCACTTGTACACTCCAGTAAAAGTGGTTCGAGCTTGATATGGTCCAACACCCATGTCATCGCTTTCTTGCCGAGGCTGCGACCCTGGAGAGAGGGATGAACAGCTACAACCTCCAAATACCACAGATCGGACAGCCGCTGCAGCTTCTTAACTCGAGCAATTGTGTCGTCATGGCTCTTCATCATGATCTCTAGTCTCTGATAAACTCGTTAGTTATATTTCGTCTGTCAGATCGGCTTTCGGGGCATACCTGTACATTGGTACCACTTTCACGACGGGCGCAAAAGATATCGAGGAAAAGCAGCTTGAATTGAAGTACCAGTTTTGCTAAAGTCCATTTTTGATGTCTTCGAGGAGGAAATAAGAGGGCCACAGCTCCTGCATCCTTATCTTCATCACCATCCTCGCTCCAGCTCTCTTCGGCCACCGAACCTTTCGCATCGGGTCCAACATGGCACGAACCAGAAGGCCTAGAAGGAAAGCAACGGGCTATCTGGTAACTCGGTCCCGATTGCAGGACTATTCCCTCTGCAACAGCTCGTTGGACCCGACGATATTGCCAGTTGCATATTTCGGCGTTATATTTCGTCCAGGGCGGAGCGCGAGGGCGTAACCATGTGATTAGAGGATCTTGAGCGAAGGAAGTAGTAATCGTATTTGCGACTGCACTTATTGTATTTGGTTCTTTATGACGTTGAGTTTCAGTAAAGGCACCGGGGAGGTGATTGGGTTGGACGTACCGTCGTGGACACGGAAGAGTCGCAAAGTTTGATTGGCGGCCATTGCAATTGATTTCGGTGTCCTTCATATCAGTCGCAGGTGCCAAATTATTCTTATCGTCGCTTGGAGGTTGCCAATGAAGCATACTTCAGGTTTAATGTAGGGATGATAAATGTCCTGGTGCCGAGGAGAGACGGCAGTGACTAGGTTGCAGGGTCAACCTGCTTCTTTTGGTCTTGGATCCAAGTTTGATCTGATGCATATTGATATCATCACAAGAGGCTGTTCGCTAACTGCTCGGCCAGTTGGACGAATTGATGTCGTGGGGATCACATTCATCAGCCTGTCTTGTTCCCCGAGTGCGATATGCGGATGTGCATCCATCATTCCTTTTCAGGCAGGTCGACCCCATCCCGCACTGGTCTCATCCTTCAGCAGATGGCAGATCGGCTGCATTTGGCGCCAATTCTTATCTCGCCTAGGTGCATACCCCCGCATTTGGCTTGATACCAAGTAATTGACTTCCTACCACTTGATAGACATGAGCTATCTGTATGGTGTACGTGTCGGTGCTCCGAACTTGATACACAGGACAGTATATAGCGTTATGCCTCCCACGAACGACCTTACATCTTGATTGTTTGATATCACAGCGAATGACCCAATTTATGCCTTGAATGGTCAATATCTTTCTCCTAATTCACCGTGTCCGCTTGGTAGCAAGACTTAATGGCACAGAATCAGCCCTGCGACCCACTATTTCCTGACCCACACGACAATCTGCCACCAGGGACATTCCGTCTGATCCAGGGTATGAAAAGGCTAGCTGAAGTCATCGCAAATTAACCTCACCATTATGCAGATGAAGATGAAAGAGGTCAAGGCAACCGTCAGGTTATGCTGAATCCTGTCCCATCCAGCGATCCCAATGAACCGTTGGTCGGTATGGCGCGCTTGGTGGCATCCGAAACCACTGACGATTGCAGAATTGGAGTACAGCGCGGAAAATATGCAACTTTACCCTCGTTCTCGCTGTGACGGCACTCATATTTACAGCGTTAGTTACCTCTACCGGTCACAGATGGCGCTGTGCTAATGGTGGTCGATAGGCTTTCGATCCAGGCAATTTTCTGGCAATTGATGGTGGTAGATCTCGATGTGACATATGCCCAGCTGAACCGCGCCATGTCTGTGAACTTCGTTGGCCTTGCCGTGGGATGCGTGTTCTTCATCCCCCTAGCGAAGAAGTTCGGACGAAGACCCGTGTATCTCGTTTCAACGGCCCTCATGTTGGCAACTTCTTTCTGGACGTCGAAGTTGCATACTGTTGCGGAATTGTATGCCACTAACTTGCTTCAGGGGCTTGCTGGAGCGACAAATGAATCAATCGTGCAGATTACGGTAGTGAAACCCCTTCTGCTGAATCATCCTTTACTGACTGCTACAGATTTCCGACCTCTTTTTCGTGCACCATCGTGGGGGGATGAATGGTTTGTATATGACTATGGTCATGATAGGTGTACGTCAAATCTCTGGAGAAATAACTATTATCTGCCTGCTCATGACACGCTTACTCATTCCTTGACAGAGCTTTCTTACTCCCATGGCGGCCGGAACTCAAGCCACAAACCAAGGCTGGCGAGCATCATACCAAGCACTTGGTATCACTAACGCCGTTCTATTTGTCTTATTCGTGCTTTTCTACGAGGAAACCAAGTATACACCAGTCATCCCCGGCGTCGACGAATCTTGCGAACACACAATCGACAACATCAAAGCCGATCGCAAACGAGATATTGAGTGTTCTACCAGCCGAGCCGAAACGAGTCCAATACCAGCAGATCACCACGAGCTAGACTATAGGATCCCAATGAGGACATGGAGACAGCGATTTGCCTTGATAACCTACACCCCCGAACCCATTTGGCCCTACTTCTATCATCCCTTCTACGTCGTGGCTTCCTTTCCTGCTGTCCTCTTCTGTGCCTTGCAGTATTCCTTTGGCGTGGTCTGGCTAACTATCCTATCCTCCACCCTCAGCTTGGTATTCCTTTTGCCACCATATCTTTTCACCTCTGAGCAAATTGGGTTCATGAGTGTTGGTCCGTTTATCGGGAACCTCATCGGGTCTGTCTATGGTGGCTTTCTCGGTGATTGGTCTATCTTGTTCTTTTCAAAGCGCAACAAGGGATACTATGAGCCAGAGATGCGCTTGTATATTCTTCATTTGCCTGCTCTTGCAATGGCTGGGGGGTTGATAATGTTTGGAGCCACGATTGCACGGGTAAGCCTCTTACCGTCGCTTATAATCGTTCAATGACAAGCTAACGGGCCCCATTCAGGGAATGCACTGGATCTATCCCAGTATTGGCGGTGCTCTGTTTGGCTTCGGACTAGGCAGTATCAGCGATGCATCACTGACGTTGGTTATTGACTCCTACCGTGACGTGGGTACTACCTCTCTATACAACCCGATTACACCTTTTCACGAGTTTTCTTAAACAGATTACTGGAGACGCGTTCACAGGAGTGGCATTCATGCGCAATGCCATCAGCATCGGCATCCCGTTCGCAATAAGTCCTTGGCTTGACCGATCAGGCGCGCAGAACATGTTTATTGCATGTGGGTTCATTAGCTTGGCCATTACCCTGACCATTATTCCTATGGTTATTTGGGGCAAGCGAATGAGGAGGGCCACCACGGAGAGGTATCGGATTATGGCTGGGAAGTAGATTATTTATTCGGTTTGCACTAGTTACATGGCATGATGGATGTAGAATGAGAACCCAATATACCCCACAAATGGTCAGTGCTGGGTGCTAGTAGTGAAGGAAGCCAAAAGATCTAGTAGTCAAGCCTACCTGTGCTTTGGAAATGCCCGATCCCGAGAAAATTCCGAAGGATTCAACTCGAGACGGTGTGTAGAATCCTTCTCGGTCTCAACTTACTTCTTTTCAAAATACCAGTCCACACAGTATGCAGTGGCGATATTTTCTCCAGAACTTTGTACACTACCCAGAAATAGGAACAGATAGGTGAAACTTAAAGCATACATGTACACATGACCACACAGTGCCCTAGATGACTGACTCGGCAAACAAAGAAGCCCCCATTTATGATGTCACTTACAAACCCTTGCAAATAAATCCATAATGTATTCAACGGTTGGGCGGCCCACACGGTTGGGCGGCCCACCCCCCTACCCGAATTGCTCGATATCTTCAAAATGAAGCCATTAATTCAACATAAATACTTATAAAAATGCTATATAAGTAAAAACTAGGTGGTTTTGAACACTGCGTACGTCGGTGACTAATAATGAAGCAATTAGTACAGCGTGGAGGCGCGCGCGAGGGGGTCTTTGTAGGTAGAGATTAAGATAAAGATTAAGATTTAATCTTAGTCTCTTTATTATTTTACATCTTCTGTTCTTGCTGGATTGTATCCTGAGTCTTTTTAATAATAGTATTTTCTATATAGACTACTTGCTTCCTTGAATACTTTCTTTTTTATAACTACTTTATATGGCTAGTGTGTAATTTCTTATTCTTCTTAACCAGTATAATTAAGTTTGTTATTACTAGCTTATATTCTTTGAGAAGTTGATGTAGTGTAAAGTAAATAGATAAAATTAGACTTATTTACTGTTTCCAAAGTAGCTGTTCTACTAGAGTGGATATTCTTAACCTGTATTTTAACCGTTTGGCTGGATACAGGTTAAAATATAGAGGTCAGGTATAGATATTATAGATTAATAAAAAAGTATGAGGTATTATTATTATGTAATTTATATATGTAAGTTATCTATTTATATATATTACATAATATGATTACCTAATACATCCACATTACCGTATAATACGCAACGGTTAAAAAATCACTAAGAAAAAGGGGGCTAGAATAATTATTACTGTATTAAATACAGACCTTTTGTTTTGGGTGGTATTAGAAATGTAATCTATAAATATAACTTAAGAGTATATTTAAATACAAATTCAAAACA